>NC_057861.1:105516043-105874793 GCF_019393635.1 Dromiciops gliroides
ATTCCAAAAGGAAAACTTCCAGGAATATTATAGCCAAATTTCAGAGCTCCCAGGTCAAGGAGAAAATACTACAAGCAGCTAGAAAGAAGGAATTCAAATACCATGGAGCCACAGTTAAGATAACACAAGATCTAGCAGCTTCTACATTAAAGGATCAGAGGGCATGGAATATGATATTCTGGAGGGCAAAGGAACTGGGACTACAACTAAAAATCACCTACCCAGCACCTACCCAGTATAATCTTTCAGGGGGAAAAATGGGGACTTCGATGAAAAAGGGGACTTTCAGGCATTTGTGATGAAAAGAGCTAAACTGAATAGAAAATTTGACTTTCAAATACAAGACCCTAGAGAAGCATAAAAAAGGTAAACAGGGAAAAAGATCATGAGGGATATTAAAATATTAAACTGTTTACATTTCTAGATGGGGAAATAATACTTCTAACTCAAGATCTTTCTCAGTATTAAGCCAGCTGAAAGGAATGTACTTAGACAGAAGGCACAGGTGTGAATTGAATATAAAGGGATGATATCTGTAAGCATTTATTTTTGTTTATTCTTGGTTTTTTGTGGGGCAGGCAGGTGGGGTGGCTTATGTCTGGGGCCTGATAGGGGGTTGGGGCCTCCTGGGTCCAGGGCTGGTGTTTTGTCCACTGTCTCACCTAGCTGACCCATGATGACATCTTCAAAATAAATTTAAGGGATAAGAGGAATGCACTGGAAGAAAGGGAAAGGAGGATGTGGACTGGGGAAAGTAGCTCACATAAAAGAAACAAGAAAAAGTTTATGAAGTAGAGGGGAAGATGGGAAAAGAGCTTGGAAGTGAATGAACCTTACTCTCATCAGAACTGGCTCAAAGAGGGAATAACATACACACTCAAGTGGGTATATTAATATACTGTGCCCTAAGGGAAAGTGGGAGGGGAAGAAGATGGGGGGGAGAGGCACAGGATGGAAGGGCAGATTGGGGGAGGGGCAGTAAAAAGCAAAACACTTTCAAGGAAGGGATAGGGTGAAGGAATATAAAAAATAGATGTAGGGCAGCTGGTGGCGCAGTGGATAAAGCACCAGCCCTGGATTCAGAAGGACCTGAGTTCAAATCTGGCCTCAAATATTTGACACTAGCTGTGTGACCATGGGCAAGTCACTTAACCCTCACTGCCCTGAAAAAAAAAGTAAAGGAAAAAAAGAATAAAAAAGAAAATAGCAGCTCATTTAAAAAAATAGGTTTAACATCAAGGGGAGAGGACAAGATGGAGGTAATACTGTTAGCAATCATAACTGTGAAAGAAATGATGAGCAGGATGATATCAGAAGGACATATGAAAAATGCAAACCATCAATAGAGAAAGAACTGATGGTATCTGAATACAGATTGAAGTATAATTTTATTTGTTAGCTCCTCTTTCTAAAGGTATCTTGTCTATTTTCTTTTACAACTTGACTAATGAGAAGATGTTTTGCATAACTGCACATGTATGACTTATATTGAATTGCTGGATTTCATAGGGAGGGACAGGAAGGGTCGGAAGAAGAAAATTTAGAATGCAAAGGTTTTTAAAAACTGGTGCGAAAAGTCATTATGAGAAAGAGGAGTTCAGAGAAACCTGGAAGTACTTACATGGACTGATGCTGACTGAAAGGAGTGGAACCAGAACACCATCCACAGTAACAGCAACAGTGTGTGCTGAACAATGGTGATAGACTTGGTTCTTTTTAGCAATGCAACAGTCCAAAATAATTTCAAAGAACTTCATGACAGAAAATGTTCTCGACATCAGGAAAAATGAACTGTGGTTCATGAATGCAAATTGAACCATACTGTTTCTACTTTGGGGCTGGTTTTTTTCCTTCATTGTTTAGTTTTTTCTTTTGGATTCTGACTCTTCCTTCACAATAGGACTAATGCAAGAATATGTTTAATATGATTGCACATATATAACCTAAAAAAGTAAAGTTATTTATAGGGTTCAGGAAAAATGCACCCTTTACTCCACCATATTGGCTTTGCTTCCTGTGTAAAATCTTTATTAGACTTATTTCTAAAATAATTGAGGGTATCCCTGAGGACAGTATTAATAGATAACAGGCAGGCCTTCAGAAGCAATATTTTTAAATAGAACTAATCTTTAAGATTTCACACTTAACTGAAAGATACAAAAAAAGATCCCAGTGGTTGTTGATTATAAACAACAACAACAGTTGATTCAGTGAAACAAAGGTCTGCCTTACAGACTTTAGAGTAAGATGTTTTCTATCCATGCATTAAGGTCATTTAGAATTTCTTGGAAGATATCAGAGAAGTAATCAATATCAGGTAATGCATAAAACAGGGAGACATGAGCTTTCCAAATGTGAAAAGCATAATGATGAAGATTTTATCCAAAGTCCAAGTTAAAAAACTATGGTGGGGGCATCTAGGTGGCGCAGTGGATAAAGCACTGGCCCTGGATTCAGGAGTTCCTGAGTTCAAATCTGACCTTAGACACTTGACACTTACAAGCTGTGTGACCTTGGGCAAGTCACTTAAGCCCCATTGCCCTGCCAAAAAAAAACAAAAACCAAACCAAAACAAACAAACAAAAAAAAACTATGGTGATGGTGATGTTCTCTAGTTGCTCCCATTTTCAGAACACATTATGTTATTTTTGTTTGTTTTTGTTTAGCCAAGCAATTGGGGTTAAGTGACTTTCCCAGGGTCACTCAGCTATTAAGTGTCAAGTGTCTGAGGCTAGATGGGAACTCAAATCCTCCTGACATCAGGGCCAGTGCACTATCCATTGCACCACATAACTGCCCCAACATTATGTTATTTGCATCAAGCCTCATGAAAAGGGTTGACAATTACTTAAAGGACTCTGACTTGTTTATCTAAACAGGAAAGGCCAAATGGATGAAGAATATCTATTGTCCACATTTCAACATGATTGCCTATGGACATTCTAAGAGTGCTTGTCTAGTAGCATAAATATCTAGAACAAGTACTACAGATAAACAGTGATCTGGGCCAAGACTTGACAGGTCTGAGGAGAATCAACTGGATTGCTTTCAAATCATTTCAAGGCTGTTTTATTGACTTCAACTGTTCCCAGTAAAGGCCCATATTTCAATGTTAACATTTTACTAGTGTTACAGTATGTCATTGAGAAGTGGAAGACTATAGCCTCCAAAGAACTAAAATAGAAGTCATACCAAGAGCAAATGAAGTCTACATGGTGTGTGTGAACAGGTATTGACATAAGTAACCAATAAGGAACTCTGAAGAACAAGAGTAAAATATGTCATCAGAAGCAGTTTACAGAAAGAGAAAATGGGGTGGTCATATGACAATGACAAGGAGTGACAGGTGGTAGTCAGAGTGCTCAACTGGTCCCCTTGTGATGCCAAAAGAAAGCAAAGAAGGCACTTGTTTCTCTAGTAAGGGTCTCATTTCCAAGATATTTAAGGAACTGATTAAAATCTATGAGAATAAAAGCTATTCCCTAATTTATTTATGTCAAGTGATATGAATAAGCAGCTTTCAGAGGAAGAAACCTAAACTATCAAGAGGCATGAAAAAAAATTCTCCAAATGTCTAACAATTAGAGAAATGCAAATTAAAGCACCTCTGAGGTTCCATTTCATACCCATAAGATTGACAGGGTCAACAACAAAGGAAAATGGCAAATGTTGGTGCATCTTTGTGGAAAACTGGTACATGAATTCACTGTTTATGTATCTGTGAATTGGTTTGAGCAATCTGGAAAGCAAGTCAGAACTATGCCCCATATATTACTAATCCATACAAATCTGTTGGCCTAATATTGTTACTATTAGACCTATACCCCTAAAGAGATCTAAGAAAGAGGAAAAGAAACAATAGGTACTAAAATTTTTATAGAAAAATTTTGCGTTGGCAAAGTACTGGAAACTAAAGGAGGATCCATCAATTGAGTAATGGCTGAACAAATTATTGTATGAAAATGGATAGAATACTATTGTGTTGTTTTTAAAATGACAGATATTTTGTCTCTGACTTCATAGAGACCAGGGAAAGACTTCTCTGAATTGATGCAGAGTGCAGTGAGCAGATTTAATGGAACATTTGATATAATAACAATATTGTAAAGACAAACAACTTTGAAAAACTTAAGAACTTGAGCCACATAGTGGCCAGCCACAATTCCAGACAACCCATGATGAATTGTATTACCTATCTCTTGACAGAGAGGTGATGGACTCAGAGTGAAGAATGATACACATATTTTTTGGACATGGCCAATGAGGAGATTGTTTTATTTCTTGACCATTCTTGACCATTTTTTGACCATTTTTTACAAGGTTTTTTTTCTATTTGTCTTTCATGGAGAGTTGTAAGAGGGAGTGAAATTGGGGCAGCTAGATGGCGCAGTGGATAGAGCACTGGCCCTGAAGTCAGGAGTACCTGAGTTCAAGTCCGGCCTCAGACACTTAACACTTACTAGCTGTGTGACCCTGGGCAAGTCACTTAACCCCAATTGCCTCACTAAAAAAAAAAAGGGAGTGAAATTATATTTTAGTGGTGAAATACATTTTATTTTAAAAAATGAAATAAAGAAGACTTCTAGCAAGTTCAGTGGATACCCATGGTGATGATTTAGAAGAACTTAACAAACGTGGCACAGGATGGATAGATTGTGATCTGTAATACTTGAGGGAACTTCCAAATAGTGAGATTATGGATCCACTGGTATCAGAGTAACATGCATTATGAACCATTATTATTTAGGAAAATTTCTTTCCTCTACAGCCAGCGTTTAACCAATAAATGACATTTAATAAATGTTTGTTGAACTGAATTGAATTGAGTTGAAAATTCTTATCTGATACCTCATAACAGTATGGAAGTACTGAGTTCTTCAGTTCTGTACCCAAAGGACCTAAGGTGTATAAGTAAGGTCTTACAAAACTCTAAAGGTTTGAGCGTAGGACCAGGAGCAGACTAGATGTTAGCAGATGAGCTAAGTGTGTATAGGCTCATTGGCAGGTTTGTTAAATGGTGATTATATTGGGGGCTGCAAAAACCCTTTACTAAGTTATGAAGGGGAAGTTATATACACATGGGTGGGGGAAGAGTACACAAACCCAATCACAGATTCTTGAATCAAGGAAGCAGAGAAATATAGTTTACTTTCTAAGGCAAGAAAAAATCTGGGTTTAGGAAGATCTTTAATACTTAAGTGTTCAAGGGGGCAGCTAGGTGGTGCAGTGGATAAGGCACCAGCCCTGGATTCAGGAGGACTTGAGTTCAAATCCAGCCTCAGACCTTGAAACTTACTAGCTGTGTGACCCTGGGCAAGTCACTTAACCTTCATTGCCCTACAAAAAATACTTAAGTGTTCAAATCAAAAGGGGTTTCTGCTTAAACTCTGGTCAATCCAGGTTCCCCTAAATTAAGATTATAGTGATTACTAGCCCTTAGTTCCAGGGTGGTATAAATCATGTGTCACAATTTCCCATTCTGTCAGTGAAATTAGGAACCAGGCACTGCCCAATTCACCTGGCAGGTACATAAATGGAATAGTCCCCATATGGCCATGCCACATCAAAAAGGATAGGTTTGAATGGATTCACCTTTGACATGACTTCCAAGTTAGCCTCTAATCTAAGTTCATAGCTAGAGCTTTTTGGAATGACTTCATTTCCCCCTTCTAAATTTTCTTTTCCTCTTTCATTTTACCCTTCAGAATAATTTATCCAATCTCATTTTTTTACCTAATTTCCTCTTAGCCCATCCACTATTTCCTCTTTCCTGTCTCAGACAAGCCTAGGTCCAATTGTGGGAATCAGAGGGGCAAATCACTCTCTAGGAATAGTTCATTCTTTGGATAAGTAAATTAGCTCCTAGGGTACCTCACTTACTAAGCCCCATTTTCTCTTCTCTTCTACTGTAATCAGATACCTTTATTTAATAGGCCAAGAAACTGAACCACCAAGGAGGAATCTTATTCTCCAAAACCCACACAGCAAGCCAGCTGCAAAGCTGAGATTAGAAATCAGATTTCCTGACTTCAAGCTCTTTGCCCTCCCTGGTAACACTATTTCCTGCCCTCCCAAATAATTTTTTCTCTTTTTTCCCTCTCTTTCCCTTCTGTCAGTCTCTAATCTCCCACTCCCCATTCCTTTCTGAAAGGGGGTAGGAGTGTGGGTGTGTGTGGGGGGGAGGGAGGTTGCAGGATTTAATGGAGAATAAACAGACTGACCCAAACTAGCTGAGACATGTTTACTGGGTGAGCTGAAAAATGTCCAAATTGTAGGCCACTGACAAGCAACAGCCCCTCATTGGAGTAGAGCAAGCATTGTTCCTGGGCAAGAAGGCGTTCCCCTCTCATCAGCTGGTCTGTGCCTTGCACTGTAATAATGGAGTACAATCTAATTGGTGCTTCCTTTTCATCAATGGAAATGGGAGCAAGAGACAAAGAAACCTGCCAGAAGTTAAGTACAAGCGAGGTTCCAAGATCCATCATTCAATGGCTTTGCAGTAATATTTAGAACATGCCTTAATAACTAAGACATATATCCTTGGGCGGGTCAGTTGCATGTAAAAGACATCTGGCATGTATTTTCTGGTCTAAAATTATAGCATTCCCCCTCAAGTGGTTTATATTTCTAAGAAGTGGGGGAGAAGAAGACGAAGAAAAAAAAACCCATGATGAAGTACTATCCTGACAATTTATTTGTCACTAAACATAAAATAAAAATTAAAAGTTCAGAGCTGTTATTATGTTAAAAAATGGAAGTAAAGGAATTTTGCCAGGATGTTAACTGTAGATTTGCTTATTTTCTTGTCACTCTAGAAAGTTATCTGAATTTGGAGAATGTTGCTCATGTCATATTTTATTAGAGAGGTGCCAAGGCAGTCCTAGAGTCATGTGGGTAATAGGAAGCTCTGAATTTTCACCAGTAATGTGAAGCAAAATGTTGTTCTCTATTTTCAATCATTAAAGAAAGCTGATTTCTGTAGTGACTGCTGATTCCTCCTGGGAGTGGACATGCAAATGTCAGTGAGCAGAGCAGCAAGCCAGAAAAAATGAGAGAAGCTTCATTAAGATATTTCAAGAGCTCTCATAGAAAGTGCTCTGTTTGGACCAAACAACGGCCAAATGGGATTTCACTTCTTAGGTGGAGGAAATGAGAGATAGAGCAGTACCCTCTCTTACCAATATGCAAGATATTAGATATGATGGAAAAGGGAGGGAAGAGGAAATGGTAATAATCAGCATTCTTCTAAATACATGTACAATGATTCTACTTTCCTCCAGGAGATTACAGTTGTCCCTTCTACATCTTGACTTTCCCCATAGAGATTTCAATATATCCTGGGTTGGCATAAGAAATTAATTGGGAATTTTGGGGGAGTTTTGTGGAAACCGCAGATGACACATGAAGGCCAACAGATGACACAGAAACCTACTTAACCCAAATTTTACAATAAAGTCTTCTAACCACCCCATAAAAGAAAAAGGACAAATTCAGCTTCTCTGATATGAAGGGAGGTCAAAACATTTTTCTGTGGATTTTCTAGATCACGGGTGCTATGGCCCTTGCCCTGAAGATGTGGAAAGAATGATTGTATAAATGACCTGAGAGTAGAGCATTTTTTGCATTTTTATGAAATAATACCTAACATAATATGTGGAATATAGAAGGTCCTCAACACATATACAGTACCATGACTCAGGAGGTGTGATTGGAGCTTTGTCTCAGAGCTCTGACATTTAGAGGCTTGCTTACAATACTTGTGTCTCTTCAACAGCTAAGAAAAAAACTATGCTTAGCAGCCAATTAGAAATAAGAACTGGAGAAACTGGGAAATTAAAAGATAGCATGCTTTTTCCTCTGGAAGTGACTGCACTCCAAATGGATTCCTCCGCAGTTTGACTTTATCCTGTAGCTATTCATTTGCCTAAATGGGGTCTTCCCCAGGAGTAGTTTCTTAGTGTTCATGAGTCTTTATCCACCCACCACGGGCCTATGTTCTGAAGTCTCCTCTCCCAACTCTGATTTTTTAAAAAATCTGATTTGAGAGTCCCTAGGCCCAGGTAAAAAATTATTGACTCTGTGCCTATACACCTGGAAACAGGCAGCTGGACTATATTATTACTTCTAAGTATTTTCCCTGGATGAGATCTCTGTCTTTAAATGTTCATCTATCAGGGCTTAGAATGTCTGTATTGGTTCCTTACTAGCCAGTTCCCAGCTTCCTCTGAGAACCAGAGAGAATCTTTCAGAAAAGCTACTTAGTTATGAAAACATGATTTTAATGCACCCAAACCTCTCAGACATTTAAATACTTCTTTATAGCTTCAATTTTCCCTTGGAAGGGCATGGCAGCTCAGCACAGTGTATAGTGAGCAGGAAGCTCCAGTACTTACTAGTCTGACCTGGGAAAATGGCTTAGCCTCCCTAAACTTCAGTTTAGCCACCTGTCATATGGGGATAATAGAGTTTCTTCATAGGGGTGTTGTGAGGATTGGGAATGAGAAGGAATGAGAACATACCTATGAAGGGCTTTGCTCTCAAAGTGCTGTATAATTATGAGGTTTTATTATTATTAACAGATAAAGACATTGTTAGGCTGACAAAGCAACACTGATCAGAGACAGGGGCATTGGTTCTGGTGTAGAATCTTTCCTGTTCCTTTCTAAGACTTTTTATTCAGTTTTCTAGCTCACTGTGTATTGTCCAGAGAAAGGTTGGATTACCAGTAAGTCTCAGATCTCTCTGTACTTTGGGGCCCAGCAAACCAATATTCACAAGCCTTTTTTTCTTATGTATAGTGCCACATAGAAGCTATGGCTTGTCCTAATACTGATATTAATGTTCCCATCTTTGTGAAGTCACTTCTCTAAACTGCCCCTGGTCCAATCATGATCTTTTCCTCATTAATCATCCCTCTCAAATACATCTCAGAACCAAATTAGCCCAGCCTCTGATTATAGAGATGGTTTCTCTGTTTCCTATTTTCTGGCTTTCTATCTTAGGGACCAACATATGATGACTATTTCACTGGGTCTCTATGCCCTACCCAGAATTCAGTGTGTTCTTTTAATTAGTATCTGTGCACTCATGTAGTTATGTGCATCCTCTTGAAAAGTATCCATCATCAGACCAAGACATTTCCCTATTACCTCTAATTTTGCAAATATCTAAGATGTTTAATCAGAAACACTAAACCAGGAAAATTCTAATTAGAAAATCAGCAGAATAGTGCTAAGATAATAATAACATATTAACAATAGCAGTAGAGGTAAGAACATGAAGTAATATTGAACAAAGTATTGGTATCTAATAAAATGGAAAAGTTTCTTTGTCAAATGAGACAAGGTGCCTTTGAATTCTTAGTCATAGAGAATTCTATGTGCTAAGGCCCCTGTTACCTCTAGTACTTTGCATTCCAATATTCTGTCTTCTTAGATTCCTTCTAACTTTAACATTCTTTGTTCAGGGACAGCTAGGTGGCTCAGTGGATAGAGCACCAGCCCTGGAGTCAGGAGTACCTGAGTTCAAATTCAGCCTCAGACACTTAACACTTACTAGCTGTGTGACCCTGGGCAAGTCACTTAACCCCAATTACCTCACTGAAAAAAAATTAAAATTAACATTCTTTGTTCTAATATCCTATGTTATAAAATACCTTCCTGCTCTAACAGCCTATGTTCTAAAGTCACTTCATCTCCAAAACTCTAGAATTCTATCAGTGTCAATATATAATTTGGGAGAATGACATGACTGCTATTTCATCCCCTCATATGCTCTCATATTATCTCTTCCCAAGTTTTCTGCCCCACATCTTGCTCATATACCACATACTACATCCCTGTGATGATACCATACAAACAAAACATCACTGTAGGACACATTGATAACAGCATAGAGCAATACAATAGCAGTACAGGCTATATTGGTAAAGAGAAATACCCCAAACTTGAAGTGTTTCAAGCATAGTTCCAATGATGGAAAAACTTAAAATATCTTTAAACTATTAAGTCAACAAGTGGAATCTAACCACTGTGAGAATTGGAATGATACTCCCTGTTTGAAGGGATATTGTGAGGTCTGGCCTGAAAAGAAACCATGTGACTTCAGCATCTGGAAGTGACCTTTCTGGGGTTTTGAAGGTCATATCAGCATCAGGAAATGATGCTTGCCACCCTGCGGCTCCTGGCAATCAGTGCTACCAACCAATTAGCTTGGAGCTGTGTGTGGATGGCCCTGTTTCCTGTTTCACAGAAGGCTTCTGGGAGAAGTGAGGCCTTTCAGTTCCTGACTTGGGCTTGGCGGGAGGACAGATGCTGGGCTCTCTTAGAGATAGTTAGACGAAGTTTGCTTTTTACCTCTCTCTCTTCACTAACTTCTGATGCACTTTAATAACTACTTAAGGTCTAAACACTTGCTAAAGCTTCTAATTTAAGGAGACTACTCATTAGATTTTAAACATCACAGCTAGAATTTTAGGCCCTTACACCACCTATACCCAGGAATATATGTTGTATGTGCATCAAAAGTTTATGTTTTATACACAAAGGACCCATATTCCTGAGAAAGAAGAAACCAAGTCCATTACAATCCATTTCAGTATACCTGAAAGGTAGTTTGTTGAGTATTGGACTCCACTTTTGACAACCAAGAACAGCATATGATAGGTACAATTTAGTTAAAGAGTTTGTCCTAATAACTTTTTCAAATACTACACATATTATATTTTCATTACATTCAGGATGATGCAATATCTTATTATCTGAATTTTCACTAAGAGTTGCTTTGAACTCTATCTGCTTATTTTAGTGTCCTCAGAAACCAAACCATTTTCTGTAGGGCACAATCACTCTTCCAGACAAGCAGGTAAAAGATCAATTATTTTAGGACCTCATCATCAATAATAAATGGCTATTTTTACCTGGAAAGACTTACATGAACTGATGCTAAATAAAGTGAGCAGAACCAGGAGAACATTATACACAGTAATGGCAGCATTGTGTGATGATCAACTGTGATAGCCTTAGCTCTTCTCAGCAATTCAATGATCCAAGAGAATTCCAAAAGACTCATGATGGAAAATGAAATCCAAATCCAGAGAAAGAACTATAGGGTCTTAATGTACATTGAGGCATACTATTTTCACTTTTTTTTTTGTTTTTTCTTTCTTACGGTTTTTCACTTTTGTTCTGATTTTTCTTTCACAATGTAACTAATGTGGAAATATGTTTAACATGATTTTACTGTATAACATATCAGATTGCTGTCTTGGGGAGGGAAGGATGGAAGGAAAGGAGGGAGAAAAATTTTAAATTCAAAATTTTATAAAACTAAATGTTGAAAACTATCTTCACACCTAATTTGAAAAAATAAAATACTATCAAGTGAAAAAATAGGAAAAGTTTTATGTTGTTAAAGTAAAAGTTTAAATAAAAAACAAATGGCTATTTTTAGTTAGAAACATTCATGTAGGCCTTTTTTATCCTCCAGTACTCTAGTATCTGCATTTTTAGATTTCAATATATAGACTCCAGTGTTGGGAAAAAAAATGTCAAACTATATCTGGCATAATTTCCTAGAGTGTTAACAAATGGGCTCATTCAAAGGGTGACAAGGATGGTGAGAGGACTGTGGACATGCCAAATATGGATCAGTTAAAGTCACTGGGTTGTTTAGCCTAGGCAGGAAGGAGGACTTTGGTGTCACAAGGTATATACTTGTATAGTACTTCAAGGGATGGGTCATATACAAGAGGAACTTGACATGTTCTGCTTGATTCTAGAGAGCAGAAATAGGAAGGGTATGTATTACAAAAGGTAGATTTATTTGTGTTTTTCTGTTTTTGTTTTTGTGGGGCAATGAGGGTGAAAGGACTTGCCTGGGGTCACACAGCTAGTAAGTGTAAAATGTCTGAGGTTGGATTTGAACTCAGGTCCTCCTGAATCCAGGGCTGGTGCTTTATTCATGGAGCCACCCACCTAGCTTCCCCCAAAAGGTAGATATAGATAAGAAATAAAATAAAATCTTTCCAACTATTAGAGTGGTCCAATAGTGGAATGGATTTCCTATTTCTGGATGTCTTTTAACAGAAACATCTAGCTTTAAAAGAAAAAAATATCTAGGTCTCATACACAGATATTTTATGAGGAATTTTATTCATACATTGATAAATTGGCCTGGAGGACCTGTGTGGTCTCTTTTAACTCTGAGATTCTGTGTGAAAACCTCTGGACTAGTATGAGATTTCTCATTGCATGGGATTTCACATTTGGAGGATAAGTCAATTATCCTCAGCAAATGTCCTATTCACTAAGGAATGTTGAACATCTAGGTTATGATCGAAATCACGCAGGTGGTAAGTAGCTTTCTAGGTAATTTACTTTCCATTTGCACATTCCCTTCATCACTTTCTTAAGGCAATAATAGGGACTGCAGGTCTTTTATTAGTCTCTCCATTAAGTTGTCTTTCTTTATTGTGCGAGGGTAGACCATACAATTAATCATTAGTAGGGGTTTTTAAGCACCGGTCTAGCTTTTTGGGTGAATTTCAGGGGGTCCATGAATTTGGATGGGGAAAAAATATATATCTTTTTTCCCACTAACCTCTAATTAAAATTTAGCATTTCTTTCAATTATGAAGATAAGCAACAAAATATTATTTTTAGAAGAGATCCTTAAGCTTTACCAGATTTCCAAAGATATCTATCACACACACACACACACACACATTCGCACTCGCATGCATGCACACACACACACACATCCAGGATTAAGACCCCCACCTACCCCATAGCACCTATAGCATTATTACCCATTAACAGAATTTTTAACATGTTTGGTTATTTCTAGTCTATCGCTTTTGTCTATGCTTTCTGTCCCAAAGAAATTGCCATGCTCACCATCTGCAATATCTTTCAACCATCCTACCTTTTCATCTAATTTATCTAGACTCCATTCAGTTACATATCTTTCCAAATCATTTTCTTTTTCCTTGTAGAATAGCATCTGGTTTAGAGGCTCCATGATAGACTGTGTCAACTGTCCAGTATCTGTATATGTGCTGAAGAAGATGTCATATTCATGACAACTTTGCCTACCCTGCAAATCAATGAGTGAATACTGCTACTGAATCCATCCATCTTTATTTTAGATGTCTATCCTTTACATGGAATATATTTTGATGTCAAATTTGAGATTGGGATGATACTCTCATCCTGGTGGTCTTTGGTCCTCAAGTCAATTGATGAACAAGCATTTATCAGACACCTATTATATGCTGGGCTCTAAGAATTCAAATGCAAAAGTGAAACTGCCCTCACCCTCAAGAGACTGACATCTTATCATATTTTGTTGTTGTTGTTGGCAGGCATATTCTGGAGCAAATCAAAGATGTCTTTAGCACCTCTAGGGATTGGCATGATGCTAATTCTTGGGCTGGAAAGAATCATAATTAAATGTTTATTGCTATTTGAGTGGGCATGGTTTTATAGATTTAGCACATTCCACAAAATTGCCAGTAGGGAGGCACCTCCTATAGTTATTAGACTAAGTGGTTTCTAGTATACTAAAAACCATCCATTATCCAAATAGCTTTTACTCTCTCCATTCTCTGGCATCTTCCTTTTGTAGCCATTCTCTATGAAACCCCCACTATGTCCATGCTTAAATTCAGTGAAATAGATCTCTATCCTCACTTTCTACCACTTTCTATTCAATCACTCTCTTTTTTTCTCTTCTTTTCTTTTTTTCTGGGGCAATGAGGGTTCAGTGACTTGCCCAGGGTCACACAGCTAGTAAGTGTCAAGTGTCTGAGACCAGATTTAAACTCAGGTACTCCTGAATCCAGGGCCGGTGCTTTATCCACTGCACCACCCAGCTGCCCCCAATCACTCTCAATTATCCCTTAGGCTTCTAAGCCCATGGATTTCTTGGGTTACATTTTACAGACCACAGCCTGTATTTCATATTATTCCCCTGAATTTAAGTCTCCTTAAAGTCAAGTCCCCTTCCCCACCGATGTTCAGTGATATTCTATGTCCTTGGTGATGTATACCTAGACACCATATAGCCATAGTATGCTTGTTATCAATCTTTAGTGTCTGAATTCTGTATTTTTACTAACATTTCCTTACCTGTAGCTCAACATATATTAACATTTGTAACCCTCCCTAATAATAGCACTCTTTGAAATATTTCTTCCTACTCTCCCCTCCTCCTCCTTCTCCTCCCTCAGGGTCTTTCTATGAACTTGTTTCTTTCTCTTACTGTGAAAACTCTTCTGAGGTTGCTTTCTCAGAACTTGTGATAACAAGCAAATTCTTCTCTTGTCTGTGTAACTTGCTTTCTGTTTGCATATTCCTGAGACCAGCTTCTTAAGAGAGTAATATAGATTGCATGTATTCCATTGGTTTATTCACTAACTTTTCCTTATTTTTCTTTGAAAGACATGATGGAAGATATGTACACAGGATGTGTACCCTGATTATGAGTTTGAAAGATACAATTGCCAAAGCCACCATGAACACTAAAAATAAAAGGATGATACAGAGAATAATTCATAGGGAAAAATACTAGCTTCAGGGTCAAAATGTAAATCTTGGCTATCACTTGCAACCTGTGACCATGCACTTTACCTTTCTAGGCCTCAGTATTTTCATCACTATAATGAAAGTGTTAAACTAAATGACATCTAATATCAATTCTAACTCCAAATTAAGCATCCAATGTACAGCAAGGTTAGTTTTATGTTTTTCATTGACACAGCAGTATTTTGGCATACTTTTAAAAGAACATATCTGCTTTTTTTTCCTTTAGTGAATTCTTAAGGAAAAATTTTCCTGAAGGAGTTAGTTATCTTTACTTGAAGGACGTTTTGCTTTACTTTCTAAAACTTCCTCCTGAAGATTTTGCAACTCTGTTAGGAAAAATTGTAGAGCTTTATTTTATTTTATTTTATTTATTTATTTATTTATTTTTGCAGGGCAATGTGGGTTAAGTGACTTGCCCAAGGTTACACAGCTAGTAAGTGTCAAGTGTCTGAGGGTGGATTTGAACTCAGTTCCTCCTGAATCCAGGGCCAGTGCTTTATCCACTGCGCCACCTAGCTGCCCCCTTTATTTTCTATTTTTAAGTTATCTAAAATACTCTTTAACAAACCACTCCCTAATAGTTAAGGAATCAAAAGATATGAACAATTTTCATGAAAAGTATTATTTACAAACATATAAGAAAAGTTTCATATCACTAATTCTAAGAGGAATATAAATCAAAACAATGTCATATTGTGCAAATTGGCAAAGTTGAAAAAAGATGAAAAGATTCAATGTTAAGTCAAGTCAACAAGCATTTATTAAATCTATTCTAAGTGCCAGGCACTAAGTTTTGGAAATATAAATACAAGCAAAAAGAAGACAGTCCCTGCCCTCAAGGTGCTTACATTCTAATGCAGGAAGACAACACATAGAAGGAAGCAAAAAAGGGGTGGAGGAAAAGAAGACAAGAGTAGATCCTAGGGAGGAATGAAGGAGTGAACCTGGATGACCTGGGCAATTTCTTTAAAATTATGGAGCAATCAATAATTCAGAAGAATGGGCTGCAGGGGTGGAGTGATCTTTCAGGGAGAGAAAGCCTTTGGGGAAGCATGATCTGTTGGAGAGGTTGTGGAGAAACAAGGAAAATAATGTGCTGATAGTGGAATTATGAATCATAACTTCTAGAAAGCAATTTGGAATTATGCTAAGAAAGTAACTAAAATATCTGTACTCTTTGACACAAAGATCCTACTGTTAGGCACATGCTCCAAAGAAATCTAAGAAAGTAAGGATCATAAGTAAAAAAAGGAAGACCAAAATATTTATAGCCACAGTTTTTGTCATTATCAAAGAACTGGAAATAAAATCTATGCCCATCAACTGGATAATGAGTAAGAAAGTTGTGGTACGTGAATATAGTAAAATATACTTGTGCTCTAAGAAATGACAAATATGATGCATATTTGATGAAAACAACAAAATAATTATATGAACTGATGTGAAATCCAATATCCAGAGCCAGGAAATGACAACAACAATGTAAATGGAAAGAACAAAAACAAACAATCCAATTGAATGCTATGAAATTATACTGACCAAGGTTGACTCCAAAGACAAAATAAGGCAAAGTATCTCTCCCACCTTCTTTGAAGAAGGGGGGAAACTTTGGGTGTGAAACACAGAGTATAATGTCCAACTTGTTCAATGTGTTGGTTTGAATTGAAATGAACTGTTTTTTCTTCTTTTGATTTTATGTAAAAAAAAAAAAGGATGTTTCTTCAGGAAAGGAAAACAAAAGGGGAAAATTATTTGTTAACTGAGAAATATAGGCAATGCAAAAAAACCCAAATTTTATCAAGAAAAAAACTATTTTAAAAATGTTCTTTTACTTTAATTGATCAGAATGTCTTCTCTATATTAATGGTACAAACATGTGTCTTCTTGCTAATATCTTCCAAATTTAGGCTTTCTTTGAGGGAACTGTATAAGTTTAGTGAAAACAAGACTGAATTTAAAATTATAGAACTGGGATTTTGATCCTAACTCTGCTCCTGCTGCCTGTGTGACCTTAGTCAAGTCATATAACATCCCTAAGCTTCAGTTTTTTCATATGCAAAATGAGAAGACTGGGCCAAATGATCTCTTAGGTTCCCATCAGTTGATATCTAGAAATCCTGTGAATTTCTTCTAGTATCTATGGTAATGAACAATCTCATTTAATTATACTTATTTTCCTTCCTAAGTCATATGATAAAGATTAGAAAGAGCACGGCTGAGGGGGCGGGCGGGGGTGGGGGTGGGGGTCGGGGAATCTGGATGTTTACATTCTGCCGCCTCTAGTTCTCAAAATTTGACCTTGGAAATATCAGTTAAATTCTTCTAGCATCAGTTGTGTTACCTTTAAAATAAAAGAAGTAAATGGTCTAGATAATCTCTAAATTCTCTACCACATCTAAAAAAAATCCATTTTCTTTTTCCTTGGGCCCTCTATTTTTAAAAATTACTTATTAGGAACAGCTATGGTATTTTTGTAATGAAGCCCATACTTATGATTCAAAGGGCTGAACATGACTATGGCATATGTGTTGGGACCCAGTAAAGATCCCTGACCTGGGAAAATTGCATCAAGAATACCCAGAAAGATCATGTGGCCAAGCCATGGCTAGGTTTACTATAAATTTATCCCAGTAAAAATACACTTGCAAAGGATTGTGTTGTGGAACATTATGAAATTCTGGGAATACCAGGACCAGTCTAGGTAAGTGGCAAGGACACCTCAGAAGTTCTGCAGACTACCTACATGAACACCAATGTTATTTTTTCCACTATTCTTCATGTATCAAACATTCTTTGATTTCTCTTACTCAGATTAGAATGTGACCCTTCCTCTACCACACAGCCTTATGATATGGTGTTTGTAGCAGTTTTGTGGGAGAGTAAAATATTCCATACCTGTCACATAGATGTTGACAATGGAAAAAAAAACACATAAAGATGTTCTCAAGTCTTAGCCCCTATTCTTTGAAAATCAGATTTTCCAGGTAGGCAAAGGAACAGTTGTTAAAAGGTAAGTACAGAATGACAAACCTTGTACTTCTCTTTTTTCTGTTCACTTGAGAAAGTGATTTTTTTTTTAATAGATAGCTGAGTATGTCTTCAGTAGACCTGAATTTGAATTGCATGTCCAAGGCCTACTTGTGTGACCATAAAAGCAAGTCACTCATTTCTTTCTTGTTTCAGTTTCCTCATCTGTAAAAGGTCATAAAATTATAGATTTGTAATTGGAAAATATAGAGTAGGAAGGGGTTCTTAAATTATGATTCATGAACTTATAAATAATATTTTGACAACCATTTTGGTATAATAGATTTCCTTCATAATATATGTATTTTTATTTTAGACATTTAAAAACATTTTACTGAGGAGTTTATAGGTTTCATTAGACTGTCAAAGAGGCCCATGATGCACAGAAAAAGAATAGGGACCTTGCACTTAGAAAGTCATCTAATCTAACCCTCTCTTCAAAGAGGAGAAAACTAAATCCCAATCTGTGGCTTGAAAGGAGGCAGAAATAGATGTATCTTTATGGTCTTCTCCTCCTTCCTTTCTCCAAAGCAGATTTTGATTCCTGCCAGGAGGGGAAATAGGAGGTTGGAATGGCCATCAGCTGGTCACTGTGCTCTTAGGGAGAGAGGGGCTAGGGGTACATCTTTGTACTAACTTAGTCTGAGTGATGTAATTTTCTTTCTAAGTCTTGACTCCATACAGACCAGTGAATACACAAAGTAAAAAGCAAAGTAACCCACTTATTCAAGTCAAAGCAAAACAAAACTCAGAGAAAGTGTATGAGTGAGAATATATACCAGACAATACAGATTGAAAGAGCCTTCCCATTTGGAGTTAGATAAAATCAGTTCAACCAAGAGAGACTTTCACATCTCACCCAAAGAGGAAATTCCCTCAAGTTTCTAATGTAGCAAGCTGCAGATAGGGACAGGATCCAAGTTCTGCATGTCAGCTTCTTCCCAGAATCTTTCTCTCCTTGTTTCCCTAAAGGGATGTTGGAATCCTGCTCATTTTCTCTGAAGAGACTGAGGAAATAATTTCTCTTCTCTTTTCTCCTGATCTCACCAACTCCTCCCTGCCCCTCACAAAGGGATGGGGCATTGATGTCCATTAATGAGGAGAGTTTATCACACAATTGACCCTTAAATCCAGACATGATCTTTATATGCCTTTCTGGACACTGATTTTATCAATGTCCTTCCTAAAAAGTGATGCTGTTATCTGAATACAGTACTTCAAATGGGACGTTAACCAGTACAGAGCACCAAATTTATATCACTACCACATATAGTGATATGCATCTATATGTGCATATGTTGTATTCTGCTAATAACTTAGAACCCCTTCTTCTCACATTGGCCCTAGTTATGGAAAATGCATAGCTCAAATAATTAATCACCTTTGCTAATATAGGAGAAAAATGGATTTTCTGTGTATATTAATTAAAACAATCAGGCTAATTTATTATGGACACATTCAACCTTCATCCCATTTCCACTGAATACTCACATTTTACTGATAATGAATCAAAATCAGATAAAATCATTTCTAAAAGAAGCACACCTACACGTATACACATTTGCACATACATAGTGAAATCATACTACAAAGAACACAGTAATATAGTTATTTGAACTACTGACCAGCCTGGAACAGAAACTATGCCCCAGAATACTTAACCTTTTAACACCCAGAAACTTCTGTCCAGGGATTTCACTGCCCTGATTGCTAGCTTCCTCAGTTATCCACTATATCTGAATCACACTCTATTCACTTAATTTCTCTGCCATTTCCTCTCAAACTGCCTTTCTACTTAGACCAGAAACATGCCATAGAAGTCTTAACCATTTCATACCTGGAACCCCCAACTGTGGGGTCCACCTGTATGAATTGGTGGTTATTTCATTCCATTTTCCAAACCCTCTAGCTTTTCAATTCTTGAACCATAATCAAATAGCTTCTGAGCATTGCTCTGCAAAAGTGATTTAATTTACTCCCCTATGGCTCTAACTATGCCTATGACTTTCCATGGAAAAATGCTCTTCCTTCCCTAACTACCACTCTCCTATATATTGTTTCCTCAATTCAAATTAAGGCTCCTTGAGAGCAGATGCTGAATTTGTTCCTGTATTTGTATCCCAAGCACTTAGTACAATACTTGGCATTCAGTAGGTATTTAATAAATGCTTTAAAACTAATCCATTAATCTAGATTTTGACATTTAAAAAAAGTCCATTCTTTTCAACAGAATATGTATGCCTTTTAGTAGTCAGCTAATTAATATGCAAAGCTACACTGGTTTATTTTTGTTATTGATGTCACTTTTCCAAATATTGGTTGGAAATCCACTGACAATTCCAATATTCCATATGACCCATATATCTAATGACTTCTCTGTCTCTGTCTCTCTCTGTGTCTGTCTCACTCCTTTCTTTTATAGGAATTTCTCTGCCAGACCACAAACAAATTGCTATCTCCAATAATTACTCTGGAAATCTTTCAAGCACAGATCTTATATTAAATTAGCACGTCTCTCGCCATGTCACTTTCTTCTGTTTCTCAAATGAGTATATCAACAACAAAATGTGTTTATTCACTGAAGCTGACCATGATATAAAATAATTTAGACAAACAGGTCCCCCAACCACTTAGAACTTAACCTTCATTCATTCATTAGTTCAATGAACATTTTATTTCTTTTTATAATGAATATTTTTACACACCACGTGTAAAATATTTTAGGAGCCGGGATACAAAGATTGATTTCAAGTAAATCAAACCATAAAGGATCTTTCAGTCTAATGGGAAGAAGTGATAAGTATGGAAATGACTATGATTAAAGAGTGGGGTCTTGAAGGAAGGATGGAAGGTCCTTTAATGGATGGAAAACAGGCAGAGGAAAACATTCCAGGAAAGGGGAATGTTTTTCATTCATTAAATGATCATTTATCAAATGCAGCTTTTTGCCAGGCACTGTGCTAAGCACTGCAGATAGAAATAAAAAGATAAAACTATTTTTGTTTCTCTCAAGAGACTTACATTCTATTGAGGAGGAAGGCAGCTTTGGGAGCTCTCAAGACAGAGATGGCAAGAGGATCTGGCAAATACTCAGAAGGAGATTATGGGAACTTCTGTAATACCACTGAGTAAATGGCAGGACACTGTCTGGCAACTTCATTCCATATACTTATTTCCTGGTCACAGTTCCAGAATGGTGAGGAGTACCCTATCACAAAAGATTAGTGGCACTGAAGAGCAGTTTTACTTGTAGTAATAAAGGAGCAATGACCACACCTTTCCATTGGTTAACACCACCTTAGAAACACCAAAAACTTCCAACCCCCCTAAACTAGCTCTGAAAACAGCAGTGCAAACATTTTAAAAGGCTTAAGCCTGAGACAGTGTCCTCTTCCTTCCACCCCAGCCTTGGGAACAGAGCCCAAATTTAACATACAGTTCAATCTCAGATAATAGGCTGGGAAATCAGTAAACAACAAAAATAAAGAACCTATTAAAAAGCTACTATAAAAAAAAAGCTACTATAGTGGGGGCAGCTAGGTGGTGCAGTGAATAGAGCACCGGCCCTGGATTCAGGAGGACCTGAGTTCAAATGTGGCCTCAGACACTTTACACACTTACTAGCTGTGTGACTCTGGGCAAGTCACTTAACCCCAATTGCCTTACCAAAAAAAAAAAAAAGCTACTATAGTGACAGGGAAGGTCAAGACACAAACTCACAAGAAGACAAAGATGTCAGAACAACTTCAAAGCCTTGAAAAATAAATGCCCTGTGAATTAGACACAAGTTCAACAAGAATTCCTAGAAGATTTTAAAATGATTTAAAAATCAAATAAGAGAAGTAGAAAAAATGAGAGTGATGCAAAGAAATTATGAAAAGACAATTAACAGCTTGGAAAATGAGGCAGAAAATGTTGAAGAAAATACCAATTTAAAAATGGAATTGGCCAAATGGGAAAAAAGGTCTAAGGCTCACTGAAGAAAATAAATCCTTAAAAATTAGAATTGTAAAAATGGAAGCTAATGACTCCATATGACATCAAGAAACAATAAAACAAAGCCAAAATAATGAAAAAAATAGAACATTTGAAAAAACAACTGACCTAAACAATAGATCAAGAGATAATTTAAGGATTATTGGACTGCCTGAAAGTCATACTCAAAGAAAGAGCCTAGTCATCATAATTCAAGAAATTATATAAGAAAACTACCCTTGTATCCTAGAACCAGAAGGCAAGATAAGAATCAACTAATCACCTCCTGAAAGAGATCCCAATATGAAAACTCCTAGGAATAGTATAATCAAATTCCAGAGTTTTCAGGTCAAAGAGAAAATACTACAAGCAGACAGAAAGAAATCTTTCAAATACCATAGACCCCATAGTCAGATTAACACTAGCTTTAACAGCTACCATATTTAAAGGGAGCTGGGTGGCACAATGGATAGCATGTCAGATCTGGAAGACTTATCTTCTTGAGTTCAAATCTGTCCTCCGATATTTACTAGCTCTGTTACCTTGGGCACTTTACCCTCTTTCCTTAGTGTTTCTCTTCTGCAAAATGAGCTGGAAAAGGAACTTCACTTTTGTCTTCTGAAAAACACAGAATATAATAGCACTGGATTTGCAAAGGTGTATTGATAGAGAAGAGATAATATGTAAAGTGCTTCGCAAACTTTAATTCAGTATGTAACTGCTATGATGATGATGATGATGATGAAGAAGAAGAAGAGGAAGAAGAGGAAGAAGAAGAAGAAGAAGAAGAAGAAGAAGAAGAAGAAGAGTATAGTTTAATTACAGTATTTATGCTGAATGAGGATTGGGGGAAAAATAAATCTGAATTAATTTCAGGGATGAGCAATATCAATGGGATGGATCAGAAAGAGCCTAATTAAGAGGGTTGTACTTGAGATGAGTTTTGAAAAAAGCCAGGGACGTCTGTGAGCCATGGTGAGAAGGTGGTGTATTCTGGGCATAGAGGATAGATATTCTGAACAAAGTCATAAAGATAGGAGATGGAACATCACAAATGAGAAAGAACATGTAAACCAGTCTGGTAAAATTGGCCAAGAAAACCCAAACTGTTTATTAAACATGCCAAGATATTCTTCCTTAGACTGTGTTTAGCTTTGTCTAAATGCTGAGAGCACTTGTTTTCTCCTTTCTCAGATAATGTTCTTTATTCCAAATGGGTATGATAGCAGCAACTTCTAGTGCGGTTTCCAAATTAATAGTGAAGAGGTAAGAGAAGAACAGATTGTGGAAGATCAGGGCATCTAGATGGTGTAGTAGATATAGAGCAATAGGTATGGAGAGAAGAAGATGTTTTCCATCCCTCTGTTTAACTTCAGAGAGAAGTTAAGCAGGTTGTCCAAAATCCCACATGAAGTGGTGTAATTGAGATTTGAAAACAGGTCTTCTAAATCCAGAGATCTCTCCTTAAAGCACTATTTAGATGCTAGATATATTATGATGATTGTGATTATGACTGTTAATTTACAAATAAAGACTGGTGCAGAAGAAGGTCAAATAACTTGTCCAAGTTTGAAGAAGTTTCAGTGGCAGAGTTAGGGCTTGAATCTCCTGATTTCAAATTCAATGTTCTTTCCTCATTGACAGTGAGTAGAATAGCTGGCCAATGATTTTTATCCTAATACTAGCTTTTAGTCCTTAAAATGTATACCAAAATGTTAAGAACACATTCAAACCAAATGAAACTTACAAAACTCTTGTGGATGCACTCCATTCACCAAATAATATTAAAATACAGGATTCTCTTCAATTCAAATCTCATTAAACTGTCACACATTTTTCTGCTTTTACTTGTAACTTATCAAGATATTTATGTGCATATGTGTGCCTATATATCTTGGTAATCAGCTATGATGGGAAAGGAAATACTTGGAAAAAAGTATTTGACAGTTTAATGAGAGTTTGTGACATCTGTTTTCCAAGGTTTGATTAAGTGTTTCAGTGGCTCCTTAAATTTGAGGGAAATTTCAGAACTCAGAATTCACAGCTAGGGCCCACCCTTGCAACAATCATAAAGAAGGAAAAAAATTAGTTTCAATTTTCCCAGTCTCTTAATCCAAGTCTTTCCAATCTCTGTATGCTCCACTTCTACCCTCACCCCCGACTAAAACTACCACTACTATAAACTATTTATATTCAAACCAGTATTCTTAACCATTTTTGTGTAGCAGATCCCTTTGAATATGTGATGAAATATATTTACCCCTTTTGAGAATAATGTTTTTAAAAGAATATAATAAAATACACAGAATTAGAGAGGAAACCAATTATATTGAAATTATCAAAATTAAAACAAACTCCACATTTGGAGAAAGCAGGTTAACAACCCTTCACTAAAGTGAGAGTCCCACTTAATTTAACCATGTCCAGAAGACATCTGGAGTATTAAAACTTAGAATTATGGGCAACACATTTTCAGTGGAACACTGATAAAGGGAGCAAGATTGCCAAGATGCTAGGGGACCTTGAAACTGTCACATAAAGATTGGTTTAAGGAACAGAAGGCATTTATCTGGGAGATGAGCAGAATGAGTAGTGAATTTATGATCCCTGTCTTCAAATACTTGAAAGCCTGTCCTGTGGAAAAAGAATTAAACCTGTTTTCTGTTTAGCCCCAGAGGGTATAGCTAGGAACAATGATGGATTTTTCCTCAATAAGAGGAAGAACTATTCTAATAATTAGAGTTCTTTAGAAATGGACAGGAGACGGTCTGTTTGGCATAATTGATAGAAAGCCTGTTTGAGGGTCAGAAGATTTGAGTTCAAATGCTGTCTTTGTCACATACTGTAACTTCAGGAGATCTTTTCTCCTTTCAGTAGTCCCACACAACTCCCTTTGAGTATGAGGAGGATAAGTGAATAATCATCTGTATAGCACCTGCTTTGTGCCAAGTATTGTGCTGTCTTTTTTTTAAACCAATATTGTCTCATTCAATCCCCACAACAACATTGAGAAGTAAGTGATATTATTATCCCCATTTTACAATTGAGAAAATGCAGTCAAAAAGAGTTTAAGTGACTTGCTCAAGGTCCTATACTTAGTAAATGTCTGAGATCAGATTTGAACTTGGGTCTTCCTGACGCTAGGCCCAGTACTCTATCTCCTCAACTATCAGATGCCTCATAAGTTTCAGATGTTCTGATTTGCATTCCTAGAAGGAATTTTCTCACTGAGATTTTCTTTGACCAATGAAATCGTAGTTCCAGTTCAAAAAAAAAAAAAAAAGAAAGAATTTGGTTTCCTCATGAGATAGTGAATTATTTATCACTAGAGTTGTTAAAAAGCAGAGAGAATAAGCAATTATCAAGGAGGCAGGCATAGGAAATTCACATTTAGGTATTGTACTGTGTGAGCATCCTTCCAGCTTTGAATTGTAACAATTCATCAACAAAGAAGTGTTACTTGTTGGATCCCTTGTTTGTGTGCATTGAGAGGAGGGGTAATAGGAGAATGAGGGAGATAATCACAGGGCCTGGAATGAAGAAAAATTCTCCTAAGGAACTCTTTCCCCAAGGGAACAAAATAAATCCCAATGAGTACAAGAAGAGTCAAGTCAAAAATAAGAATTTCTTGAGAACCTTATAGTCCACCATCCTGAAATCAGTTATAAACTGAAGAATTGGAAAGGTGTCAAGTCAGAGAGGTCTGAATGCTACCAAGAGGTCTTGGTGAAATGACTTTAATCAATAAATCAACAAGTATTTCTTAAGGGCCTACAATTGTGCAAGGTACTGTGCAAAATATTAGAATTGCAAGTACCAAAAAGTGAAATAATCCCTACTCTCAAGCTGCTTACAATATAATGGCCAGACAAGTACCTATGTAAGTATACATTTAGCATGAATATGAAGTCACCAAACACAATAAGTCAAAAGTAGTTATTGCAGTAACATTGGCTTCAATGCTGTCTCCGATATTGAAGTTCATGTACCAGTAGCAATGGATGAATCAAATGGCCTTTACAGGACAGTCTGACTCTAAAAATTTTAGAGTGTAATTATGACAAAAATTAAATAAAGTATGTTTTTTCATAAGTACATAGCCAAAATAAGGGGAGGAGATTAATTAAATTTTTTAAATCATATGCAAGGAGTTCTGGGGGCAGAGTCAAGATGGCAGAGAGAAGTCAGGAAGCTGCCTGAGCTTTCCCATGTTTCTCTCAAAAACAACATTAAATCAAGCCTCTAAAAAGATTCTGAAACTATAGAACCTATAAAAATAGAGACAAAACCCTCCCATTTGAGATAATTTGGAAGACTTCAGGAAAGGTCTGTCTCACCTGGGTGAAAGGGGAGGGTGGCTCAGCACTGCTTGGCTGAGCTCGCAGCTCAGATCAGCACAGCTCAGCTCAGTGGGCAGCTTGACACTGCTGCAACTCGACACATCTGAGAGTAGGGCAGCTGAGATTGGTGCAGCTGAGAAAAGTAAGAAGCTTGCAACAATGAACTCTGTGCCCCAGGAGCAGACTTCAACTTTATAAGTTTAAAAAAAGGCTGCAACATAAGCAAGAAAGAAAAAAGGACCCTTACCATTGACAGCTTCTCTGGTGAAAGGGAAGACCAAAATTCAAAATCAGATGAGTTTATCAAAATGCCTACAAGTAAAGACTCAAGTGGGAAGATGAACTTGTCTCAAGACCAAAAAGCCTTCTTTGAAGAGCTCAAAAAGGCTTTTAAAAAACAAATGAGAGGCAGAAGAAAAAAATGGAAAAAGAAATGAGAGAAATGTGAGTTACACTGCAAAAAGAAACACAAAAATTGACTGAGAAACACAATTCTTTAAAAAAATACAATTGGGGGCAGATAGGTGGTACAGTGGATAGAGCATCGGCCCTGGAGTCAGGAGGACCTGAGTTCAAATCCGGCCTCAGACACTTAACACTTACTAGCTGTATGACCCTGGGCAAGTCACTTACCCCAATTGCCTCACTAAAAAAAAATACAATTGGGCAAATGAGAGGGAAAAATGGCCAAATGGGAGAAAAAATTGACCAAATGGGAGAAAAAATGGCCAAAAGGGAGAACAAATTGAATGGAAAAAGAGGTCCAAAAGCTTGTAGAGGAAAATAAGGCCTTAAAAATTAAGATTTAGCAGATGGAAGCTAATAACTCCATGAGACACCAAGAATCTGTCAAGTAGAATCAAAAGACTGAAAAAATAGAAGAAAATGTGAAATATCTCATTGGAAAAACAACTGACCTGGAAAAATAGATCCTGCAGAGAAAATCTGAGAATTATTAGACTGCCTGAAAGCCATGATCAAGAAAAGAATATAGACAACATATTCCAGGAAATTATCAAGAGAACTGCCCTGAAATTGTAGGATCAGAGGATAAAATCATCATTGAAAGAATCCACTTTTCACCTCCTGAAAGAGACTCCAAAAGGAACACTTCAAGGAATATTGTAGCCAAACTTCAGAACTATCAGGTCAAGGAGAAAATAATTCAAGCAGCCAGAACAAAACCATTTAAATATCTTGGAGCCATAGTCAGGATTTCACAGGACCTGACAGCTTCAACATTGAAGGATCACAGGGCTTGGAATATGATATTCAGGAAGGCAAAGGAGCTTGGATTACAACCCATATTCAATTACCCAGCAAAACTCATCATTCTTTTTCAGAGGAAAATACAGACATTCAATGAAATAGGGGACTTGCAAGGCTTCCTGAGAAAAAAGATCAAAACTGAACACAAAATTTATCTCCAAATACAAGACTCTAGAGAAATATAAAGAGGTAAACAAGGGTGGGGGTGGGGGTAGGAGGGTTGTTCAATGATGTTAAACTGCTTGCATCCCTATGAGGGAAGATAATACTTTTAACTCTTGGGATATGTATCTCTGTTAAGGTATTGTTATTAAATTGACTTTGATGTGATGATATAAAGAAAATTAAGGGGCAAAATAAAAGAAGATTAGGGGGAGGAGGAGAAGGGGGAGGTGGAATGGGATTAATTACATCATATGCAGAGGCAGAAAAAGATCCCATTACAATACAGGTGAAGAAGGGAGGGATGAGCATTGTTGCAACCTTACTCTCATCAGATTTGGTTCAGGGAGCAAATAAAATACACTCACATTTGTATAAAGGAATTTAGCTTACTGTTTAAGGAAACAAAAGGGGAAGGGGAAAGGGGTGCTATTGATAGAAGGGAGGGCAGAAGCTAGGGAAAAAGGGGGCAAGAAAAAGAAGGGCAGCTGATAAAAGGGAGGGCAGATTGAGGGAGCCAGTGGTCAGAAACAAAACACTGATCAAGAGGAATAGGGTGAAAGAAGGGGAAAAAGAGTACAAACAAAGGGCAAAAGAGGATGGAGGGAAATAAAGTTAATCTTAACTGTGAATGGGAATGTGAATGGGATGAACTCTCCCATAAAACAGAAGCAAATAACAAAGTGGATTAAAAATCAGAATCATACAATATGTTGTTTACAAGAAACACATTTGAAGCAGAGAGATACACACAGAGTAAAGGTAAAAGGGTGGAGCAAAATGTATTATGCTTCAGCTAACATAAAAAAAGCAGGGGTAGCAATTCTTATCTCAGACAAAGCAAAAGCAAAATTAGGTCTAATTAAAAGAGTTAAGGAAGGAAACTACATCTTGCTAAAAGATATGATAGATAATGAAGTAATATTAACACTAAATATGTATGCACCAAGTGGTATAGCATGCAAATTCTTAGTGGAGAAGTTAAATTGAGTTACGGGAGGAAATAATAGCCAACAAAACTATACTAGTGGGGGAGCTGAACCTTCCCCTCTCAGAATTAGATAAATCTAACCACAAAATAAATAAGAAGGAAGTTATAGAGGTGAAAAGAATATTAGAAATGTTGGATATGATAGATATCTGGAGAAAACTGAATGGGGATAGAAAGGAATAGACTTTTTTCTCCGCAGTATGTGGCATATACTTGAAAACTGACCATGCATTAGGCAAAAAAAACCTCATAGTGAAATGTAGAAAGATGGAAATAGTAAATGCATCCTTCTCAGATCATGATGCAATAAAAATTTCATGTAATAAAGAGCCATGGAAATGTAGACTGAAAATTAATTACAAACTAAACAATATCATCCTAAAGAATGAGTGGGTCAAACAAGTCAAAGAAACAATCAATAATTTCATCCAAGAGAATGACAATAATGAGACAACATACCAAAACCTATGGGATGCAGCCAAAGCAGTGCTTAGAGGAAATTTTATATCTCCAAATGCTTATATAAATAAAAAAGAGAAAGTGGAGGTCAATGAATTGGGCATGCAACTAAAAAAGCTAGAAAAAGAACAAATTAAAAATTCCCAAATAAATACTAAATTAGAAATCCTGAAAATCAAAGGAGAAATTCATAAAATTAAAGTAAGAAAACTGTAGAACTAATCAATAAAAATAAGAGGTGGTTTTATGAAAAAAAACAATAAAATAGATAAGCCTTTGGTTAAATTGATTTAAAAAAAAAAAGAAAGAAGAAAACCAAATTACCAGTATCAAAAATGAAAGGGGTGAGGGGGCAGCTAGGTGGTGCAGTGGATAGAGCACCAGCCCTGGAGCCAGGAGTACCTGAGTTCAAATCTGGCCTCAGACACTTAACACTTACTAGCTGTGTGGGCAAGTCACTTAACCCCAATTGCCTCACTAAAAAAAAAAAAAAAGGGGGGGTTGGGGACAGCTAGGTGGCACAGTGGATAAAGCACTGGCCCTGGATTTAGGAGCACCTGAGTTCAAATCTGGCCTCAGACACTTGACACTTACTAGCTGCGTGACCCTTGGCAAGTCACTTAACCCTCATTGTCTCCCCCCCCAAAAAATGAAAAGGGTGATTTCACCACCAATGAAGTGGAAATTAAAGCAATAGTTAGGAGCTATTTTGCCCAACAGTATGCCAATAAATTTGATAATTTAAATGAAATGTATGAATATTTACAAAAATACAAATTGCCCAGGTTAACCAAAGAGGAAATAAAATCCTTAAATAGGCCCATTTTAGAAAAAGAAATTAAACAAGTCATCATTGAACTCCCTAAGAAAAAATCTCAAGGGCAAGATGGGTTTACAAGTGAATTCCACAAAACATTTAAAGAACAATTAGTTCCAATACTATACAAACTCTGGAAAAATAGGTAAAAAAGGAGTTCTACCAAATGCTTTAATGACACAAATATGGTGTTGATACCTAAACCAGGTACAGCCAAAACAGAGAAAGAAAATTACAGACCAATTTCCCTAATGAATATCGATGCAAAAATCTTAAATAAAATATTAGCAAGCAGATTACAGCAAGGGATCACCAGGATAATACACTATGACCAGGTGGGATTTATAACAGGAATGCAAGTCTGGGTCAACATTAGAAAAGCTATTAATATAATTAACCACATCAATAACAAAACTAACCAAAATCATATGATTATCTCAGTAGATGCACAGAAAGCATTTGACAAAATGCAACACTTATTCCTATTAAAAAACACTATAGAGGGGCAGCTAGGTGGCGCAGTGGATAAAGCACCTGGATTCAGGAGTGCCTGAGTTCAAATCCAGCCTCAGACACTTGACACTTACTAGCTGTGTGACCTTGGGCAAATGACTTAACCCCTATTGCCCTGCCCCCCCCAAAAAAACACTATAGAGCATAGAAATAGGTGGAGCTTTCCTTAAAATAATAATCAGCATTTCCCTAAAACCATCCACAAACATAATATGTAAAGGGGATAAGTTTGAGGCATCCCCAATAAGATCCAGGCTAAAACAGGGATGTCCATTATCACCTCTGTTATTGAATATTATACTATAAATGTTAGCTATAGCAATAAGAGAAGAAAAAGGAATACCATAAATAAATTAGGAGAGGAAGGAATAGTTTACCTCTCAGATCTATGGAGAGGGAAACAATTTATGTCCAAACAAGAGATAGAAAATAATATGAAATACAAAATGGATGATTTTGATTACATTAAATTAAAAAGGTTTTGTACAAACAGAAGCAATGCATCCAAAATTAGAAGGCAAGCAGAAAGCTGGGAAACAATTTTTATAGCCAGCATTTCTGATAAAGGCCTTGTTTCTAAAATATATAGGGAACTAAATCAAATTTATAAGAATCCAAGTCATTCCCCAATTGAGAAATGGTCAAAGGATATGAACAGGCAGTTTTCTGATGAAGTCAAAGCTATCTATTGCCATATGAAAAAATGCTCTAAATCACTGTTGATTAGAGAAATTCAAATTAAAACAACCCTGAGGTGCCACCTCACACCTATCAGTTTGGCTAATATAACCAAAAAATGTAAATAATAAATGTTGGAGAAGCTGTGGAAAAATTGGAACACTAATGCATTATTGGTGGAGCTGTGAACAGATCCAACCATTCTGGATTGCAATTTGGAACTATGCCCAAAGGGAAATGGGACTGTTCATACCCTTTGACCCAGTGGGACCACTGCTAGTCTGTATCCCAAAGAAACCATAGAAAAGGGAAGAGGACCCACATGTATAAATATATATATAGCAGCTCTCTTTGTGGTGGCAAAGAATTGGAAATTGAGGGAATGCCCATCAATAGGGGAATGCCTAACAAGTTGTGATATATGAATGTAATGGAATACTATTGTGTTGTAAGAAAGAGGAAATAGCAAAACTATACTAGTGAGGATCTGAATCTACCCCTCTCAGAACTAAATAAATCTATCCACAAAATAAATAAGAGAGAAATTAAAGAGGTGGATAGAATTTTAGAAAAAATAGATATGATTGGAGAAAAGTGAATGGGAATAGCAAGGAATATACCTTTTTCTCAGCAGTCCATGGAACATATAGATTGACCATGTATTAGGGCACAAACCCCTCACAGTCAAATGTAGAAAGGTAGAAATAGTAAATGCATCCTTTTCAGATCATGAGGCAATAAAAATTACATGTAATAAAGAGCTAGGAAAAATACCCTGGAAATTGATTGGAAACTAAATAATCTTATAATAAAGGATGAGTGGGTCAAACAACAAATCATAGAAACAATCAATAACTTCATCTGAGAGAATGACAACAACAAAGAACCATACCAAAACTTATGGAATGTAGCCAAAGTAGTTCTTAGGGGAAATTTTATATCTGTAAATACTTACATGAATAAAATAGAGAAAGAGATCAATGAATTGGGCATCCAAGTAAAAAAAGTTAGAAAAAGAACAATTTTTAAATCCCCAATTAAATACTAAATTTAAAATTCTGAAAATCAAAGGAAAGGTTAACAAAATTGAAAGAAAGAAAACTGTAGAATTAATAAATGAACCTAAAAGCTGGTTTTAAGAAAAAAATCAATAAAGTAGCTAAACCTTTTATTTAATTTGATTTAAAAAAAAAGCTGAGTTACAAGTATTGAAAAAGAAAGGGGTGAATTCACCACCAATGAAGTGGGCTATTTGTCCAACTGCATGCCAATAAATTGGACAATCTATATTAAATGGATGAATATTTAGAAAAATATAAATTGTCCAAATTCACAGAAGAGGAAATAAAAGACCTTAATAGTCCCATTTTAGAAAAGAAAATTGAACAAGCCAACAAGGAACTACCTAAGAAAAAATCTCCAGGGCCAGATGGTTTTACAAGTTAATTCTACTGAGCATTTAAAGAACAATTAATTCCAATACTATATAAATTATTTGGTAAAATAGGTGAAGAGGGAGTTCTATCAAATGCCTTTTATGACACAAATATGGTGTTGATACCTAAACTAGGCAAAGCCAAAACAGAGAAAGAAAGTTATAGATTAATTTCTTTAATGAATATCGATGCAAAAATTTAAAACAATATTATCAGGGAGATTACAGAAATTTATCACCAGGATAATATACTATGACCAGGTGGGGTTTGTACTGGGAATGTAGAGCTGGTTCAGCATTAGGAAAACTATCAGTATAATTTTCCACATCAATGACAAAACTAACCCAAATCATATGATTATCTCAATAGATGCAGAAAAAGTTTTTGACAAAGTACAGCACTCATTCCTATTAAAAACACAAGAAAGCATAGGAATAAATGGAGCTTTCCATAAAATGATAAGCAGTATCTACCTAAAACTATCAGCAAACATTATATGTGATGAGGATAAATTAGAGGCATTACCAATAAGATCAGGGGTGAAACAGGGATGTCCATTATCACCTCTTATTTAATATTGTACTAGAAATATTAGCTTTAGTGATGAGAAGAATAGAAAACTAAAGGAATTAGAATAGGCAAGGAGGAAACAAAACTTTCACTCTTTGCAGATGATGTGATGGTATACTTAGAGAATCCTAGAGCATCAACTATAAATTCTTGAAACACTTAACAACTTTAGCAAAGTTGCAGGATATAAAACAAATTCATATAAATCATCAGTGTTTCTATATGTGATTAACAAAGCTCAGCAGCAAGAGATAGAAAAAGAAATTACATTTAAAGTAACTGTAAACAATATAAAAATATTTGGGAGTCTAACTGACAAGACAGACCCATGAATTCTATGACCACAATTACAAAACACTTCTCACACAAATAAAATCAAATCTAAATAATTGGAAAAATATCAATTGCTCATGGACAGGCTAAACTAATATAATAAAAATGACAATTCTACCTAAATTCATTTACTTATCCACTGCCATACCAATCAGATTACCTAAAAATTATTTTTAGAGCTAGAAAAAAATAATAAAATTCATTGGGAAGAACAAAAGGTCAAGAATATCAAGGGTACTAATAAAAAAATGCACAGGAAAGTGGGCTAGCCATATCAAATTTGAAGCTATACTATAAAGTGGCAGTCATCTAAACTATTTGGTACTGGCTAAGAAAGTGAGTGGTGGATCAATGGAATAGGTTAGGTACAGAAGAAACAGTAGTAAATGGCAATAGTAATCTACTGTTTGATAAACCGAAAGACTCCAGCTTCTGGTACAATAACTCAGTATTTGACAAAAACTGCTGGGAAAACTGGAAGATAATATGGCAGAAACTAGGCATAGACCAACATCTTACTCCTTATACAAAAATAAGGTCAAAATGGGTTCAAGATTTGATATAAAGGGTGATACCATAGATAAATTAGGAAAAGAAGGAATAGTTTACCTCTCAGATGTATGGAGAGGAGAACAATTTATGACCAAGCAAGAGATAGAGAATATTATGGAATGCAAAATGGATCATTTTGATAACATTAAATTAAAAAGGTTTTGAGAGGGGGAAATGAACTCATGAAGGCATTGGCATTAAGAAGGATTATGGAGACTTCCAGGGTAGAGCCAAGATGGCAGAGGAAAGGCAGTGAGCTCCCGAAGTCATGACACAATCGCTCAAAAAAACATGAAAATAACACCATAGGAAAATGCCCAGAGCAGCAAAACTTACAGAAGAATGTACTGAAATCATCTTCTAACCAAGAACGTCTTGGAAGGTCAGAAGGAGGGAGCTGCTATGCTAATACAGGAGTCAAGCCCAACCCCACAGTCACCCTGACACAGATCCAGTCCCAGGAAGGCCTCACCAGAGAAGCAGACCCCCAGAGCCTCTGAATCAGCTGAATCACCAGTGTTGTCTGGAACTAAGCTCACCGTCTGGTGAGTGGGCTGAGCCCGGAGCAGGGGGGAGACTACAGGGGTCTATGCTGGTGTTAAGGCAGAACTTGGATTTTACACCCCTGCTGAGAACCAGGAGGCTTGAGTAGCAGTGGCCCAGGTGAGGGAGGGGAACAGGTTCATCAGAGCTAACAACCACAACAAACAAAACTGGTTGATTAGCAAATTATTTGGTCTGGGGTCATCTAAGGACCAGGGAACATGCCGAGCGAGTGAAGAACCTGATTCTCCTTAAATCATACCACCTGGGACTTCTTAAGCTTGGGATACTACAGCCTGGAAATAGTGCCCCACTTTAAAGAGCTAAAAGTCTAGTAAAAGAAAGGCGAGACGAGCCAGCAGAGAAAGGTGAGGACCATAGAAAGTTTCTTCAGTAACAAAGAAGACCAAGGGGCACCCTCAGAGGCAGATGTCAACATCAGGGCCCCTATATCTAAAGCTTCCAAGAAAAATACGAATTGGTCTCAGGCCGTAGAGGTGCTCAAAAAAGACTTTGAAGATAAAATTAGAAAGGTAGAGGAAAAAATGGAAAGAGACATGAGAAAAAAAGTCAACAGCTTGAAAAGTCAAGTGGAAAAGGAGGTACAAAAGCTCTCTGATGAAAATAATTGCCTAAGAATGAAGATTGAATAAATGGAAGCCAGTGACTTTATGAGAAACCAAGACACAATAAAGCAAATCCAAATGAATAAAAAAATAGAGGGCAATGTGAAATATCTTCTGGGAAAAATTGCTGACCTAGAAAATAGGGCCAGGAGAGATAATTTGAAAATTATTGGTCTACCTGAAAACCATGGTCAAGGAAAGAACTTAGACACCATCTTCCAAAATATTCTCAGGGAAAATTGCCCTGAAATTCTAGAAGAAGAAGCTAAAATAGACATTGAAAGAATCCACTGATCACCTCCAGAAAGAGATCCCAAAAAGAAAACTCCTAGGAATATTACAGTCAAATTCCAGAGCTCTCAGATCAAGGAGAAAATATTGCAAGAATTTGAGTACTGTGGAGCCCCAGTCAGTATAGCACAAGATCTAGCAGCTTCTACATTAAAGGACCAGAGGGCATGGAATATGATATTCGAGAGGGCAACGGAAATGGGATTACAACCAAGAATCACCTACCCAGCAAAACTCATCATAATCTTTCAGCAGAAAAAAATGGAATTTTAATGAAAAAGAAGACTTTCAGATATTTGTGATGAAAAGACCTCAACTGAATGGCAAATTTGACTTTCAAATACAAGACCCTAGAGAACCATAAAAAATTGGAAACTGGGGGACATACCTGGGGTCATACAGTGGGTGACTGTCTTGTGTCTGAGGCTGGGTTTTGGCTGGGATCCCCCTGGTTCCAGGGGTGATGATTTGTCCACTGTGTCACTTAGCTAGGTGATGAAATCTTTAGGGTTAAATTGAGGGGTGAAGGGAATTCACTGGGGGAAGGGGAAGGGCAGAAGTGAAATCCTACATGAAAGAAACAGGAAAAGGGTTATGGAGTGGGGGGAAGAGATGGGAGAGGAGCAGGGCAGTAAATGAATTTTACCCTCATCAGAAAGGGCTCAAGGACCTTAAACTCATCAGAGCTGCTTCAAGGAGGGACTAACAGACACACCCAACTGTGTGGAGTAATCTCTTTAATCTGGGTATTTAATAAGCCTAACACTCATCAGAATTGGCTCAAAGGCTTCAATCTCATTAGAATTGGCTCAAGGAGGGAATAATGTACACTCTCGATTGGGTAATCTCTCTAACCCTGCAGGAAAATAGATGGGGAAGGGGATAAAGAGAGAGGGGCAAAAGAAGGAATGGCAGAGTGGGGGAGGGGACAGACAGAAGCAAATCCCTTTTTGAAGAGTGATAGGATGAAAGAAGATGGATAATAGAATAAATATCATGGGGAAGGGAATAGGATGGAAGGAAAACAGGTAACAATAGTAATCATGAAATGGAGAAAAGGGGGAAAAATTGTACAACAAATATTTATAGCAACTCTTGGTGGAGGCTAAGAATTGAGAATCAAGGGAATGTCCATCAATTGAGGAATGATGGAAAAAGCTGTGTTATATGATTGTAGTGGAATGGTCTTGTGCTACAGGAAATGACAAACAGGATGATCTCCGAAAAACCTGGAAAGACTAATGAACATCAATGTATAGTGAAGTGAGCAGAGCTGGGAGGAAATTGTGAGTAGTGACAGCAGTATTGTTCAATGAGCAATTGTGAATGACTTAACTACTGTCAGCAATGCAATGATCCAAGACAATCCCAAGGGACCAATGAGGAAGCTTACTACGCACCCCTATAGAAAGAACTGACAAAAAGAACACTTGTGGATTGTACGTATATAACCTGGTTGCAATCTTGTGGAGGGGTGAGGAAAGGGAGGGAGGGAGGGAGAAAAATTTGGAACTCTAAATCTTATGAAAATGAATGTTGAAAACTACCCTTATATGTAACTGGAAAATAAAATAATTGTTTGTTGCTAAAAAAAAATTAAAAAGGTTTTGTACAAACAGAAGCAATGCATCCAAAATTAGAAGGCAAGCAGAAAGCTGGGAAACAATTTTTATAGCCAGCATTTCTGATAAAGGCCTTGTTTCTAAAATATATAGAGAACTAAATCAAATTTATAAGAATCCAAGGCATTCCCCAATTGAGAAATGGTCAAAGGATGTGAACAGGCAGTTTTCTTTTCTTTTTTTTTTTAAGTGAGGCAGTTGGGGTTAAGTGCCTTGCCCAGGGTCACACAGCTAGTAAGTGTTAAGTGTCTGAGGCCGGATTTGAACTCAGGTACTCCTGAATCCAGGGCCGGTGCTCTATCCACTGCGCCATCTAGCTGACCCTTACAGGCAGTTTTCTGATGAAGAAATCAAAGCTCTCTCTTGCCATATGAAAAAAATGTTCTAAATCACTATTGATTAGAGAAATACAAATTAAAACAACTCTGTGGTACCACCTCACAAATTAAAACAACTCTGAGGTACTCAGCTCATCAGATTGTCTGATATGGCAAAAAAGGAAAATAATAAATGTTGGAGAAGCTGTGGAAAAATTGGAACACTAATGCATTGTTAGTGGAATTGTGAACTGATCCAAACATTCTGGATAACAATTTGGAACTATGCCTAAAGGAGTATAAAACTGTGCATAACTTTTGACCCAGAAATACCACTATTAGGTCTATATCAGAAAGAGATCATTAAGAATGCATAAGGACCCACATGTACAAAAATATTTATAGCAGCTCTCTTTGTGGTCACAAAGAATTGGATATTGAGGGGATGCCCATGAATAGGATAATGGCTAAGCAAGTTGTGGTTTATGAATGTAATGGAATATTATTGTGCTGTAAGAAAAAATAAGCAGGTGTCTTTCGGAAAAACATAGAAAGACACGTGAATTTATGCTCAATTAAATGAACAGAACCAGGAGAACATTGTACCCAGTATCACACAACATTGTGTGATAATCAACTGTGATAGACAACTCTTCTCTGTAATACAATGATCCAGGACAATTGCACTGGAATCATGATGGAAAATGCTCTCCACATTCAGAAAAAAGAATTGTGAAATCTGGATGCAGGTGGAACCATACTGTTTTTACTTTTTTTTTTTTTGAGGTTTTTCCCTTTTGTTCTGATTCTTTTTTTCACAACATGACTAATGAATAAATATGTTTAATGTGATTGTATATATGTAACCTATGTCAGATTGCTTGCTGTCTTGGGGAGGGAAGGCAGGGAGGGAGGGAAAAATTGAACTAGGAATCTGATAAAAACAAATGTTGAAAACTATCTTTACATGTAACTAGAAAATAATACAATACTTTTATGATTAAAAAAATCTTTTACCAAATATGAGGCATAGATGCTGCTATGCATTGGCTCCCATGTTGTATCCTCAGGTCCATAACTTAGCAAGTCTACTAAATATTGAAGATTATTCCATCATCTTTTTGAGTCAGCGATATCCTGGGTGATACATGACGCTAACGCATCAGTAGCAAAAGTTGAATTAGGTGGCCTTTAAGGGACCTTCTGCCTCTACTAATCTTATACTACAGGCAAAAATTAAATAAATTGTGGTTTTTTTACTGATGTGTAACCAGAAATCTGGGGGAAGTTATAGAAAAGATATAAAAATAATCATGATATGTAAATATTAGAGAAGTTAGGAGTAGTCCTGTAATACAATTTTCTTTCTTTTGTGTATTGCTTATTGATGTAAGGTTAGCTTTAATATATCAACTCATCTTTTGATTCTTAATCAAGGTTCAATTAATTTTATTCTTTTAGTATCAAGGTTTTGTTCTTTTCATAGTTCTTTGTTTATGCCTCTCAGGAACTTAAAATAGTCTGTTTAATTTTAAAATAGGTAGGTAGATGCTTACCTAAGGTTATCTTCAGTGGCCTGGATGTTATGGAGGACATACTTTGCAGAGTTCAAATAGAAGGAGGGTTTCAGGATTGATGGCAAAGTTGTACAAATATTATTCCCAGATGACGTTGTGATAATTAAATTAAATAACGAAATTTGATTCAATTTCCATCAATTCATTTCAATAAAATTCAGCTCAATTCAATTCAGTTCAAATGAATTTGTATGCCTACTATTATATCAGGCACTATACTGGGCAATGGAGATACAAAGAGAAAGGAGAAAGAGTCCTGAAGGAGTTTACATTCTACTGAGGGAAAGCAACATGTTCACACACGTAATTTAATGCAAAAATATTAAAAATGGGAATATGAGTAGAGAGCTCACTAATACCTGGAAAGGGGAATCAGGCAATAGAGATATAAACGCTTCTTACATTCTTGGCACTGTACTAAGAACTGGCAATAGAAACATGAGCAAAAGGAAAGATAGTTATTGCCCTCAGGGAATTTATAAAGGAAAGATAGTTTTTGCCCTCAGGGAATTTATATTCTAATCGGAGAAGACAACATTTAAAGGGGATCTGAAAAAAGGGGTAAAGGAAGAGGAGATGGGGAAGAAAAGGGGGTAGAGTACCATATGGGAGCATGGTATGAAAGTCTAGAAAGTCAGACCAGAGCCAGGAGGGTTCCCTCCCCAAAACAGAAGCTCAAGAGCAACTTACCAATGGAAGAAGGGGACCAGAATATTACAAGCATGTTCCAAATTGAGAACTCCCTAGGCACTGACGTAAGTTCCAGGGTGAGAGGCCAACTGAGTCATATTGTTGAAGTTTAGAAATTAAGAAGGAGAGCCAGGAGGGGAATAAATGTTGGCTGGCTTGGGCCATTACCCAAGATGAAGATAATATGAAACCAATCTAGAAAGATAAATTTGAACCATATTTTGAAGTAATTTTCTTGCCAAACAGGAGAGTTTGTATTTTATTTTAGAGGAAATTAGAAGCCACTGAAGCTTCTTGTAACAGGGGAGAGCAATGGTTAAAGTTGTGCTTTAGAGGTATAATTTTTTTTGGAGAACAATTTGGAAACATTCCCAAATATTTGTAGCATCTCTTTTTTGGTGACAAAGAATTGGAAGTCATGGGGACATCCATCAATTGGGGAATGTCTGATTAAGCTGTGGTATCTGATTGTTATGGCATACTACTGTGTTAAAAGCTCAGTGCTTTTAGAAAAACATGGAAAGGGGCAGCTAGGTGGCACAGTGGATAGAGCACCAGCCCTGGAGTCAGGAGTACCTGAGTTCAAATCCGGCCTTAGACACTTAACACTTACTAGCTGTGTGACCTTGGGCAAGTCACTTAACCCCAACTGCCTCACTAAAAAACAAAAAGAAAAAAAAAAGAAAAACATGGAAAGACTTACATGAGACAATGAAGAGTGAAATGGGTAGAACCAAGAGAATATTGTGTAGAGTAACAGTAATATTGTTTTAAGAATTACTTTGAGGGAATAAGTTATTTTATTCTATTCTAAATAGTCAAAGTAACTATAAAAGACATATTTAAAAAGACACTGTCTGCATCCAGAGGAAGAACTGATAAATAGAAATATGTATAGAATAATTTTACACACATACACACACACCTATTTACGTCTAATGGTAGTCATCTCTAGGGTTGGAGGAGGAGGGAAAAAGACAAAAGAAAAACATAAATTTACATGATAATTTTTGCATTTTTGAAAGGAATAGCAAGATATGTATAGTAGATTTGCAGTTTAATGTACAATCATCTTTTTATTGAACTATGTTATGAAAATGTTTGTTTTATTCCATGAATTACAAATAAAATTTAAAAAGAAATTTAGCACTGAAAAAATTTCATAAAATTTTAACATGTATATGGAAGACCCATTGTTGAAGGAAAACTTTTAAGAGAGCATTTTGCTTCACCCATCTGATTGGTTATCTATGGTCAGCAAACAATAGGCTCTGGGATTTTCAAATTCTTGGTACCCTTTGGTTGATTGTATGACTGGAAGAATATCTGCTAAATGACATCAGCTGCAAAAATCTTCCTGCTCCCCTTTCATTCTTTTGTCAAATATGCTTTGATATGTTGTAGATTATATTCAAAGAGTTTATAGATATGAGAAAGTAAGGTTAGAGATCAAGAGTTATTGATGTGAAAAAAAATTATACAAAAAATAGTTATAGTAATTTTGTGGTGGCTAAGAATTGGAAATCAAGGGAATGCCCATCAAATAGAGAATGACTGAACAAACTGTGGTATATGATTGTAATGGAATATTATTGAGTGAAAAGAAATGACAAACAGGACAATTTCAGAGAGGTCTGGAAAGACTTATATGAACTGATGTATAGTGAAGTGAGCAGAACCAGGAGAGCATTGTGCACAGTGACAGCATTAGTGTTCTATGAGCAATGGTGAATGACTTAACTACTCTCAGTATTACAATGATCCAAAACAATCCCAAAGGACTAATGATAAAGAAGACTATACACCTTCAGAGAAGGAACTGATATTGTTTTTGTTTTGTTTTTTGTTTTTTTTGTTTTTACAGAGCAATGGGGGTTAAGTGACTTGCCCAGAGTCACACAGCTAGTAAGTGTCAAGTGTCTGAAACTGGATATGAACTCAGGTATTCCTGATTCCAGGGCCAGTGCTTTATCCAGTGCCACCTAGTTGCCCCCCAAGAACTGATGTTGAATGAACACAGACTGAAGCATGCTATTTTGCATTTTCTTTTTTTTCCTCATGTCTTTTTATATAAAATGACTAAGATGGTAATATTTTACATAATTGCACATGTATAACCTATATCTGATTGCTCATCACCTCAGGGAGGGGGGAAAGGGGAGGGAGGGAGGTAATGAGAGAGGGATACAATTTGGAACTCAAAACTTTAAATGAAGAGTTATTGATGCGAACAAGTTGTGCAATATGTATGTGACAGCATGCTATTTTTACTATAGGAAATGATAAAAGGTAGATGTTTTTAAGAAAACCGGGAAGATTTTTCTGAATTACTGCAAAGTGAAGTTAGAATAACTAGGAGAACAGCTGATACAATGACAATATTACTGTAAAGACAAATAACTTTGAAATACTTGGGAACTCTGTTCAACTTAATGGAATCAACTCCAGTTACAGAGTGCACATCATGAAACATGCTATCCTCTTTCAGAAAGAGGCAACTGACTCAGATCCCACGCAGATGGAATCAAATACAACTATTGAAACTATTTTTGACTTATGTAATATAAGAATTTGTTTTGTTTGATTATACATATTCCTAATAGATTTTATATTTCTTGCTTTCTCAATGAGTGAGGGAGGGAGAGGTGAGAGGGAGGAAATTTGGAACTGACAATAAAAGTATGATTTAAGAAATAGAAAAAAATGTTTTTTTTAAATCACCCTTTAAGGTAGTAACAAATACTCTTTGACTTTCCCCATATATTTGGTATAATTCCTTCTTTCAAATCACTTGAAAACTATTTCCTCAATACCTTTGAAATTGTGACATCTATATCAAGGATGTACTTTGTTTAGTCCAGTCTAGTCCTTTCTTTATTTTATTTCTGATTCCTGGGATAGCACCACTGATACTAAACTAAAACTGTCTACTCTTATTGATAGAGGAAATAATTTGTTTTGGACACCTTCATAAACAATTTCTTTTTTCCCATGTTTGCATTCTTCCCTCCACTTTTATCCATAAAACACCCTAATTATGTTTTAATCAATCTCTTGCTAAAATTTCAATAAACTTGTTATTTTTTTCCTTTAACTTCTTTTCCCTCTTCTATGAGACTGTACAACTCATCATCTTCCAGTGTTCGACTCTTGGAGATTTTATAAATTAGTTTATATTGTAAGCAGATGTTGCCTTTGGCTGTCATATCTTTCCACTAAAGTGATGCAAGGATATATTGTTTGAAATTGTTTTTAGGTCCTTGTCTCCTGACTGTGGCAATTGATGTGCATTGGTTATACTTCTTTAGAAAAATTTCATTTTTTCTATATTGATGTCTTTTCTTCCATCAATAGCTGACTCTCTATCACTTTTTCTTTTCATCAATACTTTTTTACATAGATCAGGTTGGCATTGTGATTATTGCAAACCATATTTTTTCATTCTTTTCTTTTTTTAAGAATTTGATATTGATTTTTCCTTTTATATTATTAAGAAAATGATAGGACTATATGCAGATAGTTGATTTAGAAATTTCTGCTCCCTTAGTAATCAGTCATCTCCTGTCTTTTAAGGTACTATTTCACTTATGTGAATCTATTTGGTACTTAACATGTCTAACACCTCTCAGAAAGTGACCATGATTTACACCAATGAAGATTCTCTGTATGTTTCTCTCTGAAGTTATCTGGGAATATATGACTTTTGAATTTTTGTCTTTGTAATTGTGTTCTCACTGTAATCTTCCTTTGACTTTCTCACTAGAGCAAGGGGATTTCTTTAGGTATTATTTAGAATTGTTAAAAATATATTCTAGGTGGAAAAGAAATTAGAATTATTCTGTTCAGCCCTGGAGAAATTCATTAAGGCTATTGGATAGAAGTTACAGGGAGTCAGATTTCACTTGACTATAGAGAATAATTTCCTAACAAAAATTAATGTTATTAAAAGGGAGCATGCTACCTTGAGAATTACCACATCAATGGAAATATTCATGTGAAGATTTGCTGAACAGTTGTTGGTGATGTTATAAAAGGAACTCAGGCTTCAGGCAGTAATTATTCTAAAGGGTCTCTGGTGATCTTATACTTTTGAGATACTGGAGTTTTTAAAGAATTTCTTTGGCATTTGAGTAGTTGTGCCCTGATTGAGTGAATGTGGGAGGAGTGATGAATATTTAGAAAAGGAAATGATGATCACAAAGGTAATATGACTGCATCAAGAATAGGTCACACCAGATTAGCATCACTTCCCTTTTTCATAGGTTCCCAGATGCGTAGATATACAGAAAATACTGTAGATATGTTTTGCTTAGACTCTTTGCAAGCCATTTGACAAGTTGTTCGTGAAATTCTAGTGGAAAAGATGGACATATGTTGGGTAGTTTGTAGTACAGCTGGTTTGGGTTTTGGGGGGGTTGTAATTGCTCTACTGCCTGGATCCAAAGAATAATCACCTCCAAGTCATTACCATCCCTATAGAGGCAGCTAGGTGACACAGTGGATAGAGAGCCAGACCTAGAGTCAGGAAAACATGACCTCAAATACTTACTAGCTTTATGACCCTAGGTAAGTCACTTAACCTTGTTTGTCTCAGTTTCCTCATTTGTAAAATAAGGTAGAGAAGGAAATGGCAACCATTCCAGTATCTGACAAGAAAACCTTCAAGTGGGGTCACAAAGAGTCAGAAATGACTGAACAACAACAACAGGGCAAGGAACAGATGGTGGCCTCCAACCCTAGCATCTTGTTTTTGTTTTGTTTTACCAAGGTGGAGGAAACTGACAAATTCAATCCCCAATGAAATAAGGGAAAGGAAATGTCCTTAAAAAGCTTTATCACAAAAGCAACAACAGCACAACTGTTCACTGACTGATTAACTATTAGTGTTCTGGGTGAGAGAACCTCACTGTGGACACAGTCCTCTTAGTTTCTAGATCTCAAAACCCAAACTATTTTCATTGTCTCGCAGCTACTTGCTCATGGGGACATGGATATATAAAGCACGTGGATTACTAACACAGAAAATATATACTATTCTTGTTACCTTATTCAGAGGGGAAGCATGATAGAAGAGGACAACAGTACATACATAAAAGGCCACCTGCCAACCCCAAGTCATATGTCTGCATTGGCCACTGTGAGGAAGAGTCTATTTTGCTTCCACTCACTTGCTTGCTTTACTCATTCATAGGATTGTTGAGCTAGAACTAGAAGGGACCTTAGAAATAAAAGTCTTACCCCATAACATGTGGATGAGTGCACTGAACATCAAACAGGTTTAGTGACTCCCCATGTCCTAAGATGACTCAAGAAGTGTCAGAGGCAAGATTTAAAATAAGTCATATATGTGTGTGTGTGTGTGTGTGTGTGTATACACTCAAATATATACAGATATATACAAATATATAAATATAGATTTATATTTAATACATACATTACAATATGCAATATTTAAAGTATTGTCACTGCCAAAGACATTCCCACCCTTAAAATATTTGCATTTCATTCATATTGTCAACTATATGACTTATCTAGAACTTCAGTATTGTTTTCTTTACTGTCCCTCATGATATTAAATGCTCTTCTTTTAAATCCTCTTCATAATATAAAGTTGAAAACAGCTTGCTCAGAAAACATCACTTCATCTCTTTGATCTGTGTGTCTTCTTCAAGTATGGGGTCTGTTAAGTACAAACACCACCAAACTTCTGTAACTCTTCATTCCTTTGGAACATACCAACTAATTACAGCTTCTGCTGGTGGAGAAGCAATGGTACATTTCCCACAGTTCTGACTGTCTCAGTTTTACTCATCTTCCCAATGAATAGAAAGATAGGATAGCTAGGCAATTTATCCTGTTGTACAAATGAAATGGGAGAGAGAAAGATTCCTCTCATTTACATTGTAGACAGTGTGTCCCAAAAGTCTTAGGGCTATTTTAATCTATTTTGGCAATCAGGCAACTGGGGAATTGTATCCTCCAGGGAAAAGTGTCCCAGTAAAATGCTTGGGATAAAGTTTCCACCAAAAGCATGTGTCATATTCACTCCTCTGAAATAAAGGGATTGCCAATGTTATTAACATGCCCTATTTCTGAGCTCATTGCTTTCTACTTCCTCAAAGTGAACTCGATGCAAATACTTATTAAATATATAATCATAAAGAATAGTATTATTATTCATAATCAAATGAGCTATTGAAATTTGTATCCAACTAAACATTTTTTGAATTTACAACTAAACTTTAAAAATATAAACCAAAATATCAAATTTTAGAGGTGTTAAGCTGTGCCCAGACACAACTACCACACTCTGTATGAGCCCCTTTCTGTATACATGAGGTATTATCTGTTTTCCACAGAATCATACTATACTATATTGCAAGATTAGAAGGGTTTCTTGGGTTCATCCAATTTCTGACATATATAGGGGCTAGCTAGGTGGTACACTGGCTAGAGTACCAGGCCTAGAACCAGGAAGACTTGAGTTAAAATATCCTCAGATACTTACTAGCTGTGGGACCTTAGGCAAGTCATTTAACCTCTTTCTGCTTCAGCTTCCTCATCTGTAAAATGGGGAAATTATAGCACTTACCTTTCAGGGTTGTTATAAGGACCAAATGAGAGAAATGTAAAGCACTTAGGAAAGTGTGTGCTATATAAATGTTACCTATCATTATCATATACTTACTCAGTGGCTACTTAAAACTTACACTGCTGGGAAGCTCACTACTTCTTAAAGCAGCCATTTCATTTTCAGCAGACTTATTTTTTTAATAATAATGAACATTTTTATTTAAAGCTCTGAATTCCAAATTCCATCCCTCCTCCTCCCTTTAGGCAGTAAGCAATCAGATATAGGTGTTATATATGGAGAGAGAGAGAGAGAGAGAGAGTATGTATATGAAATTATGTAAAACATTACTATATTAGTCATTGTGTATCAGCAAACTTGAATAAAAGAAAAAATGAAAGAAATAAAGTGAAAATAGTATGCTGCAGTCTGTGTTCCATCAATAGCAGTTCTTACTTTGAAGGTGAATAGTATGCTTTATCATTAGACCTTTGGTATTTTTTTGTATCATTGTATTGCTGTGAATAATTGTCATTCACAGTTCTCCATCAAACAATATTGCTGTCACAGTGCACAACATTCTCCTGGTTCTGCTCACTTCACTATACATTAGTTCATATAAGTCTTTCCAGACCTCTCTGAAATTGTCCTGCTTGTCGTTTCTTATAGCACCAAAATATTCAAACACAATCATTTACCACAGCTGGTTAAGTCATTCCCCAATTGATGCACATCCCTTTGATTTCAAATTCCTAGTCACAACTAGAAGAGCTGCTATAAATATGTTTGTACAAATATGTCTTTTTCTCTTTTTTGGTATGCCTTTGAGGTATAAACCCAGCAGTAACATCCTTAATTGTTAGAATATTGCCTCTTATATTGAGCTAATATTTACCTTTCCTGAGGAAAATAAAAAGGAAAGAACATTGAATTTGAAGTTAGAATTCAGCTTCTGACATTTAATGATTGAATGATCTTGGAAAAATCATAAAATCATTGATTTAGAACTGGAGGTGACCTTAAAGGTCACTGAGTCAAACTTGCATATGCTATTCAATGACTTGCTCAGGATCATGTAGATGTTTTTCCTCCATTTTCAAAACAGTACAATGTTATCACAGAGTGAAGTCTTGACTTATTTGTGAATTGCATGTAAGTAAGGCAGAGTTGTATAAAGTCATCAGCCTCACTCTCTCAGAATTATCAAAGACTATTGGCAAAACAAAAATCAAGATGCCTAGAGATGGCTTAGGATGCAGTTGATGACCTTGGCATCTTTTATGTCTGACCAAGCTTAAAGTGATCCACAGTACCTCTCACCCTGGAGAAAATTGTTCTCATCTGCCCATTCTGCTTAGAGGAAGTCTTCCTATTCTCAGGGTAAACACTCCCCTAACTCTCCATGGGATCTGAATTCTATTGGTTATTCTCAGTCTGGTTTAGCCTGACTTCCCAAATGGTTTACCGGGGTGTAGCCACTGTGCATGCTACAATTTCTTGGGCCACAGGTGTGTGTTTGAAGCAAGATTCAGCTCATGTCTTCATAATGTCAAGTCCAGCACTCTATCCACTATACCATCTGGGTTCCCACATTTAAAATATGAAGTGTTCAGATGAATTCTCTTGTTTTTTAATTCCATTTGTATCCCTCCTTATGGGACTCATTGAGAACAAATCTAATACTTATTCTCCAGTCCTTTAAACACTTGAAGATAGAGATTTCCTCTCTTCTCCTTCAACTTCTGAAATATTCCTTTCTCTAGGACATCCCAGTTCACTGGAAAGACAGCTTTATTTTGAATCAGAAAGCTCTGAGTCTGAAGTCCTGCTCCTCCATATTACCTGTGTAAATATCAGCAAGCCTAGTATCTTTATTGGGGAAAAATGTACTTAGAAGACTTGAGTTCAAGTACTGACTTTGATGCTTACTGGTTTTATGGTTGGAGGTAACAACCACTCTGAACTTCAGTTTTCTCATCTGTAAATTGGGAGAGTGGATTGTACTAGGTCACCTCTAAAATCCATGTCAGATCTATAATCTATGAACCCATGATTCCTAGTTCCTTCAACTGTTCTTCATATGGACCTGTGCTCTACCCATTCTAGTCATTCACCTCTGGCCACACTCTAGTTTGAAGAAAGCATCTACCAAATTTGTTGCTAAGAATTATAATAATAAGACAATTACATTACATGTGACTTAAACCTGGACCAGACTCTGCACTAAGTGATTCAAGAACAATTTCTAATCAGTGGTCTTGAAGGACAAATCATAAGCTCTTCTTTTTCCTCTCTCTCTCTCTCTCTCTCTCTCTCTCTCTCTCTCTCTCTCTCTCTCACTTGCACTTGTATACTTGGCAGCTGCTCATTGGAGCAGATGATCCTACTGCACATGGATGAAGATGTTGACAGCACACTTGGTTAAGCATGTCTGATTATTTCCATAGGCTGAATTTCTGCTGGGTACTATTCCTATTGCAGGGACATAGGGATTGCTTTGCAATTCTTCAGGCCATATAGAATTACTTGTGAGCTGTTAAAAGTAAGAGGGAGATGATTGAAAGGACAGACAGGAGGTTTGTCATACCATGTCTAATCACTGATCCCTTAAATCCAACCTCTTGCTCCCACAAAGATGTGTTCCAGGGTTGAGGTTTTTCCAATACAAACCCCATCACAAGTCCTAAAAAGGAAGAACAATGACTCTCAAGGCAATTAGATAATTATTTCCTCCAGGGAAAAGTATCCTATGGCAATGCCTGTAATAATTTCTGCCAAAAGCATGTGTCACATTCACTCCTCTCACAGAAAGGGGTTGCCACTATCATTAAAATGCCCCTTTTCTGAGTTTATCTATTTCTTCTAGCTGAAGGGAACCTGCTATGAATGTCCAGGACTTAATGGAACCTCTTTTAGAGTATCTCCATGAAATTTCAAAATAGTAAAATGGTACCAAAAATGCACCTATACATATTTAATGAGTGCAGACTATGTTGAAGACATATGTTAAGTATAAGGTTTTTAAAAAAAGACATCATCTCTATTCCCCTATAATCATTTAGTTGGGAAGATGAGATTGACTCCAAATAGATAAGGAAACTGAACCCAAAGTCTCCATTGAACTCTTCTTATCACACTGTTTAAGCAACAGAATACTACGTTTATATTCTATTGGAAGGATAACATGGACCCATGAAAACATATATGAAACAAATACAACATAAAGTTATGACCCAGTAAATTGTGCTGGCTTTGGAATCAGGATGAACTGGATAAAAATCCTGCCTGAGATTACTTACTAGCTGTGTGACCATCAACAAGTCATTTTAACTCTATGTCTCAAACAGCTCCCTAAGGCATTCCCATTTGCATTTCACATTGGCATTCTCATTCTCATTCTCTCTCTCTCTCTCTCTTTCCCCCCATCTATATCTGTTTGTATATATGTATGTATACATAAACACATATACATATGAGTACACATTTATGTGTATGTCTATATCTCCATCTCTATCTCTCAATGTTGATAGAGATTGAGATTGAGATTGAGATCAAGATTGAGATATAGAGATAAAATCATATTGTGGATAAGGCAATTGCTTAGAATCAAGAAAATCTCAGTTCAAATCCTGCCTCAGAGAATGACAAAAATTAAGTGTGGGGCCAGGCACTTTAACTTCTCTGGGTGTTCCTTTTCCTTATTTATAAGATGAAGTAGTTGGACTTAATAGTCTCTGAGTTTTCAATCTTTAACCTTATGATTCTACACAGACTGTAGATGGACTGCGTTCTGCCTTAGTGGAGGGCATTTCCATACTAGGAGTTTATCAACACTGGTTAAAATCACAAATTCTTATCATATTTTCATATTATATTCCAAATGAGCAATACATTGCCTTGGCCTTGTTTTAGAAAAATCTATGCAATGTAAATCCTGTATTCAAAAAGTTTACAACTGGACATAGAGGAGACTAGACACATATACAAATAAATATGCTACAAGGGAGATTTAAGTATAAAGAACAGGACCAGGTCAAATGTTAAGAGAAATGGGGCAGCTAGATGGCACAGTGGATAGAGCGGTGGCCCTGGATTCAGGAGTACCTGAGTTCAAATCCAGCCTCAGACACTTGACACTTACTAGCTGTGTGACCCTGGGCAGGTCACTTAACCCCAATTGCCTTACTAAAAAAAACAAAAACAAAAACAAAATGTTAAGATAAATTCAGAAAGGGAAATTTTACTTTCATCTCTAAGGGAAAGGGGAGTCAGGGAACCCTTCATGGAGGACATGGTAGCACCTTGAAGCTTCTTTAAAGAAAGAAGAGACTTTGATAGCTGCAGGTTGGGGTAGAAGAGGACTTCTTTGCAATGGTATAAACAAAAGCATGGAGAAAGGAGATGGAGAATGAAAGCAGCTTACTTTGGTGTGGACATGTTGAAGGTAATTTGCTGGTAACCTCAAGTATTTCTAGAGGACCCAAAGTTTCTACAAATTCTTGGGGTAAATGAGATTTTTACTCAGAGGTCCTAAGAAAGGGACAACTTAAACTTGGCATTGAGAACTCTGGGAAGGAAGGAATGACAGAGAATATATCTTGCAGAATCATGAGGGGTGGGGCAGCATGTTATGACAGTGTACTATGTGGGATCCCTGGGTATCTGCTCCCTTGCTACCCTGTTCCTCTTCCCTGGGGCAATCATGGGCTGTGGTTGTAGACAATGACAGAATGCTAAAGAGTGAACCTGAGCCAAGAGTTGATAGGGTGTGCTGGGTGAGGCTGCTGCAAAGCAGAGGGAAGCTATTAACCTCCTTTCCCTCTTGTCTGGAAAAAGTGGCTTTAGCTTCAAACTAATAATCTAATTACACTGTTAGATGATTTCTTCCAGTGTCCCACCTGCTGCCCCCAACCTGAAGAATGGCAGGAGTTAAAATAAACATTTTATTCTTAGTACTAACTTTTCCTCCAAATGATCTGATGGCTAATAATAGCATTTATATAGCACTTTTAGGTTTGGTAAATACTTTACATATCTCATTTTATCCTCACAACAACCCTGGGAGGTAAGTGCTATCTACCACCATCTGTAAAAATCCCTACTTTACAGGTGAGGAAATGGAGGTTAAGGGACTTGCCCAGGATCACATAGCTAGGAAGCATCTGATGTCAGATACTTAGTAAAAACTCAAGGCTTTCTCAAGCCACATAAGGTGCTCTAGCCACTGGACCACCTAGCCAATTGTCCTTTTGTTGAATATCACTTATTTCCCCTTGATATAAATTACATTCTGGTGTTTTAACTGTAGTGGTTTAAGGAAGCTTGGGTGGAGGTTTTACTCTTAAAGAGACCAGAGAATCTAAGCCTTTTCAGTGTTATCTGAAGATTACCTCAGGACAGATAGAACATCTAAACCAAGATCATCCCTTAGATTATTTTGAGAAGGCCTAGCAATAAAGACAAATTCATAAGGGAAAAGAAATCTCCTTAGGAGTAAGGGCTAGGAGAATATAGCTACAGGGTTGCTGAATCTGGGTTCTGCAAAGGAAACTGAGGCTAAGACATTGAATAACTTTTCCAGGTTTATGTGGTAAGTATCCAAATGAACCATAAGGGACATAGGAAGAAAGATTCTATTTGCATCCAAAGAACTGATAAATAGTATTATATATAGAATAATTTTACACATATGTGTTTATAAAATATATAATACATACACATCATATACATATACATATATATGTTATTTATTTATATATATGTATATATATATATATATTTAATTTGTGTCTAATGCTAGCCATCTCTAGGGTTGGGGGGAGAGAAGAAAGAAAAAGGAAGAAAAGAAAAGAAAAAATGCACACTAAGGTTTTTCTATATTTAAAGGGAAAAGCAAGTTACACATAGTAGATTTATAATTTTATGTGCAAACATTTTTATTATACTATGTTATAGAAATGTTTGTTTTATTCCATAAATTAAAAATAAAATAAATTTAAAAAAGTGAATGATTCTAACACAGATCTTCCTGACTCCAAGTCTAATACTAGGCCCATTAGCTAAGTAGTAGGTATTAGATCTGCAGCTGCCAAAGGCAGTGAGGCAGCTTGACATCAGTTAACCAAGGCTAAGGATTGGCTGACATTTCTCCCAGCACCCACATGGCTGTATATATCTGTTATATACCTCATTTTCATACTCATTTTTTAGTGGCAATCTGGTGGCACAATGGATAGAGTGCTAGGCCTGAAGTCAGGAAGACTCATCTGGAGTTCAAATCTATCTTCAGAGACTTACTAACTGAATGACTCTGTTTGCCTCAGTTTTCTCATCTGTAAAATGAACTGGAGAAGGAAATGGAAAAGCATTTTAGTATATTTGCTAAGAAAACCCCGAATAAGATCATGAAGAATTGGACATTATTGAAAAGACTGAACAATGACAAGAAGACTTATTCATGCAACCTTAAACCCAACTTGCTACATCTGGGGGGGGTACATTTCCTCATATGCTACAAACATACCTCTTGCATGCTACAAATATGAGGTGAGAAATATAGCCTGGAGCCAGAATGGATCATAAAATCATAAATGTGGAGCAACAAAGAACCTCAGGGATCATTTAGCCCAAACATGAGGAAACTAAAAGCCCAAAGGAGTTAAATGACTTGCTCAAGGTCATACAGGTAGTAATTATCAGACACAGGATTTGAATCTCAATTCTTTGACTCCAGAGCCATTTACTAGCCTTGAAAGCCAAGATTAGTCATTGGATACTTTTAGCTATTTTCTCTAACTACTAAATGTAGTTGAAGAAAGAAGTAACCTGATCATGGGAGTTCATTATTAAGAGTTCATTTACATGGAACAGACTTTGAGAACTATAAAACTCAAGGAAAGAGAGAGACATCACTAAGGCTTGGAGCTAAAAGGAAAGACAATGGGAGAGGTGGCACTTGAGCTAGGGAATAGTTATGGAGGTTCAAATGCTGGTGAACAGGGCTATGAATGAGGGAGTGGGTGACAAGGCCAAAGATGTGCCATTGGGAGTAAAAGTTACTACTGCCAGAGTGTGTATTATGGGAAGTATTGAAACCAGTGAGGAGAGCATCTTTCACTGGGACCAACTACAACACACATCTGGGTGAGATCAGGAAAGTGTGATTCTAAATTCTAGGTGACTAAAAACATCTGGGCACCAGTTGTCATGTAAAACAACATCTGGAGTTTGGAACAAAACCTTTTACTTTTCATATGTGGTTTTGTGGATTTTGAAACACAGCCATAGAGATATGTACAGAGCATGAATGGAATATATTGACATTATCATGACTGCCTTACTCTTAGCATTATTCTATCAGGGAAGGTCCAATGGTTATATGATCCGGGGTCCTGTTTCATGCTCTAAGGGTCCTTTTGAACATAACTCAGTCTTAGTATAGCATAAGAAATGATGCATATTTGAGGAAGCATTCCATTAGCACCTAGCACTGATCATCTCACCAGAACTACCTAAGGCCCTGAAATGACTCCACCCTGACAGCTGCAAATCTGTAGGGATGTTGATAACATTTATTGTTGTTGTTGAGTCCTTTAAATCAAGTCTGACTCTTGGAGACCCTGTTTTGAGGTTTTCTTGGCAAAGATATTGGAGTAGTTTGCCATTTCCTTCTTCAGTTCATTCTACATTTGAGAAACTGAGGTAAACAGAGTTAAGTGACTTGCCAGTAGTAACAAAGCTAATAAATATCTGAGGCCAGATTTAAACTCAAAAAGATGAGTCTTCCTGATTCCAAGTGCAGTGCACTAACCACTGGTACCTCCTAGTTGCCCATTAATAACATGCCTGAATTCATTCATCAATTATTAACATATTTCCACCAGGTCATAATCTTTCCATCCCAGTAATTTTGAAACCTTGGCTATCATAATTTAAACCCGTTCTCCACCCCTACTGTCTGATACCTTATTTCCATTCTCCTCAGCTTTCCTACAATCATTACTTAATGACTCTCCTCCTTTGAAGGTCCCTCAAACCACATATCTATCAGCCAATCAAAATTCTAGTAGTTGTTTTCTACCAAGTGTCTAAGGGTTACCCCCCTTCTTTGCTTAATGAGTTCAATGCACGTCTCACAGACTTTTCTCCTCAACTCCTACCCTCATATTAGGGGTGTTTAACACACATATTGATGCTCCCTCAATCACTAACTTTATAATTCCTTAACTCACAAATTTCATGTGATCTATTGCTCTACTCCATCTCAGCTACACACATTATCCAAAATTTCACTACTTCCACCTTCATGAGTTCATAAATTCCCTTCTCTGATGATATTTTGTTATCATTCCGTGTTTCCCTCTGCCTTGAAACCCCAAACCATGTTCTTTTATCTGTTATTTCCAATCCTTCAACTCCTCAATTTTTACCCCTACCCCGACCCTTGCATATACTCTCTTCTCTTACTCATATTAATCCCTTGAAAGGAAGGGCATAGCTCTGATAGCAGCTTCATTTGGAGAAAGGGGTTGTTGCCTTGAGGACATGTGCATAGGTCTTTGCTTATGGGCCAGGCAATTAACCTGGAAAAGAAATACAATTTGCTTTCATGGATCTGGTTCAGGGAAGAGTGATCTGGCTTCTACTATAGCACATACAACTTAGCTGCATGAATTATTAATAGGAATAAAGAAAATCTTCCTGTTTAATGACTGTGTGGATAGAAAACTTATTTGGTGGGAAGAAGATAAACTGGCAAAAAAGATGGGAGAATGTTCTAAGGCTATTTGGGGGGGGGGTGCAGAGTAGATAAACAAGGAGGCAAAAGTAAGGAAGTACTCCCTCTCCTATCATTATCATCTCAAACATTAACATGACCATAGCTGTCACTGGTAATGTGGTATCCTACAGATACCATTCATCATTAAAGGATTACATGATAATAATTAAATGTGATCACTACCTCCAGGCAAATTTGTGCCTCATCTTTTGGGGATGTTGTTTCTCTTTGTCGTTTGTGAGAAAATAATGAGTTTTAGGATGCCCAGAGCCCCCCCCCACCCCCCAAGGGGATAATATTGAGATTAATTGGATTGACTTTGCTGATTAACTCACTTAAATTTAACTTAATTAAAACTACACCTACCTGAAAGCCTGGCCCTCAGAGGGTGTGTTCTCTGAACTCTGACCTCAGCAAGTTCTGCTCATGAACCACCCTCAAGCCCAGTAAACCAATAGATTTGAATGATGCTAGCCAATTAGTTTGAAGCAGTGTGTAAGGGCTGCCTCTTCTCTGGAACCGCAGGAAGCTTCCTCTCACACAAACACCGCCACTTCCTCTTGTCCTGAGACTCAGAGGAGTCAGTGGTGCCTTGTTCTCTCTCACTCTTCTGTCCTAGGTACGCAGAGCTTCTGAACTTTCTGAGCCATGTGCTCTCTCTCTTTACTAATATTTAATATACTTTAATAAATGCTTAATGCCCTAAAGCTAGTACTAAAGCTTCTAATTTATAAGTAGCACCACATTAGGAACCCCAGCTAAATTTCCCTAAACTTGGGACAGAAATAGGGTGATTCCATAAGTTTTTATTCACTACATCATGAAGGGCATAGACTAGTTTTAGAGGGTAGATGCCCGAGGTAGATGGTGCTTCCAGAGGTTAGATTGGTTTCATTAGCTAGATCACTAAGTCTTTAAAATCTCAGCTAGTCCTACTGGTTCTTCAAAAAGCAAGTGTGAATTTCTGTTTGCTGTATTAGTCTCCTTGCTTTCTAGTCCCCCAGTGTTGAATATTGTGAGTTTTTTGCTACAGACAATGGGTAAAGAAGAGCGAAGTATTTCCTTATCCTCTCTTCCTCATAGAACAAAGAAGAAGGAACACACACACACACACACACACACACACACACACACACACACACACACACACACACGGGTAGAATTTAGGTAGAGATGGATAGGGAAACCTTTCTGGTAGTGAAGACATCTTCACTGATGATGGTACACTGAGGTCTACCAGTGCATTTATATGCTTAAATATTGATTATGTGCTTAAAGGCTGCTACTACACAATGCTGAGCCCCTCCCATGGGAGGTCACTATGTTGTCAATATATTCCTATTATACCAGAGTGGTTCTGGAGCAGTTCCTGGCCTCTGTGTAGCATTATAAATGAGAAAAATAACCACCTTAATATAAGCTCTGATCATTCAATGTCCCTAAGAGTTCAAGAAAAGGCTTGCTCTATAGTTTAGAGCTGTTCATTTAAGCTTCAAGATTTTTCTTCATTTCTTATGGAAACATCCATCTCCCAGCTGGAATTTAGGATAATATGATGCAGAAATGGGCTGTATGCACAGGAACAAAAATGTTATTTTAGTTAGTTTGTTTTGTTTTGTTTTGTTTTTGTTGGTAGTGATGGCACAGTGGTGGCCAGTAAGACTTGCCCCTTTTTTCCTTCTTTCCTTCCTTCCTCAATTAATTTATTCCTTTCCTTCCTTCTCTCTCTCTCTCAAGACATTTTTCCTTTTAAATACCATCATGTCAGGAGTTGAACAATGGACTTTCTACTACTGTTGCAAGGCTTACCTTATACATTATTAAAACATTGATCCCCACTCAGAGGTATCTAGTATAACAGCTGGAACACAATGGTTATTTCCTTATTTTCTTGAATACAAAGCAACCTGGAGGATCTGAAGGAAGTTTGGATGGTAGATCAAGAAGGCTCCTGAAGACAAGGGAGCTTCAGTTATCTGAATTAAGCCAAGAACTCAAGTTGTCCTCAATACCTAGCCTAGAGGAAGGTAGATATTAGGTAGACTGCTAGATGTGGAATCAGGAAGGCATGAGTTCAAATATAACTTCAGATCCTTACTAGCTGTGTGATTCTGGACAACTCACAACCACTGTTTGTCTCAGTTTCCTCATCTGTGAAATGGGGATAATAATAGCACTCCATTTGCTCCAAGAAACTGTCATATGTATAGCAGCCACATCCTGGTAAAATCTTCTCAGCAGACAGGCTAAACTGGGCTGAGGCCAACTTATGAGCTTCATACCCAGTGGTGAGTTAAGGAGATATCTACCCCAAGCATGTGAAGACTTCCCTAGCAGAATAGTCAGATGGGAACAATTTGTCCTAATGTCAATGAAAGTGGGTGAAGTAGGCACTGTGGAGCTTAGTCAGACATCAAAGACACCAAGGTCATCAACTGCATCCCAGGCCATTGCCAGTCATCTTGACCTTTGTCTGACCAAAGGATTTCAATGGCTCTGGAAGAGAGAATAAATTTAACAACTTTGTGCAATTATGCCTCACTTCAATCTAATTTACATGCAAGTCAAGACATTACTCTGTGATGCCATTACTCTTTGAAAACAAGGAATGAATGAACCACTTCCCAGGGTTGTTATAAGTATAAAATGAGATCATATTTTTAAAGCACTTTGCAAACCTAAAAATGTTATATAAATGCAAGCTTTTACTATTGTTGAATATCTTCCTGATATATATATATATGTATATGTATATGTATATATATATATATATATATATATATATATATATAAACAAATTTCCTTTTGTTAAACATCCAATGACATTTTATTCTAATATCAAACCTGAACTTCCCAGGGACTAGCCTGAATTAAGCCCAGCACCAAACAGTACATACAACATTCTATCTTCTGTCTCCATGCTTTGTACGGAGAAACCCTGACTCCCTTCAATGATAAGTTCAAATACCATCTCCTAGATGAGGCCTTTTCTGTTCCCTTTGCCAGCTGCTAGTTGTATCCCCCCCAAATTACTTTGAATTAGTTCTTTATATATTTCACATATGCTTTTATTTGCCCCGGTTGCCTACTCCGATAGAAGATAAGCTTCAAAAAGATAGCAACTGTTGCTTCTCTTTTGTCTTCTCATCCCTAGTGCGCCAAGCACAATGCCTGGTATGTAGTAGGTATTTTACAAATACTTGCTGCTTGATCAGTTGATTCATTGATAAAGGAGTATCATGAAGGAAGGCAGAACTATCATTTCATTGAAGCATGTTATCTTTGTTCTCTGCCTCCTTTTGTTCATGCTTATTCTCCTAGGAGTGACGCATACAATCATATTATTTATTTTTTGTTTTGTTGTTTGTTTTTGGTGAGGCAATTGGGGATAAGTGTCTTGCCCAGGGTCACACAGCCAGTAAGTGTTAAATGTCTGAGGCTGGGTCCTTCTGACTCCAGGGCCGGTGCTCTATCCACTGTGCCACCTAGCAGTGCCTCAATCATAGTATTTAGAGCTGAAAGAAAACTTAGACATTGCATAGTCTAATTTGGTCATTTTGTATGACTCTACACCACATGGGCCTGAATGCTAGTTGCACTTTGAAACTAAGGAAATATGGGTCTGCTTCCAAAGACCTACTCAGATGCTTAATGATCTACAGAAAAGAAATCCATGGACTTGAAGTCAATGTCCAAAGAGCATGAGTACCATTGGTTCTCCCAAGGTGGGGGAAAGCCTTTGTGTATGGATCTGGTGATGGCCTAGTATCCGAAGCTGGGCCTAGCCAAGTCATTTTGAGAAAGTCAGTCACTGAGCCGTAGCAATTCAGGAAGACCACTTGCTGAACATGGAGGGGTCTTGAACCACATTGGTGGAGGAAGTCCCCACAGCAAGGAAATCATAAGTGTAATTTTTAATCAATTAGTCAATCAATCAATCAATCAATAAAAATTATTAAGTATTTTCTATGTATCAGGTACTATGCTAGGTTCTAGGAAACTAATGACAAAAATTAGATTATCCTAACTTCAAGGAGCTTACATTCAATCACATACAACCTGCACCTATATAATTAAATATATAATATATTCAAGGAAAAAACAAAACCTTGGGTGGGGCAAGAACTAGAAGATGGGAAATATCACGAGAGGCCTCATGTACAAGGTTATACTTGAACTGAATTTTGAAGAGATCCAAGGATTCTAGGTACCTGATGTTAAAGTAACATAAAAAACCTTACAGCTTGTCAGATGTCAGCCAAATCATGGCCTGGCCTCTGGTCTGTCACTGACAATGAAATGAAAATGGCAGTAAAATGGGAAGGGGGAGGGAGGGAGACTAATCTCAATTTGTTTTCCCACCCCATGACTAGAACCATATTCTAAGGATTCAATGCTATTCTTAAATTTTAAAATAATAAAGTGCTAAATGTCACTGTCAAATTCCATGAATATGCACATCAGGATAATTCAACCAAATCCCCAGGCCCTTTGAAACCAATTGAACATACATTTACTCCGTTGTCTGTTTAAATGATGGCTCTGAATAAGACTTCAAATCTTCCCATGGCTCAACACTACTTGCCAAAAATAGCCTCTGACAGAAACATGGGTCCAGGATTGTGTATTGTTGATTTTTCAGCTGTGCTGTCATTCTCTATCCCTTGTCACCAGAAGGTAGCTTTGCTCATGTCTAGTTAGGAGATCTAAGCCCCACCTCCATTCCTCTGAAATCCAAATATAACTTGCTTTCCAACCTTCTTTGATGGTTTTTACAGCCTGGAATTTCAATTCAGTTGAATTCAATAAAATATTTTTTAAGTGCTTACTATCTGAAAATCATAGCTAGAAGTAGAGGGAGAATCCCTACCCTCAAGGAGTTTTACATTTTATTGGGGTGTGGTGTGGTGTGGAAATAACATGCATAATAAATTAATAAAATACAAGATATATGGAGGATCATTTATTCAATGAGAATGCTAATAAGTGGGAGGATAAGAATGTCCTTATGTAGATGCACCTGAAACATCAAAGAAAAATAAGGATTCTATGAGGCAGAGGGGAAGGGAGGGGGAGTACATTCCAGACAGGGGGATCATTTTTACAAAACCAGAGTTGGCAAATAGAATATTGTGTACTAAAATCACCCAGCAAGTCAATTTGATGGGACTAGAAAGTAAGTGAAAGGGAGCTATTGGAAATAACACTGGAAAGATAGATAGATGGGATCCAGATATGGATTTTGCATTTTGACAAAGAGGCAAGAGAGAGGCACTGAGTGGTTTTGAGTGTGTAGCATGGTCAGAATGCTGTTTTAGGCATATCAATTTTATGGCCAAATGAAGGGTGAATTAGACACTGGAAATGGAAAGATTCCCTTACTCTCATCCTTAACAATAAAAATAAAACGCACACACACACACACACACACACACACATATTTATATACTCACTTTACCTCCTCCATGAAGCCTACCCTGACCATCCCAATCCAAAAAGGGTCTCTCTTTTCTCAGATGTTCTATATAAACCACAATACAATCGGAACTTAATCAGATACTAGTTTGATATTATTATTTTTTTAATGTCATACTCTACTCTTCCACTGGTGAATTCCTTTCTCTCTGTTAAAGTCCGACTGAAATAACACCTCTACCAGGAAGCTTTCCTTGATTCTTCAGGTCAGTAATGATTTTCTCCCTATTCAGATTTAACACAAAACTTAATTATTTTCACCTGTATTTATAATGAATTTTTTGGAATTAGAGTCATCAGCTATATTTGTCTTATGTGTCTACTAAACTGTCAGCTCTGTGGGAGCAGAATCTATATCTCATCTAAACTTAATATTTCCCACAATGCTTTTCAAACAGCAATTAAAAGCCCATGCAATAGATTTAATTTGACTAGTAATAAATGCTGTAATAATAATGGCTCACATTTGCCTAACACTTTATGATGCACTTTTTTTCATAAGTCTGTGAGGTGGGTAACTCATGTAATTCTTACTTCCATAGTGTTTTTCTCAATATAACCTTGTGAGGTAGATATCATTATGCAATTACCATTGTGCCCATTTTACAGATGAAGAAACCAAGGATCAAAGTGGTTTAAGGGACTTCAACATGATCTAAGACTCAGATCTTAGGGCTTTCTAATTAGTGAAGGCTCTTTCACCTATACCACTTTGCCTTTTCACGAGATTTGAGAGGAATTTTTCCAGTGGCTAGCTGTTTAATTCAAAGCAACTCACTTCTCTTCTCTGGGTTTTTTCTCCCCTTATCTCTAACATGAAAGGGATTGGTTTAGAACAGAGGTCCTTAGCTTTGGGTGCATAAGCTTTTAAAATTTTTTGATAAAAGTATTTTTTTTACATTGCAGAAGGGTTTTTATCATTATTGTTATATGAGATAACTATTTAAATATTAGTTTCCTGTGTAATTATATATATTTTATTTTATTCATTTAAAAATATTGTTCTGAGAATGGATCCATAGGCTTCACTCTCAAAAGAGTCCATGATTGGCAGCAGTTAGCAGTGGATAAAGCATTGGCCTTCGATTCAGGAAGACCTGAGTTCAAATCTCAACTCAGACACTTTACACTTACTAGCTATGTGACCTTGGGCAAGTCACTTAACTCTCATTGCCCCACCAAAAAAGGGGGGGGGGGTCCATGATACAAAATAGGTTAAGAGTCCCTGGATTAGATGATCTCAGTGCTAAACATAGTGCCTTGCTAACAGTAATTGCTTCATAAATGCCTATGGAATTCAATTCAACAAACATTTATAAAACCCTGTTTTTGTACAAGACAATGCACTAAGTACCAGAGATGCAAAGACAGAACACAAAATAAACCCTGCTTTTAAGAGGAAAGCATGAACACAAAAGTTTTAAAAAATTGACGTCAAAATTTCTTTTTTACATATATTTTGGAAAATAAAATTCTATTCAACATAAAAAAAGAGAAAAGCATGAAACGTGGGAGCTACAACATTTACAGAGATAATTAAATGGAAAATAATGTGATAATGGAAGAGCAGTAATTAATTGAATTGAACTAAACCTACTTGTCATGTACCATCCAGATAAAAAATTCCTTGACTTCTGTGACTACTTTGTATACTCTTGTCAATCAAGATATTATGGTCAAAGCAGGTATTCCAAACATATAAGCTAATTTCTTGATTTCCTGGGGGATAGAGCATGAGAAATGTGAATTCATATTTTATTGTGCAACCAAATGAAAATAGTTTCGAGTCCTAGGCATTTCCTCTGCAGGGTAGATGCCAGACTCTCTGAGGATAATTACTCATCACTGTCTTTTTTTAGCTTTTTCCTTGGTCTGCATTAACCTTTCAAAAATGACCAAGACCTTTATTTCAGTCAAAGGGAAGGCCGTCCTGTTGTTTTGAGCCCAAAAGGGCCTAAAATACATTCTGTTATTAAATCTAGATTATGGTTTATTTGCTATAGGGTTGTAGGTGGGTGTGTAAATGTAGGCATGCCTAGCTCACAGCAAGATTCCAAAATTGGCAAATACCCTCTAATCCTAAACCAGCTGCCCCATCTGATTCCCTTCTCATCCAGCTCCATTTTCAACACCCTTCAGTGCCCTACTCCAAGCACTAGTGCTTCAAGTCTTTCCTTCTTGTCAGGGAAAAAAGCCCACTCATGAACTCATTTGTACTATTTTGTTGTTAATATAATAGTCTACCCCACCTAGGGAGAGGGTGCATTCAGTGTACAATGCTAGACCCAAAAAATAATACTCCCCTAAGTAATTTTGTCTTTACCACTTATTAAATGTACTACCAAGGGCAAATCACTCTCTTTTCTTGGTATTAATTTTTTCATCTGTAAAATTAGAGGGGTAGACTGGAAGATCCTTGAGGTTCAATCTAGTTCTAATAGTAATCATAGAAAATGGGATTTAGAGCTTGAAGGAATATTAGTATTTAGCTCTTTGAATTCCTTTATGGACCTTGAAATAATGTATTTCTATAGCACTTTAAGGGTTGCATACATATATGATTTAAATATATATAATTTATGTATTTATATGTAAAGGATATATGATATGATATTTATATTTATATGAGATATGATTTATATATACATATACACATATTTTATATGTACATATTTATATATCTTTGGTTTTAAATCACCTACATTTTACAATGTGTTTCCTCTCAGAGCAACATTCCTTATAATGAATAATAGAAAAAGGGTGGGGGCAGAGGAAAGCAATAAAACTAAGCATGGAAACTGACTATAGAAATAGTCTGACATTATATAAAATATTCCATACTCATAGTCTTCCAGTGGAACCTCTCCCAGGAAGCAGTGGTGGAAAATTTGGGATAATGACCACAGAGGAGGCATCATGGAGTGAAGATTGTGGGGAAATCATCGATCCAGTTGCTATCCTATGTATCAGGCATTATTCTAGGTGGTGAGGATAAAAATACAAGGAATGGAACAATCCCATCTCTCTTGAGATTACATTCTAAAGGAAGACACTGGAAGTACATATGCAAGGTACTTATGACTTTATTGATAGAGGGGACACTCATGTGAGGAAACTCCTTCTTTTAATGCAGATTGGACCTTCTCCAACTTAAAATCTTAGAGGGTTACCCAGAAAACTGAGAGATTAAGTGACTAGCCAGTTTTCCCAAAGCTAATGTGTGTAAAAGCTAAGATTTGAACTCAGATCATCCCAGCTCCAGGGCAACTCTCTAACTACCATTCTATATTGTATCTCTAACAGATATTCATATAAATAAAATCATATATAACATATGCATATATTTTATACATATACATGCATATGTGTGTATGTATTCTGAATGGAACCTTTAGTCAAACCCTTCACAGAAGCAGCAACTTTCTCATTTGTAAAATAGTGGTGGCGGGGTAGATAGCACCTATTTCACAAGACTTCTTGTTAGTATCAAGGGAAATAATGTGCAAAAGTGCTAGAAGAATAGAACTTCTTAGGGAATAGAAATTGTTTCTTTTTTGTATACCCAGATTTTGTGAATTTAATTTAGAACTGAGAAAATGCCAGAGCTGTAATACAGGAGCCATCTAGAAGAAATGTGATATAATGGAAAGAGCACTGACTCCTAGGTCAGATGTTTAAGGCTCAAATCCTACTTTGGACACTTAAAAAAATAACTTATTTTATTCTGAACTTAATAAATAAAATGAGCATTTCTATAACAGAGTAGTATAGGGGGAAAAGATGATTACACATGAAACTGAACATCTATTATGTACAACTTGCTATTCCTTTTAAATATATAATAAAATTGTGTAACTTTTTTTTCTCCCCCCCCCCAATATGTATGTTTGTAAAATCATTCCATAAGTATTTTTTAATTTATCAGTTCTTTCTCTGGATGCAGATAATGTCGTCCTTCAAAGGTCCTTTATAGTTAATTTTGTTATTTATTATAGTCATAATGACTTAGTTGCTCAAAGTCATACTCAAACAATATTCTATTACTATTTACAATGTTCTTTTGGTGCTGTTCATTTCACTCTTCATTATTTCATGCAAGTCTACCCATGTTTTTTCTAAAATCAAGTTCATCATTTTTTATAGCAAAGTAGTATCCCATCTGAATCCTATCTTCAGCACTCACTACCTATGTGAACTTGCTAAGTCACTTAATGGCCTTGGGCTCCAATTTCTTCCACTGTAAAAAGAGTGGTTGGATATTATGATCTCTGTGGTTTTTCTATACATATTCTATCCCTCTGATTTTTTTTTTCCTTGCAGGGCAATGAGGGTTAAGTGACTTGCCCAGGGTCACACAGCTAGTTTGTGTCAAGTGTCTGAGGCTGGATTTGAACTCAGGTCCTCCTGAATCAAGGACCGGTTCTTTGCCACTACACCACCTAGCTGCCCCCTACCCCTCTGATTTTAATAATTAGAAAACTGAGGTCCAGAAAAGTAAGTTGCCTAAAGTCACATACAGTCACATATGTAGCGGTAGACTTAAAACTAAAATTTAGCTCTTCTTATTCTAACTTTGGGACATTTTCCCAAAGTAGAATGATGATGATGATGATTTATATAATGCTTTTTTGACAAAACATTGTCCTCACAACAACTCTGTCAGGTAGGTAGTATAATTATGATGTGCATTTTATAGATAAGGAAATTTGAAGCTTAAAGATATCCAAGGACTTACCCAAGTTCATAACTGATCCAATCTATGGCTAGTAAGTGATTAGACCTAGATTTGAAACCAAGTGTTCTGAATGCAAAACTGATGACCTTGACACTACCTCCTACTGTCTTTCTCAGAATATTAGAGTTGGGAAAGATCTTGGAGGTCATTTAGTTTAACTTCTTCTCTTTGTGGAAGAAGATACTGAGGAGTAAAGATGTAAAGTGATTTGCCCAAGAATACTCAGCAAATAACCAGCATATTGGAAGCTAGAATTCTATAGCCCACATATGGAAGACAAAAAGGTCAAGATTGAGGCAGTGTCACTACCTTCTTCAGTAATATATGTAATACACACACACACACACATTCAATATTCCTTTTTCATTAGGAATTTTTGTCAGAACTATTTTTTTTTTATATTCCCAATTCAACAAGTAGCTGTTAATCTTACCCTCTTTGTTGTTCCTTCCAAAACACACTCCATGGGGGTGGAGCCAAGATGTCAGAGGAAAGGCAGTGAGCTCCTGAAGTCATGACACAATCGCTCCACAAAACATCCAAATAAAGTTATAGGAAAATGGCCGGAACAGCAAAACTCACAGAAGAATGTGCTGAAATCATCTTCTAACCAAGAATGACTTGGAAGGTCAGAAGGAGGGAGCTGCTGTGCTGATACAGGTGTCGGGCCCAGCCCCACAGTCACCCTGACACAGATCCAGTCTCAGGAAGTCCTCACCAGAGAAGGAGACCCCCAGAGCCTCTGAATCAGCTGAAGCAACAGTGTTGTCTGGAACTAAGCTCACCGTCTGGTGAGTGGGCTGAGCCCTGGGCAAGGGAGAGACTACAGGGGTCTATGCTGGTGCTAAGGCAGAACTTGGATTCTACACCCCTACTGAGAACCAGGTTGTAGGCTCAAATAGAAGTGGCCCAGGTTGGGGAGGGGTACAGGCTTGTTGGAGCTAACAACTACAACACATAAAGCTGGTTGATTGGCAAGTTGGTCTGGGGCCATCTAGGACCAAGAAACAGGCCAGTCGAGGGAAGAACCTGATTCTCCTTAAATCATACCACCTGGGACTTCTTAAGCTTGGGATACTGCAGCCTGGAAACAGTGCCCCACTTTAAGGAGATAAAAGTCCAGTAAAAGAAAGGCAAGATGAGCCAACAGAGAAAGGTGAGGACCATAGAAAGTTTCTTCAGTAACAAGGAAGACCAAGGGACACCCTCAGAGGAAGATGTCAACATCAGGGCCCCTATATCTAAAGATCCAAGAAAAATACAAATTGGTCTCAGGCCAATAGAGGTGCTCAAAAAAGACTTTGAAGATAAAATTAGAGAGGTAGAGGAAAAAATGGAAAGAGACATGAGAAAAAAGTCAACAACTTGAAAAGTCAAATGGAAAAGGAGGTACAAAAGCTCTCTGATGAAAATAATTGCCTAAGAATTAGGATTGAACAAATGGAAGCCAGTGACTTTATGAGAAACCAAGACACAATAAATCAAATCCAAATGAATAAAAAAATAGAGGGCAATGTGAAATATGTTCTGGAAAAAACTGCTGACCTGGAAAATAGGTCCAGGAGAGATAATTTGAAAATTATTGGTCTACCTAAAAACCATGATCAAGGAAAGAGCTTAGACACCATCTTCCAAGATATTCTCAGGGGAAATTTCCCTGAAATTCTAGAAGAAGAAGCTAAAATAGAAATTGAAAGAATCCACTGATCACCTCCAGAAAGAGATCCCAAAAAGAAAACTCCTAGGAATATTATAGCCAAATTCCAGAGCTCTCAGGTCAAGGAGAAAATATTGCAAGCTGCCAAAAAGAAAGAATTCAAGTACTGTGGAGCCCCAGTCAGGATAGCATAAGATCTAGCAGCTTCTACATTAAAGGACCAGAGGGTATGGAATATGATATTCCAAAGGGCAAAGGAAATGGGATTACAACCAAGAATCACCTACCCAGCAAAACTCAGCATTATATTTCAACAGAAAAGATGGGACTTTAATGAAAAAGAAGACTTTCAGATATTTGTGATGAAAAGACTTGAACTGAATGGCAAATTTGACTTTCAAATACAAGACCATAGAGAACCATAAAAAAAAAAATTGGAGCTGGGGGACATACCTGGGGTCATACAGTGGGTGACTGTCTTATGTCTGAGGCTGGGTTTTGGCTGGGATCCCCCTGGGTCCAGGGGTGATGATTTGTCCACTGTGTCACTTAGCTAGATGATAACATCTTTAGGGTTAAATTGAGGGGTGAAAGGAATTCACTGGGGGAGGGGGAAGGGCAGAAGTGAAATCCTACATGAAAGTAACAGCAAAAGGCTTATGGAGTGGGGGAAGAGATGGGAGAGGAGCAGGGCAGTAAATGAATTTTACACTCATCAGAAAAGGCTCAAAGACCTTAAACTCACCAGAGCTGCCTCAAGGAGGGACTAACAGACACACCCAACTGTGTGGAGTAATCTGTTTAATCTGGGCAGTAAATGAGCCTAACACTCATCAAAATTGGCTCAAAGACCTCAATCTCATTAGAATTGGCTCAAGGAGGGAATAATGAAGACACTCAATTGGGTGGAGTAATCTCTCTAACCCTGCAGGAAAATAGGAGGGGAAGGGGATAAAGATAGAGGGGCAAAAGAAGGAAGGGCAAAGTGGGGGAGGGGACAGACAGAGGCAAATTCCTTTTGAAGAGTGATAGGATGAAAGAAGATGGATAATAGAATAAATATCATGGGGAAGGGAATAGGACAGAAGGGAAACAGTTAACAATAGTAATCATGAAAAAGAAAAGGGGGAAAAATTATACAAAAAAATATTTATAGCAACTCTTGGTGGAGGCTAAGAATTGAGAATCAAGGGAATGGCCATCAATTGAGGAATGATGGAAAAAGCTGTGTGATATGATTGTAGTGGAATCGACTTATTCTACAGGAAATGACAAACAGGATGATCCCCAAAAAACCTGGAAAGACTAATGAACATTGATCTATAGTGAAGTGAGCAGAGCTGAGAGGACACTGTGCATAGTGACAGCAGTATTATTCAATGAGCAATTGTGAGTGACTTAACTACTCTCAGCAGTGCAGTGATACAAAACAATCCCAAGGAACTAATGAGGAAAGCTTACTATGCACCCCTATAGAAAGAACTGATAAAAAGAACACTTGTGGATTGCACATATATAACCTGATTGTGATCTTGTGGGGGGGGGGGAGGAAAGGGAGGGAGAGAGGGAGAAAAATTTGGAACTCTAAATCTTATGAAAATGAATGTTGAAAACTACCCTTACATATAAATGGAAAATAAAATAAATACAAAAGAAAAAAAAAACACTCCATTCTCACTCTCTAGGCATTTGCACTTACTTTCCTCCATGTCTGGAATGCTCTGCTCTATATCTAGACCCCCTGGCCTCCTTGGCTTCCTTCAAATACCAGCAAAAATCCTATTTTCTAAAGAAACCTTGGGGCAGCTAGGCAGTGCAGTGACCTGGAGTCATCTTCTTGAGTTTAAATATGGCTGTATATCCCTTGGCAAGTCACTTCACTCTTTGTCAGTTTTCTCATCTGTAAAATGAGCTTCAGAAGGAAATGGCAAACCACTCCACTAACTCTGCCAAGAAAACCCCAAATGGGGTCACAGGATTAGGACATGACTGAAATGACTGAACAAATAAAGAGATCTTTCCCAATCCCCTTTAATTGAAGTATCTCCCCTTGGTAGATCACCTCCAGTTTATACTATATGTAGCTTCTTTGTTAATAGTTGTATTCACGTTTGTAATGTAATGCATGCTTCCATTAGATTGTAAACTCCTGCAAGGCAGGGATTGTTTTTAACCTTTCCCTGTTTCCCCTTGCTTAGCACAGTTTCTCAGGCATAGTAGATACTTTAATGAATATTTACTAACTTATAGACCTAATTATCCAAAGCATATAATGTCTTAAGGAAAAGAATTTACCTGGTTATTTTGATGGGAGCAAAAGTCTGAACACAAGAATGGAGGACGAACAAGATAGTTGATAACAAGACATCATTGTCAGTTAAAGTTTAACTGTCACCCAGGCAAACAATAAATATCTATTAAGCAGCAACTTTGTGCAATGCATGCTTCTAAACACTGGGGATACAAATAAAGGTAAATGACACTTCCCACTCTCAAGGAACTCACAGTCTACTGGGGAAGACATCATGCAAACAACTATGGACAATAACAAAGGCAAAACATTAGAATTAAGGGGTATTGGAAAACTTGGTATTTTATCTGGGGCTTGAAGGAAGCCTGGGAAACCAAGAGGCAGAGTTGAGGAGGGAGATCACTCCAGGCATGGGGAACAGCCTGGGAAAATGCCCAGAGTAGTAAATGGTGGTTCTTGAAGAGCATCAAGGAGGTCAATATTATTGGACTACAGAGGATGTGGGGCATGGTGTAATGTATAAGAAGACTGGAAAGGTGGATTGAGGTACAGGTTTTGAAGATCTTTGAATGCCAACCAAAGAATTAAATATATATATATATATATATATATATATATATATATATATATATATATATATATATATATATATGGAGAGAGAGAGAGAGAGAGATGATAGGGAGCCACTGGAGTTTATTGAGTAAGGGTGTGTGTGTTTGTGTTTATTGTTTATGTGTGTGTGTGTATGATATAATCAGATCTGTGCTTTGAGAAAAATCACTTTAATCTGAAATAAAAGTTAAATGGAATGCTATTCAAAATTCAACTTTCTAATAAACTGCATATCTCTCATGTATCTAATTGCCCTTCTTTTTTTATTGGAACACCTTAAGCCAAGCTGCTCTTTGTAAAAAGAAACAAACAAACAAACATCTAGAAAGATAGATAAGCTCTTGAAAATCAACACAGAACTAGATCCTGGGAAATTGGCAGCAGAGGTATTCCCTCTACCAATACAGATCAATAACCTCTCTATGAATTAATTAATGCTAAGGAGTCCTTAAGACTCAAAGAATTTGACTGGTCCAAAGTCACACAGATAGTATATATTTGAATAATTTCTTCCATTCAATCAGAAGTTATTGAATTTTAAATTATTTATTTATTGGATGAATATTATTTACTTAGTCATTATTTATTGAATTTATTTATTATAGTGTTCCAGGCACTATGAGGAATGTTGAGAATGCAAACACAAAAATCAAAACAGTCCTTTTAGTCAAAGTGCTCATGTTCTCATGGGGGAAACACAGTGTACACATGAAATACACATTAATTGTAAAAAGTATATAAAGGGAGCTCCCTATACCAAATGGTTAGGTAAGAGAGAGAGAGACAGAGAGACAGAGAGATACAGAGACAGAAACAGAGACAGAGAGATAGAGACAAAGGATACCTATATGCATAGCTTTGTAGAGAGATCATATAGATACATACCTACATACATTCATAAAAAGTAATTGCTTGGGGCAGCTAGGTGGGGCAGTGGATAGAGCACCAGCCCTGGAGTCAAGAGTACCTGAGTTCAAATCCAGCCTCAGACACTTAACACTTACTAGCTGTGTGACCCTGGGTAAGTCACTTAACCCCAATTGCCTCACTAAAACAAACAAACAAACAAACAAAAAGTAATTTCTTGAGGGGAATGGACTAACAAATTGTGGGGGGTAATCAGGATAGACTTTCTTTATGAAGGAAAGACAAACAAAACTTTAGAGGAAGTTAGAGACAAAATAGTGAGGAGACAGTGCATTCTAGGTGCAAGGTAGGAAATAAAATGTCGGGTCAAAATTATAGTAGTAAGTAAATTTACCTGGAAGATGAAGTGAAAGAAAATGATACTTAACCTTCCAGAAATGGTTGGCTGGAGCCACATTAAGAAGGGCTCTAAAAACCAAACAGAGAAATTTCTCTTTGATCCTATACCAGGAGGGAGCCAATAGAATCTCTTGGGCAGGTGAGAGACCTAGCTAGATCTGGGCTTTAGGGGAAAAGCCTGGTCTTCCTGACTGAAAACCTATAATTAGATCCACTATAATATACTACCTCAATTTAAAAGCAATAGCTTGGAATAATTTGGCCCAAGGCATCCACATTAAGGCCCCCTGCATAGAGCTTGTGTTCATGATCCTCTTTGAGAGTAGTACTTAATGCATCTGTGCTCTGAAATAGATTGAGAGCATCAAGGTTCGATGTATTTATAAGAAAGGAATGGGAAAGCATTTATTAAGAGCTTACTAAGAATATTCATTATTCACTAAAATTAAAACGAGAAGCTGCAAAGTACCCCTTTTCCCTAATAGTCTCCCCCTGCCCCCATCCTTGCAATCAGATATATTCAAATAGGTTCCAAAGCCTTCTGATATGATAATAATAATAAGATGATAATCTTATGCTAATTCTGCTGCAAAACCAGACCAGATGTCTTCACTACATTAAATGCCTCTAGAAACTCTGTTTAGCTCCATGCTCACATTATTGCTGAAAACATCTATTGCAAAACTGTCTCTGTGGACCAATCTATCACCGTCTAGCAGGCACCAAAGAAAATAGATTAATCAGAAGACCCACAGTTATTGTCTCCTCTGGTTACCTCTGATTCATATATCATTAGAAGGGGAAAAAACTGTCATAGAAATTACAGGATGTTATCTCTTTGGGGGAAAAAGAAATATTCTCTCCAATTCAATAATTTATGTTCTAATCTGATGACAATGTACATGATTAATAACAATATTCCCAATGCATGAATAACCAGAGAAGTTTTAATATTATAAATTAAGGGCACATGAGAATCATGGTACTTTTTTTAGCTTGGCCGGGCCCTATCAGGTCAACCTTCCTCATTTTATAGATAAGGAAACTAAAGCCTAAGGAAGCTTAGTGACTTGCTCAAGGTCAGAAATATGCCCAGATGACAAAGTTAGAGGCAGAGATAGAATCAGATCATGGAACCAGAGAATGCTATATAGTTGTAAGGGACCTAAGAACATGTAACACTGAAAGGTACAGCTAAAAAGAATCTGAGAACATAGAATATTAGAACAAGAGCTGGAAGGATCTTTCCTGGTTATTTAACAAAAATCCTTTTGTAAATGAAGGAACCAGATATCTTGATCATAGAATCTTGGATGCAGACTTAGAAAGTCCTTCTGAAGCCATCAAGTCCACCCCCATTGAGGCCTGGGGAAGATAAGTGGCTTCCCCAAAATCATAGGGGCAGTAAGCATCCGAGGTGAGACATGAACCTAACTCCTTTGAATCCAGAGCCAGTATTTTTTTTCTATAGTTATCACCCTGATTCTCATGCAAATTCTGCATCCATTTATCATACTGCCTATGACAGTTCTCAGCTGCCCAGTAAAGTGTTTAGGCAGCAAATCAATAAATGTAGATGGATTGACTGAATTACCATATCTTGGGCTAGTTCATTGTATCACTATTAATTTCTGGGTTTATTCACTAAAGAAAGTCATATGTCAATGTCTTCTTGTGTCATAAGGGTGAACCAGGGTTCTGGAACACTATGCCAAAGGGAAGTAAGTTCTAGCAGGATCCCACAAAGCTTGAATTGGTTATGTCTGGGCCCATGATGAAGCTGTGTGTCTATCATCTGAGCACTATCCTAGATGCATCTGGAGAGTGCAGAAAACTTTTGGCCCTGTAAATTCATGAAAGCAATCTATTGGGACAGCTTGGAGGCACAGTGGAGAGAGCACTGCCCCTGGAGTCATGAAGACCTGAGTCCAAATTCTGCCTCAGACACTTATTAGCTGTGTGACCCTGGCAAGTCATTTAACCCCGATTGCTTCAAAAACAAAACAAAACAAAACAAAACAAAACAAAACAAAACAAAACAAAACAAAACAAAAATCCAATCTACTAAGGGATGAAGTCACATTTTGCATCTGTAGAGGTAATGTCTACATGGATCAAATTACAGATCTTTGAAATACTAAAGTAATTCCTGGCCTCAGTTTTGATACCCTCTCTGTCTCAGTGTTCCAACTATTGTGATTATGATTATGATTATTCAGATGAAGAAACTGAGGCACAGAGAGGTTGTATTCGGAACTAATAAGCAGTAGAGTCAGGCCTGAACTAAGTAAGGTCTTCTGGCAAATGTCCAATGATCTTTCCACAAAGCTATGTCATCTCTCTAAGGAAAAAGGGGAGATTGGAGGAAGATAGAGTAGGTTTTCATATTACACAAACCTCTGGAATCATATGTGAATTGATAAGAAAGTCTTAATATTTTTTCCTGCATTGACGACCACTTGGCTGTGCTGCCGCGTGATCTCAGAACATGACAGTTCTGTTGCTTAAGTATCCCCATTATTTACATCTGCAAGTATGTCCCTCCATATGGCCTAGGGAGCTAACCTTTTTTGGGAGGTCCTTTTGCACTTTTTGAGGCAGGAGGTGATTGAGGAGCATGTTCAAGATCAGACAAACTGGAAGCATCAGATGTAGGACTTGAACCTTGAACTCTTTCCACTCTTCCACACTGATTCTCAGGCAAATTCTGCTTATGCTTATCATACTGCCTAGTATAGTCTTCAAATGTACTTCTTTATATAGAAAATCAAGAGTTGTACATGATTTCATATGTATAATCTATACCATATTGCTTGACTTCCCGAGAGGTGGGGGAAGGGAGGGAAGGAAAGAATTTGGAACTCAAAATGAAAAAAAAAGAATGCCAATAATTTTATGTGTAATTGGGCAATATTTGATAGAATCAATAAAATTTATTGGAAAAAATATAGGTAGATCAACTGACTGACCATATCCTGAGTTAGTTCATAGGATGTTTTCTGTGTAAAATATCCCAAACAGAATGGGCAGCCTCACAAGGTGGTAAGGTGTTAGAGTATCCTTCACTAGAGGTCTCTGAGTACTGGCTGGGTGTCTAATTGTTAGGATCACAGAATGACAGAAGTATTGACTCAGAGTGAGAAGAGGTCTCAAAGGCCAACTCAGCCAAATCATAATTGAAGAGTAATGTCCCTTACAAAATACCCAACAAGGGATCATGCCTTTGATAAATAAGACTATTCTGGAGCTCAAGCATAGGTTTGAACTAGATAACTCTCTGCTGTCTGGCTGCCTTTTCCATATGAAGCTCACCAACTACTTTAATGTCTCCACTGTAGAGAGCATCAGAGGAATTTCCACCCTGGGACCACTGTCCTTCTTTCTCCTGATGGGTGGTGACTGCCTCTTCCAGAGCATTATTTATGGAAAATTTATTTTGTTCCTCATTTTATTCCCTTCTCTCTGGCCACCTTCTCTAGAACTTTCTCCTCCATACTCTTCTCTCTTGATCTGAAAGATGAACCAGGATCAAATCAACTCTCCTGAGATAAGTGTTTCCATCTGCTCAGCTGTCATCCCATTCACCAATCATTCAGTCAATATGCATTCATTAAGCACTTAGTATATTTCAGGAATGGTGCTAAACACTGGGGATCTAAAGGAAGGCAAAAAATAGTCACTCGTTCAAGAAGCATTCACTGCAGTAGAAATAAATCTATAGACTCCCATTATACTGTATTTGGGGAAGAATTACTAAGGACTCTAAAACAGAATGTATGAAATGAAGTAACGTGAAACTATTGTAGAAATATATACAGTACATAGAAAATAATATGAAAGGGAAAGTCATTAGGAGCCAAAGGGACAGGGAAAGGCCTCCTGTGGAAAGTGGGCTTCCATTTGAATACTGAAGGATGTCAAGGAAACTATGAGGTAGGGTGAGGACTCAGACCTTTCCAAGCAAGGGTATAGCCAGTGCAAAGGAACAGAGATAGGAGAAAGAATATTGTATTTGTAAATAGACACAAGTAGCTGGCTTACTGGGGGCATGGGGACTTACAAATTCTTGAGTTTTAAGATTAAAAAGACAGAAAGGAGGGGCAGCTAGGTGGCTCAGTAGATAGAGCACCAGCACTGGAGGCAGGAAGACCTGAGTTCAAATTCAGCCTCAGACACTTAACAATTACCAGCTGTGTGACCCTAGGCAAGTCACTTAACCCCAAATGTCTCACCAAAAAAAAAAAAAAAAGACAGGAAGGGCCCATGTAATGAAGACCTTTAACTGGCAAAAAGATTTTATCTTTGACCCTGGAGGTAATAGGCAGCCATTGTAGCTCACTGAGCAGGCAGGGTTGATATAATCAGATCTAGCCTTTAGAAAAATCAGTTGCTCACATTTAGCATGTACAGACGCAAATTGGATGAATTTATTATGAAATTATTGATCTTTGAAATGCTAAAGTAATTCTTGGCCCCAGTATCGATGCCCTCTCTGTCTCAGGGTTTCAGCTGTTATGATTATGATTGTGCAAATGAAAGGAAGAGAGGTTGTTCTCAGATCTAATAAATGGTACAGCCAGGCCTGAACTAAGGTTTGCTGGCTCAATGTCCAGTGATCTATGAAGCTATGTCATCTCTCTAAGGAAAAAAGGGGAGACTGGAGAAAGATAAAGTAGATTTTCATATTTCATTAACCTCCAGAACCATATTTGATAATAAACTACCACTGATAATAAATTCCTAATATTTTTCTTCAATGACAATCATTTGACTGAGCTGTTATGTGACAGAGAGGGCATCAATACTTGTGTCAGGAATTACTTTAGTATTTCAAAAATCTATCATTTCACCCACACAGACATTTCTTCTATAGATGTAAAATGAGATCAGCAAATGAGTGGAAGTTGTCTTGGGTTGAGGACAGACACAAAGCGAAAAGACCAGATAGAAGGCTATTGTTGTAGTCTAGGAGAGAGGTGATGAGACTTTCTGAATTAAAGTGCTTCTCCTGGTCCAGCACTTGCCTTTTGTATTATCTCCTTCATGTGAATGTAAGCTCCTTGAAGGCAGAAACTATTTTTGTTTCTACTTTGTTTCACATACATGGTAAAGTAACTGACATGAAGTAAGTACTTAATAAAGCTTGTTGATTGAATTCTCAATACAGTGTCAAATTCAATAATCATTTACTATGCATCTACTATTGTATAAGACATTGTGATAAGCATTGATATTCAAAGGTAAAAATCAATCTCTTCATTCAAGGACCTTGAAAACATTTTATTGGGAAGAATAAAGCTGCAACACAGAGAAGTAAATTCAAAGTTATTTGAGGATAGAGAAATAAGTGGGTGGGTGGGTGCATGGATGGATGGATGAATAAAACATTTAAGAGTTGGGGATACAAATGCAAGCAAAGGAGATTGTCCTTCCCCCTGAGGAGCTTACATTTTAATGGAGAAAGATAACACATGTCAGGATGGTGGAAAGGTGTGGGGAGAAAGGCATCTATGTGGAGAAAAGGTAATAGGTGAAAAGTCAGGAGAATGAATCTAGGAATAAGTGAGGTAAAGAATTGCTGGGATCTTCCTGGAAATAATGATCACCAATCAAAAGAGTGGATACAGGGGGTGGAGATTTCTCCTAGGTAGGAAGGTTGAAGGTGAGTGGGATGAGGAGAAATCTAGAGAGAGAGTGCAGTCATGAGTGAGAGAGACCTAAGGACTGTGAGTATAGAGAAAGGCTTTTCAGAAAAAGTGGTGAAGAAAAATACATATTTCTTGTTCTTGAAGAGAAACAGATTTGGAGATGAGGAGGTGAAGAGGTGAGTAAAGAGTGCCTTCCAGGTGTTAAAGAACAGCCTATGAAAAGACATAATATAGGAGACCCAAATTTGGTGAACAAGTAATAAGCAATTTTGTCTGTAAAATACAATGTGGGAAAGTAATATGAAATCATTCAGGAAAGGTTGGGTGGAAAACACTGTGGAAAAGATTAAATATGAATAGTTGTTTTTGTGTTGTCTTATTAGGCATCTCAAGAGAAGGAAATGTCTTTTGTCTTTGTATGCTCAGTGCTTAGAACTGTGCCTGGTATATAGTAGGTGCTCAATAAATGTTTGTTAACTGACTGTCAGTCTAAAGATTGTGTTTTAACCTAGAAGAAATAGGTAACTACAGAATATTTTATGTAGTGGAGTGACAATGTTAGACTTACCTTTTAAAATGATTTGGATAACAGCTATGTAATTACAGAACAGAAATGGTGGAGACTTTGTTTTCAGTCCTTTAAGAGATCTGACTCTTCATGACCCCATTGGGGTTTTCTTGGCAAAGATACTGGAGTACTTTGCCATATCTTTCTCTAGCTCATTTTATAGATGAGGAAACTGAGGCAAACAGGGTGCCTTGCCCAGGGTCACACAGCTTGTGTCTGAGGCCAGATTTGAAGTCACAAAAAGGAGCCTTGCTGACTCAATCCTCAGCATTCTATCCACCACACCACCTGGCTGTCCCTAAGGTGGAGACTAGCAGGTAAGAAAATAATTAGGAGGCAATTGTGATAGTTCAGAGGGGCTGTCATAAGAGAATGAACTTGGTTGGTAGCTGTTTGATTAAAAAGAATGGGACATTTGAAAGTGATGTTGTGGAGGTAGGAAAAAAAAAGATGTTTTCAAAGGATGAGGCATGAAGGATAGAGAAGAGTGGAAGACGTTTTCAAATCTGGGTGTATGCAAGGGTGGTGGTATCCTCAAAAGAAAGAATTAAGTTTGGAGGATGGGCAAATTTAGGGGAAAAGGTAATGAACTCTGTTTTGGATGTGTTGAGTTTGAAATGTCTATGGGACTTGTAAGGGACTATTTCCAATAGGCAGTTGAAGCTGTGGAACTCAGGCCAGCGCACAGATTTCAACTAGATGTATATAGATTTGGGAATGATCTCTAAAGGGATGATCATTGAATGTATAGGAGCAGATGAGATGACCAAGTGAAAGAATACTGAAGGAGACGAGAAAAGGACCTAGAATAAAGCCTTGAAGGACAACAACATGAATTTCTGATATTCATATAGCCATTTAAATGTATAGAAAGCATTCTATACATATATTCTACTTCAGTCCATAGAACAGACCTGGCAGCTAGGGATTTTAAGGATTATTCGTGACATTTTTCAGGGAAGAAAACTGAAGCCTACAGAAATGAAGGAACTTGTTTGAGGTCACACAGTGAGTGGAAAAGTTGAGACTCAGCTCAGGTCTTCTGATTCTTGCATGATTCAAGAATACTCTACCACCAGCTAAGGTGGCACAGTGAATAAAACACTGTGTTTGGAGTAAGGAAGACTTAAGTTCAAATACAACCTCAAACACTTAACTAGCTGCATGATTCTGGGTAAGCCACTTGACCTCTCTCTGACTCAGTTTGCTTAACTTTAAGATTAAACACCTACTACTGGCCATTGTTATTGTGAGGATCAAATGAGCTAATATTTGTAGTGTTTAGCACAATGCCTAGCATATATTAAGGACTCAATAAATGCTTATTTCCTTCCCTGGGGGGAAAAAGTGTATAGGTAAAAATATACAGGTAGGGCAGCTGGGTGGCACAGTGGATAGAGCACCAGCCATGGACTCAGAAGGACCTGAGTTCAAATATGGCCACAAATGCTTGACACTTACTAGCTGTGTGACCCTGGCCAAATCACTTAACCCTGATTGTCTCACCCCCCACCCCAAAAAAAATACACTAAGTTAGAATTCATTTTAAAATAAATGCTCACTTTGAAAATGACTAGTTTATCATTGATTATTTAACTGAATTCAACCTCTCTCCTTCCTTAACCTTCTGCTTCTTTGTTCTTTCCTAACTGCTTGTATATGTGTGTTTATGTGTAGACACATCTGTAATGCATTTCCCTTGAGAAATAAATAAACAAATAAACAACTCATCTCTGCACACTATAGCAACTCTTCTTGTTCCATAAGTAACATTACGCTGTGGCCCTCATTCTCTCAGGCTAAATGGATTAACAGCCCAGCAATGCTGAGTGAGCATCATGAAAACATTTCAATGGGATTCCCCCAGCCCAGGCTTACTGGAAATCAAATAGTGTCTGTTGCTCTTTCAATTCTGTCTCTGCTTCTCTTTTATCTTTTTGTGTCTATCTCTATGTCTGCCTCAGTCTCTTTCTCTTTCCCTTTTTGTGTGTATATCTGTCTATAGAGTTTTGTTATAGTATTTTTTTTTTTGCCTTTCCTGTTACATTTTAAATAAATGACTTGGATAAACGTATAATTGTTATATTAGAAAATCTGTAAATGATACAATGCTGGGAAGGATAACTCAAACCCTGGGTGACAGAATCATCATCCAAACAGATCTTGATAGGCTAAATTGGGAAAAAAAGGTAAAATTTAATAGGAATAAATTTAAAGTCTTGCATTGGTCAAAAAACTGACCATTACTAAAAAATCAAAGACAAGATCAAAGTACTTAGACGATTAGTGATCTCACCTACATCTGCGAAGAAAGAACTGATACTGACTGAACCCAGATTGAAGCATGTTATTATTCACTTTCTTGCATTTTTTCTTTTATTCAAGTTTTCTTGTGCAAAATAACTAATGGTAATGTTTTACATAATAGCACATGTATAAGCCATATCGGTTTGCTTACCTCCTCAAGGAGGGGAAAAGGGAGGGAGGGAAGAAGGGATAAAATTTGAAACTTAAAACTATAAATAAAAATGTTTATCATTTTAAAAAAATGATCTGGAGATTTTAGGGCACTGTAAGCTCTAGTCCACAAGTCAGCAGTGTTATGCAGCAATTAAAAAGCTACTGTGAGTTTGGGCTATTTTTTCCAGTCACCCAGGTTCTCAACCTCAAAGTCATCCTCTACTCTTCAACTTCCCTCTCTCCACATATTTAATTATTGGTCTTGTCTCTCCAGCTTCTCTCACATTCACCCCCCCCTTTTTTTTCTCACATGGATGGCCACAGCCCTAATTGAGATCACACACTCATCATTCGGGACCTAGTCTACTGAAGTAGTTACTTAATTGGTCTCCTTCTTCCATGTACCTCCCTTCCCATTTCATCCTCCACACAGAGAACTGTGGAAAAGTCAGTGCTTTTCCTAAAGCATGGGTCTGACCACATCATAATCTTTCTCAATAAACTCCAGTGGATCCCTATTCCTTCCCCTTTTGACTACTCTTCTGACTTTCTGGACTTTAACACTGTGACTCAATTGTAATCTCACCCTAGATCCTCCTTCAGCCCCTGGTACCTCCTCATCCTGGAACATCCATCAGCGACTGTGGCCTTCTTAACCTGGAACATTCCTCTATTATGCTTGGCCCCTTCTCACTTTTTCCACTGATGAGTTTCTCTTAAGGCCTCTATTCTTGGGAGGGGTCTGGGTTGGCCAATCTTTATTCTCCTCCTGGCTCTGTTTCTGACTTTCTGCACTGCACTACCATCCTCCCAGACTGAGTTACTTCAGATCTCATCCCTCCTACCCTCTCCCCTTTTCAGCTTCTTTTTTTGTGTGTGTATGCACCCCCACACACACACATGTACATATATGCACATATACATACACACACAAATATGCACATATACATACCCACATATACACACATGTGTGTGTATATATATGTATATGTATATATACATATATATATATATATATATATATATATATTACACATACACAAATACACACACATTGGAATTATGCCTTGCCTTGCCCAGTTGTCTCTATGACAAAATATCAACTCTTCTATTTGGTATTAAAGCCCTCCACAAACTTCCCTCATCAATCTTTCTAACTTTTGAATCTATTACTTTCCTTAATATCCTCTATGGATCAATTAAATTGGCTTTTTGTAGTTCATTACAAAGGGCACTCCTTATCCTGTGTCCATTCTTTTGTATATCCTGTACTTCATGGCTGTGATTCACTCCCTCACTCCTTTGAGGCAGCTGGTGGCACAGTGGATAGAGTGCTAGGCCCTGAATCTGGAAGATTTGATTTCAAATCTAGCCTCAGACATGTATTAGCTGTGTGACCTTCAGCAAGTCACTTAACCTCTTTTGCCTCAGTTTCCTCAATTACAAAATAGGGATAATAATCACACTTACTTCACAGTATTGTTATAAAGCTCAAAGCAATAATATTTGTTTAGAACAATAGCTTTTAGTATGTAATAAGGCTCTTATAGGGGACATAGTATCCTCTATATAAACTCTTATTCCTTTTCCATCCCTTAGGTTCACTAATTTTCTTCAAAGCTTAGCTCAAGCTATTCTTGATCTCCTTGACTGCTGGTTTCTCCCCTCCCCCCACCCTGCAACACACACCCAAGTAATATAAACGAACTTGTATTTGTTTTATACATGCATATTATCTCTCCTACTAGAATGTAAGGTCTTTGAGGACAGAAACTTTTACTTTTATTTTTCTTTCCCCATCCCCTAGGAAAGTTCTTAGCATGTAGTGGGTACTTAACAAATGCTTGATGATTAGTTACATTATGAATTAGCAACAATTCACTCATTGATCTTTATCATACAATCCTGGTTTATAATGACTAGCATTTGGTAATTGTTCTAGAGCCATCTATAGGCAGGGTAAAGAGAATGAATATGAAGCCCAACCAAAATGCCCTAGGATGATTTTCAAATGATCATATGTGGGCTAAGGTGATGAGGGGGCATTAGAAAGAGTCTGTCTAAATGGATACAGCTCTAAAAAACTATTCTGGAATGCTTGACAATTTGGCTAGAGTTTAATGCCTGGGAACCCCAGGACATTGGACCCTGTAGGTCATCCCCTCTTTCCTTCAATCTCTGAGAAACTCAAAGACAGATGGAGCTTGAATTCTCCAGGGCCAGCTTCTACACCACACACACACACACACACACACACACACACCCCTACACAGTTCCTGCTGACTTTGGGAAACGCAGAAAATGATGAAGATAAGTTTCTCTTTTTTGTGTCTTGCCTGTCCTCCATGTCCCTTCCTGCCCTACTCCATCTTATATTGATCAGCGGGCAATTTAATATTTGAGCACAACTGCATAATTTCTGGTCTTGAAAATTATAGCATAATGAGAGCCTTTAAAATGATTAATGGCAGAGTAATGAGATAGTATAAACATGTGGTTCATGAATAGAATTCATATAAAAAATGAACTGTTGGTTACAAGACCTTGCATAGTGTGCAAGTGACATTCCCTAAACATCATCCCCTCCCATTATCAGCTCAGCTGAATTAATCATGTGTACATTATTGTTGAAAGCATCACTAGAGTGATTTTAAATTTTGATAAATAAATCAAGTCACTTTCCCAGGAGTAACTCTAGAGTTTCTTGGCCCTTCAACTGTTTTGCTCCATTTCATAGAAATTTTACACAATGACCAGTAGCTCTTAAATGGCAGGAATCATTTTTACAAAAAAGTCTGTCTCCCCAGGGCCCATCTCTAGGACTTGCATAAATTGTAGGTGCTTTATAAATGTTTACTGGATTTAATTAACCTGTCTATAACAATATAATTGTCTTTTAATTATTTATCTTCCCCCCCCAAAAAAAAACCCACTATGCTCTTCCTTTCCATTTTAGTATTTCTTTTGATGATCTTTCCATCTTCCTCATATTTAGGTTCATAACTCTAAAGTGGTCTTTGGTTCTTCCCTCTCTCTCAACCCCTATAGCAATTAGTGGTCTCTTTCAACTGAAATTTCTTATTGCATTTAGTCTCAATCTCTACTTCATATCTCATATCCTGCTCTATGCAATATTTGAGTGTATTGCATATCTCATCTTACTTATTAGTTGTCAACTTTTTGAAGACAGGGAGGGTTTCATTTTTTAATACTGTGTTCTTAGTGCTTAGCACAATGCCAAGGCTATAGTATGTGCTTAATAAACGTCAAATTTAATTAAATACAACTCAAATCTCTAATAGAATAAAATAGGCAATATCAAATTAGATAAATGTGGATAAAAATCTTTATAATGATAGTGCATTAGGTAAATGAATTTTAATAATTAATCGATAATTAATATGATTGCTCCTCTAGTTTTAATCTGTTATTACACATGGTTATATAGAGAGATAATGGACTTTAGATGCTAAATGAGACACAAATTTTACACATGATCGATGCGAGAATCTGTTTTGATTGATTATGATTATTTGTTACAAGGTTCCCTTGCACTCTATCCCATCAACTGTGGAGAGATGGAAAGGAAAGAAAATCAATGCTCATTAATTAAAAATAAATTTTAAAAGAAAAGAAAAAGGAGAAAAACAGCATTTATAGAGTGCTTTGCAGTTTATAAAATATTTTATAAATATCATTTCCTTTGATCCTCACAATTCTTGGTTGTTATTCAGTCATTCCAGTAGTATTCAACTCTTTGTGATTCAATTTGGGATTTTCTTGGCAAAGATAATGGAATGGGTTTTCATTTCCTTCTCCAGCTCATTTTGTAGATGAGAAAAATAAGGCAAACAGGGTTAAGTGATTTGCCCTGGTCACACAGCTAGTAAGTGTTTGAAGCAAGATTTAAACTCAGAAAAATGAGTCTTCCTGACTTTAAGCCCAGTGCTTTAACCATTGCACCACATTATTATCCCCATTTACAGATGCTGAAACAGACATATAGAGGTAAACTGACTTTCTCAGAGTCAACAGCTAACAAGTTTCTAAAGCACGAAAAATGATTTAGACATAAAGGATGATATCATTAGTAAATTAAGGGAAATGGAAAAATCTACCTGATGGATCTCTAGATAAGGGAAGATTTTATGATCAAACAAGAGATGAAGAGGATCACAGGAAGTAAAATGAACAATTTTGATTGCATTAAATTAAAAATGTTTTGCACAAAGCTAATAAAGCCAAAATGAGAAGGAAAACAGGAAACCTGGGGGGAGTTATAGTAAATATCTCTGATAAAGGCCTCATTTCTCAACCATATAGGGAACTGAACCAAAGTCATAAAAAAGCTATTCCCCAACTGATAAATAGTCAAAGTGTATGAACATTTTTCAGAAGAAATAAAAGCTATCAAGTCATATGAAAACATTTTCTAAATCATTACTGATTAGAGAAATTCAAATTAAAAGAACTGACATACCATCTCACATCTATTGCATTGGCTAACATGACAGAAAAGAAAATAACAAATGCTGGAGGGTGTGTGGAAAAATTGGGATAGTAATGCACTGTTGGTAGAGTTGTGAACTAGTCTAAACTGCCTGGAAAAAAATTGAAATTATTCCCCAAACACTATAAAATTGTGTATACCCTTTAACCCAGGAATACCACTACTAGCTCTGTATTCCAAAGAGATAAAAAAGGGAGGGTGGAACTATTTTTACAAAACTATTTATAACATCTCCTTTTGTAGTGGCAAGAAATTGGAATTGAGGGGATAACCAACAGTTGGGGAATAGCTGAACAAGTTGTAGTATATGATTGTGATGGAATACTATTGTGCTATAAGAAATGATGGAAGGATGGTTTCAGAAAAACCTGGAATGAGTTATGTAAACTGATTCAAAATGAATTGAGCAGAGCCAAGAGAAGAACACTGTATACAATAACTGCAACATTATGATAATCAACTGTGGAAGACTTTGCTACTATGATCAAGACAGTGATTCAAGACAATTCTGAGGATACATAATGAAAAATGCTGTCTATCTCCAGGGAGAGAAGTGATTAACTATGAGTGCATATTAAAGAATACTTTTTTAAACTTTATTTTTCTTTTATGTGTGTGTTTTCTTTTGTAATATTCCTAATATGTAAATATGTTGCATGACTTCCTGTGTAAAATCAATACACTGCTTGTCATCTCAAAAATTGGGGAGAGAAAAGAACGAGAGAATTTGGAACTCAATTTTTTTAAAAAGTGTTAATTTTTTACAAATATTTGAGAAACATTTAACAAAAAATAAACATATTTAAAAGTCACTGATGGTCACAATTTTTCATGCAAATATTACATGTTACTGAAGAAAATAAAAAGATGTGAAACCCAGACCAATTACTTTAAACTGAACTGTTTTAAACTTTTCCTTCTCTGCAGAAGATATTTTGATAATTACTGAGACATATTAACTACTATACTCTGGGAAGTGAATTGTTAGTCCAATATTTTGGAGGAATGAGAAATTGAAGTCATTGGTGAGAGGTGATATCTGGAGAATCCATCTATGAATGCCCTTGAAAGTTGATCACCTACAGCATAAAACTCTTGTAGGATAAATGATATACTCCTTTTTTTAAAAAAAAAAAAAACTTTTTCTAGTAGAAAGTGAGTTAATGGTGTTAGCAGGACTTATCTGATGGGATTATTTGAGGTGTCAAAAGGACAGGAAGACAGAAAAAAGGAAGGTCCAAGAAAAAAATTTGAAGCTGGTTACAAGACTAGGAACATTCAGCTTCTGACTGAAATACTTTTAAGCTTTGCATGAAGGGAACAGAATTGAAGATACTTTGTCAGTGGCAGCCTATTAAAGCATCCAAGTAGGGAAGGAATGAAAAGTAAATAAACATTATTATATTGCCTACCATCTATCAGCCATCATGCTAAGCTTTTTACAGGTACTTTCTTATTTTATCCTTACAACAACCTTGGGGAGGCATGTGTTTCTATCCCTATTTTACAATTGAGGCAGACATATGTTAAGTGACTTGCCTAGGGTCATAAGTCTAGTAAGTATGAAATACGTAAGACTGGATTTGAGCTGAGGTAATCTTGACTTCCAGCACCAGTACTCTATCCACTGTTTCACCTAGCTGCTTCAACAGGTTCCTGGACTGGAGTTGAAAAGAAGAGTTCTAATCCTGCCTAAGGTACTTAGTAGTTGTGTAATTCTTAGGTAAGTGTTGTAACGATTGGAATAACGCCACCTGCTGGATACTTACTGTAGAAGAGTTCTGCCCATGAAGGGAAGGTCTTTGAGGGCAAGACCAGGAGTCAGGAAGTGACGCGGACTAGTGGGAGGAGGAAGGAAGAGACGGGCGCTCGGTCTCACTCTCTTTCCTCTGGACTCTGGCGGAGAAGGGAGCTAGAAATGTGCTCTCCCTTTAATAGATAGGAATCTAGGCCTTTTTCTCTCTCTTTACCAAATTCTTATTCTCCTTAATAAATGCTTAAAAGTCTAACTCTTGCTAAAGCTTATAATTTATTGGCGACCACTCATTAGATATTTTAGACAGACTAGCTAGAATTTTACCCCTTAACAGATGGCTGACCACGAAGAGGAAAGCTAACCTTCAGTCTTCTTCTGATCTTCTAGTTGGGTAAGAAATTTCCCCTCCCTCTCCCTTTAACTGCTAAGTACTGGTGTACTGGCTGTGTTTTCCTTTAAATTTTTTCGAATGGACCTTTTAAACTCCCTAATTATCCTATTTTTGATTTTAGTCTGTTTAACCAGACAAATGGGAGATAAGATCATGTTAATGCTTTGTTTTTGTGGATTTTCTATTTTTCTTTTTCTTTTTGTTAAAAGAGCCAGCAACTTACTCACACAAGGAAATATCTCTCCCTCTCCCAACCATGCTTTTTCAGAGAAACCTGAAGAGATTCCTGCAGCTTTTCCCAATTCTAACACTAATTGTTGCTCTAATTTTGCATGCCTGGAGGCAATGACCCACCCTCTAGAAGCTTTTAATTCCCTAGCACCTGGAGGCAAAGTGGGGGAAGAGGAATCCAGGCCTGAGTTCAAAATCAAGTCTGATTCAAATTGTGCTGGTCCCTCCCCTCCTCTCCAGACCCCACCCTCTACTCCTCCTATGGCCAAGCCCATAGCTTCCCCTGCCTGGGAAGTCCAGAGATCTGATGCGCATGCTCAACTTTTTCTACCTGCATTTGCAGCTTCAGGCTCAGCCCTTCCCCAGCCTGACTATGCTTCTGAGACAACCTTAGAAAACCCTTTAAATTCCAGATATGCTCGTTTTGTTCATAATTTTGCTAACCTGCTTTTGTCTTTAATTAGTAATCTTATAAAGCATTTGTATGGTGAAAAGCCTGACAGACAATATAGAGGGGTTAAAGAAGAAAAACTTAAGCTGAATAAGAATGACAATCAACATAGTTCAAGACTCCGCTTCTTTTGCCATGGAAGGGTATATATTTTACAGAAATGTGGAAGTAAGCAGCAAGGTATTGATATGAGTATTGGGGATTTTAGATATCGGAATCAAAAGTGTTCTAACTTTACTCAGAGTATTAAGGTCAGTTCAGAGGTTACATAGGATTTCTATGCCATTACATATACATTTTGAAATTAATGGTATGGGTTTATTTTCATAGAGATTTTCATGCTTTTGAGATTGGGTCTTATACTTAGTTTCTAAAACAAGGAGAATATCTGTAAAAGTTTTTTATAGTCATGTGATCAAGTTTATATTTTATAATACTCTTATTAATATTAAGTTCATATTCATTTAGATTTCCCTAGTTTGAATTTCATTGTCTTTTATTGTTCCATGTGTACTTTTTTTCTATTTATTCATCTCTAATTTTGAAACATTGCAAGATGGTTTTGATTTCATAATACAATGTTAATTCTAGGAGTATTGTGCTCCCATATTCTGAGTTATTTGTTTTTGTTATTTTTCTCAACTGATTATTTGATCAAACTCTTTAAAGCATTTCCCTGGCAAATTGGTTGCCATGGCAAGTGTAAATTGATTCTAGAAGTATTATTTTTGATAAGCATATTCCCAAAAAAAAAAAAAGAGGGGAACATTTGTAAAAGTTTTCTTTTTTCAAAAAAAAAAAAGTTCTTTGAGATTCTGTTGTGCTTTAACTTGTATTTAAGTATGTTCTGATTTTTCACAAAAGTAATTGTATACTAAGTAAAAAAAAGGGTATTATTTGAAATTGTTGCATAATTATATATTATATTTTGAGTCAAGATGTATTCACATTTTTTGCAATCATTTATTATCCTCAATTTTTAAATCCATATGAGACTTGGATTATGGGAACTTATCATTTAAGACATTAATTGCCTTTATTCTGAGTTATCAGATGCCAGTTGGCCAAGGTGCCATCCAATCACAAGAGGAATACATGCAAGAGCAGACACTGAACTGTCACATGAGGGGAGACATGCATGAAGTCAAGGTATGGCTGAGAGAACGGCTTTTGACAAATGTTGAGGTTGGATTCTCTTGGTTTAATATTTTATTTTATTTTTCCCCACAATATTGTACAGATGGCTGGAAGTATTCATCCCACCCATCTCACTTCTACACCTGGCTTCTATGCTCCCTCCTATATGCCTGATGCCATGGACATCTTAATCCCATGGATCTGATTAAGTCTGACTCAGTTTCCTCCAATATGTTCGGTGGCATGGACGTATATTCCATCCACCTATTTTAAGCCTGGCATACTGCATTGGCAGTATATATTGCTCAAGTGTGGGACTGCTCATATCCCATCATTTCTCTGTTCTTTTATGGTAACCCCCATAATTATCTCAGGTGTCATGATAAATACAGTGTTGAATTTGGCCTTGACACCTGTTACCAATTATATTAGATTTTCTAATTTCTCATAATGGCATGAGGATAATTAGGCAGATGATGCAAAAAGTGATGAAACAAAGATAAAAATTATTTTAAAAAATTAATATCACAGCAATTGTCTTCTCAATTACCCTCCATAAGGGGGGACTATAGTAATACTATAATTTTAAAGAATGTTTCAATTTTTGTTTTATTATATGTTTCATGTGTAACAACTAAGATTCTGAATTCCCTTAGACATGTTTTTGAGAACTTTCATTGTTTGATTTGATTATTGACAAAGCTATTTTAAAGTTGTGTTAAGCTCAATTTTGTAGGAAATTTTCCTGGCTGATTACCAGCATCCACACATCAACCCCTGAAAAGACTTCCATTCCAGGACTACACCTAGAGGACATCTGAGAAAAGACTTTCAGAGACTTTAAATGAACAGTTTTGATTTGTTGTTTTTGTTGTTTTTTTTCTCTTTCTGTTATAATATACACCATCTGTAACATGTATTCTCTGCAGAGGCCCTCCCTTTGCAAGACTAATGTCAAAGCGTCGGTTCATGAGGAAAAAAAAAAAATCGCCCCTCTGGACAAAACTTTCCTCTCTTCCTTTTCTATATTGTTGTTCACATATTATTAGTTAGCAATAGTTATTATATTCTTTTTACTGTTCCGTCAAGGAAACATTTTGTTTCTTGAGGAACAACAGGGGGGACTGTAACGATTGGAATAACGCCACCTGCTGGATACTTACTGTAGAAGAGTTCTGCCCATGAAGGGAAGGTCTTTGAGGGCAAGACCAGGAGTCAGGAAGTGACGCGGACTAGTGGGAGGAGGAAGGAAGAGACGGGCGCTCGGTCTCACTCTCTTTCCTCTGGACTCTGGCGGAGAAGGGAGCTAGAAATGTGCTCTCCCTTTAATAGATAGGAATCTAGGCCTTTTTCTCTCTCTTTACCAAATTCTTATTCTCCTTAATAAATGCTTAAAAGTCTAACTCTTGCTAAAGCTTATAATTTATTGGCGACCACTCATTAGATATTTTAGACAGACTAGCTAGAATTTTACCCCTTAACAGTGTCATGCCTTTTCTCATGCAGTTTACTTATCTGTAAAATGGTGGTGGTGGTGGTGGTGGTAGCAATAACAGCAGCAGCAGCAGCAGTAGCAGCAGCAATAGCAGTAACAGTATTAGCAGCAGCAGCAGCAACAGCAGCAGCATTTGTCCCACAGGGTTGATATGAGAATCAAATGGAATAGTGTATGTATGGTACCTTAAAGCCATATAAATGCTAGCTTTTCTTATTACTTTTACCCTTAGTCCATTATTACTAAACTCCATTATAAATTTCTGAACTCCTGTTGCGATTTTGGTCTGGTCAGTCAACTGTTTGTCCTCATCTTTACTATGGACATAAATTCTTCCATAATGCAGTTTTGCTTATAACTGTGGTTTTACAGAAATAACTGAGTGAGAACAGCATGTTTCTATATGTCTTCCTTCAAATCAGAGTTCATTTTATTCCCAGATCTAAGAATTTGTTACTCTGAGGACCACGTTTAAATTGGCACATTCTTTCTGGGAATGGCTTTCTCTCTCTAGAAGGCATGTCACAAAAATAGGAACAGATTTTTCTGTCCCAAAGCACCCTCTAGTTGGGTCCCATGATTCTTTTGATTCCTCAAAATAGGGGTGAGGTGGAGATAAAAGGTAAGTGACACAGCTAATATAAAACAATAGGGAAGAGTATGCCACAGGACAAGAGCAATGAGGCTGACATGGATGGATATGGGAAAAGGGAATCAAGAAAAGGAGCTTTCTTTGGTATAGATAGCTTAAATTTCAGAATCACAGAAATTCTAAAATAAAAAATAAAATAAAACAAATGGCAGCAAATTTTCACACCCATCCCAGATTTAATGATACTGTAGTTGTGATGATCATTACCTCAGTAAGGGAGGTAGGAGAGGGGGCATTTAGTGTCTGTTGAATGCTCTGACAGTAAGGTAGTTGGCCAATATCTAGGCTTGAGTAGTGGTTGAATTAGAGGTTGGTAGAGTCCTGGGAGTTAGTCTGTAAACATAAGGACTATAAGATAATTTACCTAGAATAGAGTAAGCAAGGATCTTAAAGGTCATCTCTTCTGACCTCTTAATTCTATAGAACAGGAAACTGAGGCCTAGTAAGGTGAGATGCTGCACCAAGGTCACCCATTTAGTGAATTAGTCAGGAGCCCTGTTGGGATTTAAACACATTTCAGATTTCTCAAAATCTAGTGTTCTTTTCTACTAGAAATTCTCTCCGAACCACTGGTTCTTTATCTATAAAATCTGCTACTTTATCTATAAAATGTGCTACCAATAGCAATTCCCTCCTAAGTTGTTGTGACTATCCGGTGAGATAATGGATGTAAAATATCTCAACACTATAGAAATGTTAGCCCATTATTATAGCATGTCTTACCCATTTACCTTCCAGGAAAAAGGAAGTCTTAGTCTCCCTATCCTCTATCTAGTTCAGTCTACATATTGAGTATTGTCTTCATTTCTGGGCACTACATTATAAGGAGGCCCCTGACCATGAAACCATATAAAAGGAGTTCAACCAGGATGAAGATCCATGAGATCTCAACATATAAAGGATACATTGAAGGAATAATAGCCATAGTATGCCTCTCAGGATGTCTCCCTCATGTCCTAGAAACCTTTTCACCATAGAACATTCAAGCCCTAGAACTCACACCTCAGAACTCTCATTCCCTGGGTCCCATCTCTCTGATTGAAGGATAGAAGGCTCCTCCCAGAACCTTCAGTTGAGAAGGGTACCTCTCACTCATTTCTTTATTTCCCACCCAGCTGCTGACTTCTTTATCATATGCTAAAAACCTCTTTGTTACTGGAAGTTCACTGCAGTCTTAGAACTCACAACTCAAAAGTACCCTCTGCCCCCAAAGTGATAGTCTACCCATAGATAAAACGTCATCTTCTAAATTCATTAGGGCATCAAGGAAAAGTGATACCATGAAAAAGTGCATTTAATCTCTTGTACATATAATAGGACTTCAACTGATTTGCGCTAGGTACACTCAATGATAAAGACTAGAATTGCCAGGTATAAAAAGACTAGTGTGAATGATTAGATGCATAGATGAATAGTCCATATGAATAGGGTAAGCAAAACTTCTGTTGCCGTCAGGAAAAAGGTTAAATAATGAAAGTGAGTGTCTCACAGAGACAGCACTTTCTTCCGCTACATAGACCTTAAAATATGTTTAGTCATGGTCCCAAACATAGCTCAATCTAGATGTCACCACAACTGAATTGATTCTATAATACTGACTTCCTATTTCTGGGTCTGAGTTGATCGCATTGAGGTTATTACTAAATGAGGCAAGGAAGGAATTTGCTTCACAAGTCAAGAAAAAACATCAGACTCCTTCAAAAACACAAGACAAGGAAACCTGACTACTTGTGTTGGGGTAAAGATGTATTATTCTCCTAGAAGTAGTCCTTTTTTAACTTCTAATAACAAGAGTTTTATTTTACTTGGCTTACAATGACACTTTAGCACAGGGCAAAATAAAATAAAGGTCATCAATTCCCCAGATATCCATATGCTGAATGTCAGATATAGCAAATTTATCCACTACCACTTTGGACTAGAAAGGGTAGGAAGATGAGCATAATCTGGCTTCAACTAGGAAAGTTTTAAGCATCCTTTATCTGAGATAATTCATCCACATGTAGGCACAATATGATATGCTATTAAGAAATCATGGATTGGGGCGGCTAGGTGGCGCAGTGGATAAAGCACCGGCCCTGAAGGCAGGAGTACCTGAGTTCAAATCTGGCCTCAGACACTTAACACTTACTAGCTGTGTGACCTTGGGCAAGTCACTTAACCCCAATTGCCTCACTAAAAAAAAACAAAACAAACAAAAAAAAAGAAATCATGGATTACTCTCATCAGAATTGGCTCAAAGAGGGAATAACACAAACTCAATTGGATATAAAAATCTATTTTACCCTGCAGGAAAGTAGAAGGGAAAATGAATAAGGGTGGGGGAGTGATAGAAGGGAGGGCAGTTTGGGGGAAGGAGTAGTTTGGAAGAAAAAGGAAGAGGAGCAAGGTGAAATGAGATAGAGAATAGAGTAAATGGCATGGGGAGGGAATAGGATGGAGGGAAATAAAGTTAGTAATAGTAACTGTGAAAAAATGTTGAAGCAAGTTTGTTTGATTAAGGCCTTATTTCTCAAACATATAGAGAACTGAGTCAAATTTATTAAAATAAGAGCCATTCTCCAATTGATAAATGTTCAAAAACTATGAGCAATTTTCAGATGAAATAATCAAAGCTATCTATAGTCATAGGAAAAAAATTTCGAACTCACTATTGATTAGAAAGATGTAAGTCAAAACAATTCTGGGATATTACCTCAGACCTATTGAATTGGATAATAGGATAGCAGAGGAAAATGACAAATGTTAAAGGAGATATGGGGAAACTGAGACATTAATGCACTGTTGGTGATGTTGTAAACAGATTCAACCATTCTGTAGAGCAGTTTGGAACTATGGCCAAAAGGCTATAAAATCATGCATACTCTTTGGCCTGGTAATATCACCACTAGGGCGATATCCAAAAAGATAAAAAACCAAAAAGTTAAAGAACCTATATGTGCAAAAAATATTTATAGCAGCTCTTTTCTGGTGGCAAAGAATTTGAAATTGAAGGGATGTCCATCAATTGTGGAATGTCTAAACAGACTGTGGTATGTGATTATGATGGAACACTGTCGTGCAATAAGAAATGATGATCAGCATGCTCTCAGAAAAAAAACTGGAAAGATTTGCATGAGCTGATCAAAGTTGTAACAGAAATATTGTAAGATGATCAGCTGTGAATGATTTAACTATTCTCAGCAATACAATGATTCAAGACAACTCTGAAGGATTTTTGATTAAAAATATTATCCACCCCCAGAGAAAGAACTGATGGTATCTGAATACATATTGAAGCATAATTTTTTAAAATTTGTTTTTCTTGAGGTTTTTATTGCCCGTTTTCTTTCACAACCTGACTATCATGGAAATGTTTTGCATGACTAGAGATGGATAACTTATACTGAATTGCTTGCCTTCTTAAAGTGGGGGGTGTGGTTGGAGAGGGAGGAAGAAAAAGAATTTGGAACACAAAGATTGAAGAATGGATGTTAAAATTTTTTATGTATAATTGGGGGAAAATAAAATTCTAAAATAAAAAAGAAAGAAATCATATAGTATAGCCTTAGCATGTAGAATGTAAGGTAAGAACAAAGACTTTCAGAGATGGAAATCAAATTAGATGACAGAAAGGTAGGACTGGAAAGCACCTTGGGACACAGAATGTTAGAACAGGTGCAGCTAGGTGGCACAGTGGATAAAGCACTGGCCCTGGATTCAGAAGGACCTCAATTCAAAACCGTCCACAGACACTTGACACTTACTAGCTGTGTGACCCTGGGCAAGTCACTTAATCCTCATTGCCCTGCAAAAAACAAACAAAAAACCACCCAGAATTTTAGAACATAGAATGGTGGCACCAAAAGGGACTTTTCTAGCCCAGGTCCCACACATATTACATATGAGGAGAGTTAGTTAATAAAACATCAAATGGTGTCATAAAGAGTCACTCATCACCTTAACATGACTGAAAGTAAAAGAATGAGGATATCATGGAAGAATATTAGTTCAATATGAGAGAAAGGATGGAATAAACATTTATATAGAACCTATTATATGCCAGGTACCCTGTGACAAAAATATCTCATTCAATCCTAACAATCTTCAAGATGTGATTTTGATCTTCATTTTATATTTGAAGAAAAAGAGGCTAAGTGACTTGCCTACAGTCACTCAGCTAGTGTCTGAGGCTAGATTTGAATTCAGATCTTTCTGTCTCCTGACTCAGTGTTCTATCCACTATGCCACTACCCACTTTGTGCATATATTAATAATATATTACTGCATTTTATGAATGAAAAATTGGACCGCATATTTGTTCCAATGAGGAACTTCCATCTCTACCTGATGCACCATCCTGACTTAGCTCCCCAGTTCTTAGAATGATAGAATCTCTCAATTGGGTATAGTAATATATTTTGCCCTGAGGGAAAGTGGGAGGGGAAAAGGAAAGTAGAGGGAGAGGTGAAGACAGGGAGGGCAGATTGGGGGAGGGGACAGCAAAAAGCAAAACACTTTTGAGGAGAGATAGGGTAAAAGAAGATAGAAAATGGAATAAATATCAAGGGGAGGGAATAGGATGGAGGGTAATACAGTTATCAATAGTAACTGTGAAAGAAATGATGAGCAGGATGATATCAGAAGGACATCTGGAAAATTCAAACCATCAACAGAGGAAGAACTGATGGTATTTGAATACAGATTGAAGTATAATTTTATTTGGTATTTCCTCTTCCTAAAGTTATTCTATTTTCTTTCACAACTTGACTAATGTGAAGATGATTGGCATAACTGCACATGTATGACTTATATTGAATTGCTTGATTCCATAGGCAGGGTTGAGGAGGGAGGGAGAAAGAAAATTTAGAACACAAAGTTTTTTAAAAAAAAATCAATGTGAAGAAATGATGAACAAGCGGATTTCAGAGAAATCTGGAAGGACTCACATGAACTGATGCTGAGTGAGATGATCAGAACCAGGAGAACATTGTACACAGTATCAACAAATTTGTGTGTTGATCAACTGTGATAGACTCAACTCTTCTCATTAATACAGTGGTCCAAGATAGTTCCATAAGATTCATGATGGAAAATCCTCACCAAATCCAAAAAAGCAAGAATAAAACTGTGGAATCTAGATGCAGATTGAACGATACTATTTCTACTGCTTTTTGTTTTCCTTTTTTGAGGTTTTTCCCTTCTGCTCTGATTCTTCTTTCACAGCATGCCTAATGTAGAGATATGATTAGTGTGATTGTACACGTATAACCTATATCAGATTGCTTGCTGTCTTGGGGAAGGGGAAGGGAGGGAAGGGCAAGAGAAAAAATTTGAAACTGGAAATCTTATAAAAAACGAATGTTGAAAACTAAAAAAAATAATGAAAAAAATGATAGAACCTTAGAGTTCAAAGGAGGAATGTGAGAGTCCTCTAGTCCATGAGTTATCATCCTAGGGTTTGTGAACTCATTTTTCTTAAATGTTTTCACAAGTTTATTTCAGGACAATCAGTTTCCTTTATAATCCTATGTATTTTATTTTATATTTTTAAAAATTCATGATTCTGAAAAGGAGTTCATACATGTTCTTCACTATATTTTCAAAGGGACCCATAGAATGCCTAAAATAGTCTGATTCATTTCTGAGTAGGAATCAGATCTATAGTTGTAACCCCTACCAAGTAGTCATCTACTTTTTTTAAGACCTTTAGGGACTAAAAACTTTTTTTTTTAATGAGGCAGCACATTACTCTACTTTTAGATGGGTCTACATGTTTAAGAAAATTTTCTTTACATGAAACCTAAATCCTCTTTTCCTCTTTCCCCATTACTTTTAGTCCTACTCCCTGAAGCCAAGCAGAACAACAGCAATCCCTCTCTTCCAATTGAAAGTCCTTGAAATACCTGAACACTGTTCCTAAGTCTTCCCTTCTTCAGACTAAACCTCAATAGTTCCTCCAACAATCTTTACATGAAGATATTCTGCAGTCTCCTCACCATCCTGTTTATTAAATTTATCTAAATCTCTTTATCCTGATTTATTGCCTCAATAGTTAAAGTTATTCCAAGGTCACTCAAAATTAATGAAGTGATTATCTTTCCCTTGTACTCTCACAAAAGAGACAGCAAAACATAAATATCCTGGATCTCCTTTTGTACATTGAAAATTTTTCTATCCTTGTTTTTGGAGGGATTCTTTTATTGTTGTTCTTTTGTTTTCATTTGTGTTTGACTCTTTGTTACCTCATTTGTGGTTTTCTTGGCAGAAACACTGGAGTGGTTTGCATTTCCTTCTCCAGCTCATTTTACAGATGAGGAAATCAAGGCAACCAGGGTTAAGTGACTTGAACAGGGTCACACAGCTAATGTCTGTGATCATATTTGAATGCAGGCAGGTTAGTCTTCTTAGATAGGAACTTTAAATACTATCACCTAGAGCCCTTTGGTGCTAATATAAAGATATAGAAAGTTAGAGAATAGGATTTAACTCAGTACTTATATGTAAACCTTGAACTAGGGACTTTTTGAATGTTAGAGGAAAAAAACATTTGTTCTAACAACAGGTTCTATCTTATTATAAATATATAGGCCAACAGGAAACCCTTAAGGATTTTCTATTGGCAACATTCAAGATGTAAGGAATTTGGCCCTGGAAAATATTTTTATCCACAGGATGGTGATGATTCTTGTTAAGGAAGGATTAGTTTAACTTGATCATTTCTTCTTCTTGATATTCAAAATTATTTCACCAGTTTACATTCAAATATCAAGTTATTAAGGAGGCATACTTGCCTTGTCCCAGGTAATCTTTTATTAAAGCAAAATATAAAATAATTCCTGTATTTTTAATACTTCCCATCCACGAACCTCATCTTTATGTGTAAACCCTATTGACATTCAGTCTAGACATTGCTAGAGGGACTCACTTCATGAATATCAATAAACGTATTATACAAAGACAAAGGGTGTTAAATTATTTCCAAGCTTTTGCCTGTTGACAAAATGTTAGTGTAATAATTAAAAGTGTGGAATCTTTAATGGCACAGTGGGACTTCCAAAGTGCAAAGTATATGCTAGTAATATGTAGCCTTGAAGCCAGTTTAGAGAAGGAACTTAACCTCATCCTGAGCTCAAATTGACATTAAAATTGTAGTGAATACTATGTAGGCAGAAAGAACAAGGATTCATTTTAAAGTGCCAATGACAGTTTATTTCATGTTTCTGATATTTTGGGGGAGACATATACATATGTATATATACATATCATACATTTATATATTGTGTATAACTGTCTTTTAACATAATCCTCTTCCTCCTGTGGCAACAGGCATTTAAAGCTGATGAATAAGTAGAGAGATGAGAACTGAGTCAAATGTGACATCTATTTTCTCCCTTTCAGTGTGAGGCATTTGTCACTTCTCTCTCTGAGATTCTATTTGTCCAGTTTTGCCAATGAGAGAGAAGTAGCATTGATCCAGCTACTTGAAAAGAGCATTGGATGTCTCAATCCAAAGAAAGAAAGAAAACAAGGAAGGAGAAAAGGAAGGTGGGAAGGAAGGAAGGAAGGAAGGAAGGAAGGAAGGAAGGAAGGAAGGAAGGAAGGAAGGAAGGAAGGAAGGAAGGAAGGAAGGAAGGAAGGAAGGAAAGAAGGAAGGAAGGAAGGAAGGAAGGAAGGAAGGAAGGAAGGAAGGAAGGAAGGAAGGAAGGAAGGAAGGAAGGAAGGAAGGAAGGAAGGAAGGAAAGGAGGAAGGGAGGGAGAGAGGGAGAGAGGGCAAGAGAGAGAGAGAGAGAGAGAGAGAGAGAGAGAGAGAGAGAGAGAGAGAGAGAGAGAAATAGTACACTTCAGTCTGTATTTTGATTCCATCGGTTCTTTCTCTGGAGGTGGATAGCATTTTGAATCATGAATGCTTAGGGATTGTCTTGGCTTACTATATTGCTGAGAATAGCTAAGTCATTCATAGTTGTTCATCATACTATATTGCTTTCACCATGTACAATGTTCTCCTGGTTCTGCCCACTTCACTCTGCATGAGTTAATGTAAGTCCAGGTTTTTTTCTAAGAACATCCTGCTCCTCATTTCTTTCTTTTTTTCTTTCTTTCTTTCTTTCTTTTTTTCTTTCTTTCTTTCTTTCTTTCTTTCTTTCTTTCTTTCTTTCTTTCTTTCTTTCTTTCTTTCTTTCTTTCTTTCTTTCTTTCTTTCTTTCTTCTTTTTCTCTCTCTCCCTCCCTCCTTTCCTCCCTCTCTTCCTTCCTTCCTTTCTTCCTTTCTCTATCTCTCTTTTTCTTGGGGGTGGGGGTGGGGAATGAGGGTTAAGTGATTTGCCCAAGGTCACACAGCTAGTGAGTGTCAAGTATCTGAGGTCATATTTGAACTCAGGTCCTCCTGAATCTAGGGCTGCTGCTTTATCCACTGTGCCTCCTAGCTGCCCCTTCCTCATTTCTTATAGTACAATAATACTTCATTACAATTGTGTACTACAACTTGTCCGGCCATTCAGCAACTGATGTACCCTATGCTCTTTAATGGTTTTATGTATTAGCATGGAATAGCCTGATTACCAAATTCACAGTTGATATAAATCAGTACTTTTACACACTGAATTATGGTCAGTATGCAATAAATAAATAAATAAACTTTATTTTTATTTTAATTAACACAACCTTCCCTTTTCTTCCCACCCTCTACCTCAACCACCAATGAGAAAGAAAGAAAAGCAAAACTGATGATATAAACAGGTATAGTCAAGCAAAACAAACCCCCTCATTGGTCATATAAAATATTTCTCAATTTGTACTCTTGAGTCCTTTACCTCTACGTCAGTAGGTGAGTAACATGTTTCGTCATTAGTTCTTTGGAATCATGTTTGGTTAGTCTGTTGATGGGAATTTATAAGTGTTTCAAAGTTGTTTTTGAAATAGTGTCACTGTATAAACAGTTTTGCTGATCCTAATAACTTCTAGGTTTCTAGGAATTCATCCCCTTGATCATTTTGTATAGGCCAATTATATGCCATCAAAATTATATGTCACTACTTCTTCAGCCATTCTCTAATTGAAGGGTCCCCACCCCAAGTTCCAATTCTTTGCCACCACAAATGTAGGGGGGGGAGATTTACAAGGAAGAGTATAAGTCAATGGGTGCAGAGGGGTCCTATCATTGGGCAGTGTCCTATCTTACATCTGCAATAATTGCCGTTGTTTTTGGAATGAGGAACAATAAAAAGGGAGTCTTTGTGGCAAGCCCTACAAGACAGTGGCAGAAAACACATAGAAAGGAAATTTTAGACTGCATACCTTGGAATCTTTGATTATAGAGAAAAGGGGAGGTAGTGTCAGAGGGAAAAGCATGGCCAAGCATCTTCATGGATTGGGTAAGTCCTCCAGCAGAAAGTAGGACGTGGTCTGAGATTTAAAGGAAGTCAAACAGAGGTATAGATAAAGCGGGAAAATCATGGAAGGCTGACAGTCCAGGTAGAAGGTAGAAATTATAAGATTTGACAACCTATTGACAGAAGCACCTCAGTAGTGTGGTGGATAGAGAATTAGGTTTGGAGGCAGGAAGAGCTAAGTTGAAATCCTTTCTCAACTAGATGTATGATCCTGAGCAAGTCACTTATCCTCTGTTTTAGTTTTGTTGTATTTATTATTTTGTCATTCAGAGGCCTCAGGAGCCAGTATGGAGTTTTCTTATCAAATATACTGGAATGGATTGCCATTTCCTTCTCCAGTTCATTTTACAGGTGAGAAACTGAGTCAAACAGGGTCACATAGCTTTTAAGTGTCTGAAGCTGGATTTGAACTTAGGTATTCCTGACTCTAGGCCCAGCACTCTATCTACTGCACTACCTAGCTGGCCAACTGTCTCAATTTACTCATCTGTAGAATGGGGATAATAATAATAATACCTACTTTCCAGGGTTGGTTGTGAGAATAAAAATGAGTTAATAGTTACAAAGCACTTTGGAAAACTTGAAGTGCTATGTAAATCATATTTATTATTATTTTTATATTCAAATTAGAGTACAGAGTTGAGTATGATACTGAAACTGTGAGCCAGGGTGACTGGGTAGTGTCCTCCACAGTGACAGTGAAATTGGACATCAGGGAAGATTTTGGAGAAAAGAGAAGGAGTTCTATTTTGGATATATAGAGTAAAAATATAGATTGTTTCAATGATTTTAATGAAGTACAACATGGGAAGGTATGGTTAGATAAATTCATCTGAAAGAGTTGGGGGTTTTAATGGATTATAAATTCAGAATAAGTCAACACTATATACCAGCTGAGAAAGTGGTTTTGTTTTATTTGTTTTTCTTTCTAAAATATTAGGCTGCATTAAATGAGGCAAAATCCAAGAGTCATGATGTAATAATCCCTTTGTATTTTGACTTGGTCAGACAACATCTGGAACATATTGTGTTTAGTAAGGCACCATACTTTAGGAAATCAACCATGTTGAGAATGTCCAGAACAGGGCAACAAGGGTGATTATGAGCCTCAAGTTACTGCCATATTAGAATCCATTGAAGGAAATGCAGATGACCATATAATAAACATATTCAAGAATTTTAAAGACTTTCATCAAAAAGAAAGTTTAGATTTTTTTCTCTTTGGCACAGAATATATAACTAGAAACAATGGCTAGAAGCTATAAAGAGCTAAATTTAGACTTGGTATGGGGGGGAAAAACTTCCTAAGAATTAGAAGTATCCAAGAATTGAATGGGCTGCCATGGGAACTAGGTAGTTTCCTTCTCCTTGAAGGACTTCAAGCCTAGGATGGATGACAAGCTGTCAAATATGTTGTAGAGGGCATTCTTTTCCAAGAAATGGTTAGATTCAATGGTCACTGAAGTCTGAAATTCTAGAATATTGTATTTCTGTGACATATTTCCAGCCTTATCTCACACTACTGCATTCCCCATCATGTTCTCTGTCATCAAAGCATCACTCAGTCATGCATGCCCTTTTTCCTAGGTCACTCCATGTGACACCTCTCCTGCTCCCTTGACACTCTTTGCAAAACAAACAGGAAAGAACTAAGAAAGTCCCTGATTTAGATGAACTATAAAAGGCCAGACTTGATTGGCAGGTTCTCATCGTTGTCTTTCCATGCTGACCTATAACCTATATAGTGAAGGGTCTTGGGAGATAGTTTTCCTTCCTCACCTCTCCTTGCATATGCATATATATCCAACCCTCCATGGAGTGGGACCCAGTGCAAAGATGGGGCTAATCAGCTCTGCACTTGCTCTCAAACTCATGTCTACCATATCACTGTCTCTTGGTCAGTCTCTCTAATACACACTGAATCCTCTACTTTCTCCCTACACTGTTCTCTTCTCTCTTCTGTACTCCTATAATCAAATCTCTTTTAAATTTTTTTCAACTATACACCAATTCACTCCTCCTATATATGAACTGAATTACTCTTCCCTTTCTACAAAAAAAATCAAACAAATAAGAAATCCTTCCAAGAGCTTAACATAGACGCTCTGCTTCTTGTGTTTACTCGTATTAGCAGCAGCCTCAAAGTGACTTTCCTGGTATCTTTAAAAAGGTTAGGGGGTAATCCTGGAGAAAAATCAACAATGAATTCTTCTCCCTCATATCTGAAAGAGACTTCTCACTCTTCATTTTTTCTTAAAGTACTTTGTCTTTCCTTGTATCAGTCTCCACATGACTGCAGAAGTGATATTCCTAAAGTACAGATCTGACTGTGTCACTCACCTGCTTAACAAACTTAAGTGGCTCCCTATTATCTCTTGGATCAAATACAAATCCCCCATTTGCCATTTGAAACTTTTCATAAACTAACCTCAATTTACCTATGAAGTCTTATTACACATTGATCGCTTTCACTTTCCACATGACAGCTAAACTTTCCTTTTTGTTGTTTTGTTGTTCTTCACACATATCATCTTACCTCCCATTTCCTTGCTTTTGTAAAGGCTGTCCACAGAGCCTAGGAGGCAAATACCTCAGCTCTAACAGAAGGCCCAACCAAATGGCCAACACTTGCTCTGGCATCCCAGGCATTAGAGATTTGGAAAGGACCAGGGTAGGAAAACTATATGAAATACTAATGGCTACTTAGGGTCATCTAGCAATTGTTAACTTCTCTCCAGCTCTCACTACAATAAAATACATAACAGCAAACTAGCTCTGAGTGTGTTCTATCATGTCAGAGCATGGGAATTTTACAAAAAGTACTTATCACCATTTGCATAAGGTCTTATACAGCTTGGAGAGATTATGAATGACATCATATTCAGCTAAGCTTTGTGAGTGAGCTCTTAAGGATATTCAGAATCAACAGCCTTATTCCAAACTAAGGGCTCAATGAATGTTGAGTATGCACATTTTTTTGGCCTTTTTTATATCCTCAGTGTTTAGTAGAAAGCCTGGCATATAGTAGGTATTTAATGTTAATTGACTCTCTGATAAGGATAGGTTGTAGGAACATCTACTCATGTGCTTTGGGACCCATAGTAGTAAGCCTCATTAGGAAGGTAGAAATTAACCAATCTTACATATGTAAGAAGATTGAGAGATCTCTGAGACATAAGCTAGTTTTCTGTTAAGGGGTAAATGAAAGTATCCTCAAGATGTCAATTGGTCCATGGGACTGAGGCTTGAACCTTTGACATAGTTTTCCAGTGGTTTAAGGCATAAAAACAAAGCACAGGTATTTCCTCAAGCTTGCTAGCCTTCCCACAGCATGAGCCAATATATGCTTATTATCAGGAATATCATCATGGTAAAAGCCAGGGGAGCTGCACCCAAACTAATGCTATAACTTTACTGAATATCTTTTACATATGCTTGTTGATTAAAGTTATTTTTTGTTAAGTTACATGGTGTATGAGTGTTTCATTTGATTCTAGTACAAAGCCTGAACCCAGACTGGACTGAATCAAACCTAGTCAGGATAAGGAGGGTATGATGCTTCCTCTCTGTCTCTATTTAAGGATCTCCATAGAGAGGCCTTTTGTTTTAGTGGACTGGCCAATGAACCAGGAGTCAGGGAGTCTGAGATGTAACTCTAGCTCTGTCACTGCCAAAAAAACATATCATTTAACTTTTCATGCTTTTATTTCTGAGTCTGTCCAACAGAGATGAGTGGTACCTGTCTCTACCTGCTTCACAAGGATATGGTAAAGATCTGTGAGTCATACATGTCAAGGTCCATGTAATTTTCTTGGAAGAAAGACTGCATCAATTCTAATGTATTATTCACTAATCACTGGATTTGAATTAAAAATAAAAGAATGCAATATGCTCCCAGAGCAGGACTCACTTACCCCTGCTCCCTAATCTGAAATTACAAGCCATTCATTCATTCATTTAGCATTATTTGAGAATTTGCTGCATACAGAACATGGAAACAAGACTAGGGCAGACACTCAAGATGCAGTAGATACAGTTTCTACTCACAAACAACTAGAACTCTAGCTAGAGGAGATAGAATTCATAAACACACTTTAAATGACCTGAGAATATCATTCAACCAACATTTATTAAGCTGCCATTAACTATGAGGCATATCTAACCATAGGATCAGAGAATTTTGAACTAAAAGGATATGCCTTAGACATCAAGAGGGCCAAGCCCCTTATTTTCAGATGGGGAACTTAGAGCCCCGAGAAACATTACAATGTACTTGAGGAAAGAGAATCCATCAATGTACATGGAATGATGAAGATATGTTAAGGTCACATTTTAGAAAATCCTTGAGTTAGTCACTGTACTTGAAGGGTCTAAAAGCATCAGTCACAATGGTATACACTACTTTGGGGGTGGGGGTGGGGGTTAAGTGACTTGCCCAAGGTCACACAGCTAGTAAGTGTCAAGTATCTGAGGCTGGATTTGAACTCAGGTCCTCCTGAATCCAGGGCCAGAGCTTTATCCATTGAGCCACCTAGCTGCCCAGTATATACTACTTTCATGAATATCTGTGCATTTTCCTCAATCCTATGCTTTTCAATTATATCCTGGAGTCAGAAAGGGGGAGATTCTAATCTATTGCTGCTACATAAAGAATGTAATATCCTAGGAGATAGGTATCTCAGAGAGCTATGCCTCTGTGCCATGCCTTCTCTCAAAGAGAAGAAATCCAGAGACTTTTCTCTTGGTCTCCTTTCCCTAGCACCTAAATAAAATATTATTTTATTCTTAAAAAAAGAATGGGGGGCAGCTAGGTGGCGCAGTGGATAAAGCACCGGCCCTGGATTCAGGAGTACCTGAGTTCAAATCCGGCCTCAGACACTTGACACTTAACTACCTGTGTGACCCTGGGCAAGTCACTTAACCCCCATTGCCCCGCAAAAAAAAAAAAAAAAAGAATGCAATATCTCAATAACAGGAACATTAAGCAGCAAGTTTTTCTTATAATCAAACTGGCAAGTTTGCCCAGAGTCCTCCTCCAGCCTGGGAATCAAGATGAAGACATTAAACATATTGATAAGAGAATGAAGAGTTATGGGAAATAGGGGGAAGTAAAACTTAAATGCAAAGTTGTTTTCATTTTGTTTTGTTTCTCTTCCCTTAACAAGTGTCAGGAAATGCTTTTGTAATGAGAACTATGTAAATGCTGCTTAAAAAGGGGAAAATTATACTTCATGACTTCTCCCACACTAACACACTGACTGAGGAAAAATGTATCTCTGAGGAAATTAAATTGATTCTGTATCATTTTTATCGATTCTATTTACAGTTACTTTTGTCCTGTAACTACCTAAGTCATGGTTCTTTGTTTCTGAACTTAGTGAAGAGATTCAGACTAACTCTCTGCTCTCCCTTCTCCACCTGTAACCTCTGCCTTTGGGGCCTGGTCCTGTTTGGCAATATACACACACACACACACACACACACACACACACATATATATATATATATATATATATATATATATATATATTTCCCCATTTGGATCCTCTACTGATAGATATGCATGTCAGTTTCCAGACCCAAAGGAAGGATGGGATGGGATAGAACTCTTCCACTGTACCTTCGTCCCTAATCTCAGTTTTATTCAGTGACTTCATATGGATCTTCCCTCATGTTACTTGGAAATCCATGCTTGCTTTTCCAAGCTTATCATAGTACATATACATGGAATCTTAGGATTTAGAGACAGAAGGGACTTTAAAGTTCATATGTCCCAGGCCCTCCCTTTACAGATGAAGAAATTGAAGCCCTGAGAGTTTACCTGGCTTGCTCAGTCACTCAAGTAAGTAGAACAAGGACTTCTTGCTGGATCTTCTAACCCTAAATTCAGTGCTCTTTCTGCTCCACTATGATGAACAGACAGGCATATGATTTAAGGTGTAACTGATTCATGTTAACACACATCTGAACTTAGAACTAGGCTGTTCTAAAGGGTTAAAGGATCTGCTCTGCTGAACATTTTCTGACCTTATCAGAAAACACATCACAATTTTGCACTAATGGTTTATTATATGTAAAATTGACATTCTAAAAATAACACATTTCCCCCAAGAAAGGCAAGGTGATATAAAGTAAAGAATACTGGACTACTAACCAGGAAAGACCTTCCTATCATCAAATCTATCTCATCACTGATGCTTCCCATCTATGGGACTATGGGCACATCGCTTTAATTCTCTCTTCCTTGTTTGTAAAATGTTAACAATTTTACTTATATTTCCTACCTAAAAGAGCTGTTGAAATGATACAAGACAATATGTGTAAGCACTTTGTTAACTTTAAAATGCTATAAATTTGCCAGCTATTATTATTTTTAGATTGGATCAGTATTTTATAGACTTATATGCCATGATAAATTCAGGACCATATGTTACAGTGGAAAGAGCCTTGGAAGTATACTCAAAAGGCCTGAGGAAGAGACAAGAGGTGACATGCCAGTTAAGGCAAACCACTATCATCATTACTACCACCACCTCACTACAAACTCCACTAAAACCCCATGGAAGGAACTTAGGACTCTGAGCCCAAGGAGTCTTATGAGGTAGCAGCACCCCCAGACCACTGGGTTTGATTCTAAATGGGACACTATAGTTATCATCCAGGGATTCAACTCTTATGGAGATGCAACCTGGTGTAATGTTTAAAATCTAATTGTTATGTCTAAAATCTAATGTTTGGCCGCTTTAAATTAGAAACTCATAGTGCCAGTCTTTGGGGCATTAAGCATTTATTAATGCATTTAGAAGTTAGCAAAAGAGAGAAGAACACGTGTAGTTCAGAAAGAAAGGGCCTAGCTCCCTGCACCTGCTGCTCCTACCATGATCTCCAACCCCCATTCCCCTCAGGCGAAAGCCCTCTGTGGGACTGCAAGAGGGGTGGTCCCCACACACAGCTCCAAGCTAACTGGCTGGTAGCATTGATTGACATGACTTACAGGTGGTTCTATGAATAGATATAAATTCCAGACACTAGTTACATGCTTTCTCTTCAGGGGGACATTGCCCTGGTTCTCACAATGTCTGTCTCAGCAGGGGAGGTGACACCCTAATTCTTCACACTGGCAACTGCTTCTTCACCCTCACTTTCTCAATAGCCATGGCTACTGAAGACCCAGAAAATAATGTTCTTGCCAACAAAGTCCTTGGCACTGTCAAATGGTTCAAAAGATATGGTTTCAGCAGCTCACAAATATGGTTTCATCAGTGGAAATAACATCAAAGACGTGAATAACTATGGGGCCTTACCATCTAACTTTTAGCTATTAGAATGTGAGTTCCTTTGGAGCAGGAAAAATATTTTTCTATTTGTTTTGAACATATCAAATTCATAATAAATACTTATGAAATAATTTCTTCAACTTAGCTCTGCTACTAACTAGACATGAGATTTCACATTAGTCAAAACTTCTCTGACCTTTAATTTCCACATCTATAAAATGGGGTCAGCAACTATTATAATCCCCATTTTGTAGGGTTGTTATAAGAAAAGCACTTTATAAACTGGGACAAGATTCAATTTCACATCTTCCTGATTCCAGTTCTAGATTTCTATCTACTTATGACCAACTCCCTCCTTCAAATGTGGGCTGTTATCATTATGAGCCTTTAGAATTTTTTATCAATTTTAGAAAAGAATTTTATTATTTTCTAGTTACATATAAGGATAGTTTTCAACATTTGTTTTCATAGGATTTTTAGTTCTAAATTGTTCTCCCACCTTCCTTTCCCTCCCCCCCTCCCCAAGAAGGAATTCAATCAGATATAGGTGTCTATATCTATATATCACATTAAACATATTTCTGCATTAGTCACATTGTGAAATAAGAATCAGAACACAAGGGAAAAGCCTCAAAAAAGATGGAAAAAATAGCCCAAAGTAGAAACTGTATGGTTCAAGCTGCATTCAGAATACACAGTTCTTTCTTCTGGAGGTGGAGAACATTTTCTATCATGAGTTCTTTGAAATTGTTTTGGATCATTGCACTGCTGAAAAGAGCCAAGTCTATCACAGTTGATGATATAATGTTGCTATTACTTCGTACAATGTTCTCTTGTTTCTGCTCCTCTCACTCAACATCAGTTCATGTAAGGGCGTCCAGGTTTTTCTGAAATCCTTTTGCTCATCATTTCTTACAGAACAATAGTATTCCATTACATTCATATACCACCGTTTGTTCAGCCATACCCCAATCGATGGGCATTCCCTCGATTTCAAATTCTTTGCCACCACAAAGAGAGATGCTATAAATATTTTTGTACATGTGGGTCCTTTTCCCTTTTTATGATCTCTTGGGATACAGACCTTGTAGTGGTATGAATAATCCCATAGCCCTTTGGGCATAGTTCCTAATTGCTATGGAGAATGGTTGGATCAGTTCACAGTTCCAGCAACAATGTATTAGTGTTCCAATTTTTCCACTTCTTCTCCAACATTTATTATTTTCCTTTTGGTCATATTAGCCAATCTGAGAGGTATGAATTAGTACCTCAGAGTGGTTTTAATTTGCATTTTCTAATAAATAGTTATTTAGAGCATTTTTTTTCATATGGCAATAGATAGCTTTGATTTCTTCATTAGAAAACTCCCTGTTCATATCCTTTGACCATTTCTCAATTGGGGAATGACTTGCATTCTTATAAATTTGATTTAGTTCTTTATATATTTTAGAAATGAGGCCTTTATCAAAAATACTGGCTGTAAAAATTGTTTCCCAGCTTTCTGCCTCCCTTCTAATTTTGGCCTCATTGTTTCTGTTTATACAAAACTTTTTTAATTTAATGTAATCAAAGTCATCCATCATTCTATATCTCTTGTTTGGTCATAAATTGTTTTCCTCTCCATAGAAATGAGAGGTAAACTACTCCTTCCTTTCCTAATTTACCTATGAGATCACCCTTTATATCTAAATCATGTACACATTTTGACCTTATTTTGGTATACGGTGTAAGATGTTGGTCTATGCCTTGTTTCTGCCATACTCTCTTCCAGTTTTCCCAGCAGATTTTGTCAAATACTGAGTTGCTATCCCAGAAGTTGAAGTCTTTGGGTTTATCAAACAGTAGATTACTATAGTCATTTACTACTGTGCCTGATGAGCCTTTAGAATTTATGAAAGTAGTTGGTTCCATATCTAGCCATCTGTCCACCAAATAGAATGTAAGCTTCTTATGTGTAGGAACCATGTAATTTTTTGTCTCTATATCCCCAGCACCTAGAATGGTGTTTGTCACCTAGTGGGCCCATTAATAAATACTGGCTTAATGAATAAATTAATCTGAAAGTATTTATTGATAGCTAGCTAGCTTTACACATACCCAGCCATCCTTACTTCTTTGCTCCTCCATTTTCTATTCATTCATCAGAGCCTTTCCCACCTATCATTTTGGTCAAGGTTAAGAATAGTTAAATAGTTAAAAGGCTTTGTGGAAACTTATTCCATCGTGTCACACTGAGGACATAGTGCTTTGAATTGTCTAGAAACAGTGAATTATGTATTTATTTAAGATACTTTTGAGCTTAATGACACAATAATTCCTGAATTAGAAGCGATGTTATGACTATGCTAATACAAAAGCCAACTGAGAGCTTCTACATGAGGAATAATATTATCAATATTAAAATATTCTAATCAGGCTTAATATTTATTATTATATAATCATTTTATTTATGTATATATAAAATATTATTCCACTGTTATTTAATGCTTAATGGTTTTAAAAGGGCTCTCCTCTCAGCTAACCGGTAATATAGGTACTGTGCATATTATTATCACAATTTTACAGATGAGGGAACTAAGGCTAAAAGATAATAAATAAGTCATCTATGAACACACAGTTATTGTGTCAGATCTGGGAAATGAATACAGATCTCCTGATTTCAAGGTTAAAGAGAAACTTGGTTACTTTACAAAGTTTCCTTTGCCAATGTGACAGACTGATAATATTCCAAATAACAGTGTAGTTTCTAGTTCATTGCTCTCTTGATGGTCACTAATACCATTTTTAATGGTAAATCTGATTATCTGTTATGAAAGCTCATCTTTGACCTTTCTGTTGTATATAGTACCATTGACCACCTTAATCTCTTCCCTGGCATTCCATGGCCTGCTTTTCTTTTTGGTCTCCCTTCTTGATCTTTGTCACTAATTCATTTTCCTCCTTCTCTCTAAATATGAGTTTTCCTCAAGATTCTGACATGCATCCTCTTCTCTTTCTCCTCTATATTCTTTCTTTTGGTTATTATAATTGATTCTACATTTTCAATTTCCATCTTTCATATATCTCACTGATAAAGCTATCTATATTTTCAACTTTAATCTGTCCTTTAAGTTTAATGTATGCTGGGGCAGCTAGTTGCACAGTGGATAAAGCACTGGCCCTGTATTCAGGAGGACCTGAGTTCAAATCTGGACTCAGACATTTGATACTTTCTAGTTATGTTACCCTGGGCAAGTCCCTTAACCCTCATTGCCCACAAAAAAGAAAAAAACTTATTCCACCATCTATCTGCTACACATCTGCACCTAGCTGTCGCACTGGCACTTTAGATTCAACCAGTAGAAAACTACATTTATTTGAAGGTTGGACATATGGAAGAAGTAGACTTTTTCCTGTTTGGTCTTGAGAATCAAAGTAGGAATAATGGATTAAAGGTACAAAGATTAAAATTAAAATTTGATGTAAAGAAAAGAAAACAAAGATTTCTAACAGAGCCATCAAAATGTCACACAGGTTTCCTTAGACATAGTAGATTTCTCCTCACTGGGGATTGTTAAGTAGAGACTGAGTAACCGCTAGTAGTAGATGTGGTATTGGACATGAATAATAATCCTTTGGGATATAAATTAATACTTTAAAAAGATACATTAAAATAATAAAATCATGTGATTCCTTACCACCCCCCAAAAAATACCCTGTCATTCATGATGCAATGTAGTATCAAACAGATGCTGTATTAAAGAGCAATCTAGAAAGTCCTAATCATCACAGAATCACACAATACTGATAGACTAAACCAAAGTTACTGTGGAGGAACCAAAAAGAGAAACAACATGGAAGACAAACACTGTTAAAGATGGGGAGAGCATGCTGCCATATATGTCTCTTTTGGATGTCTTTTCAAAGGTCAATGAACTGAGAGAGATACAATTAGAAAATACTCCTATCAAAGAATTTTCCAAAGAATTCTGTCACCATATCCATGCTTCTCCTGAGTCCTAAGTATTTCACTGAGTTTCATATTCTATCTGTATGCAACTGAAACTGTGACAAAACAGCTAATCTACTACCACTGGCAAAAGAATTTTCATTTGCTCTTAAAATCCACCCCCACTGAATTCTATTCCCATACAATAATAGTGGCATTTTAATGCTCTTCATCACCAGTAGCTCTGTGATAGCACTTGTCATAGAACTGACTCAGCTTACTGTGTTTAACTTCATCAATGTCCCTGACCATGGTGCTGAGAGTTAGAATCAAAATTTATGATTATCTTCTTAGAGATGAAGCAGAAAACAGTGGTGAGCAAAGAATAGTCAGAGCAAAACCTTGATCTTTATAAAGGAATTTAAGGAGTATATATGCAATGAAAATCAAATCTACAAACATTTATTAAGGAACAATAATGTTTTCATCTTACTTAATTTAACTTTATTTTGGAGGTGATGGGACAGATCTGGGACTCCATTACCATGTTTGGAACCTCTCTTTACTATTGCAGAATACCAACTCATTGTCTTAGAGAATTACCTAACATTAATGGCCTGACGATGGTCACAGACTTCATGTCATTTTTATTTTCATTTTGACAAAAGGTGATTTTGTTGGTATAGAGAACACTTGGTGAAGAAACTTTTTCTACCACTGCAAATTAGGCAATTTCTTTGGCAATTTTAAATCATAGAGAAATGCATAACAGTGATGTCAAATTAAATGACGAGGTCAAAGCCACATAGCCAATATATAGAAGAGGCAGAATTTAAACCCACATCTTCCTGAATCTGGAGTTGGTTCTTCATCCACTATACCAAAGTTCAGTATGCTATAGTGAGAGTAAAATGTCCACATCGATACCTATATCTGTTGGTTCAAAACCAAGTCAGCCAAGTGTCGAGAATATATCAATATTTTGACTGATTGGCTTTCCTAGGCAATATCATATCATCAATTGATATTTCATTTCTAACCACTATAAAAATACCAGGGCCATTTATTCCCCCAAATATTTTTTCAGAGTAGTAATGATGAAAAAGTCCCACCAGAAAAAGTTGGACCACTTTTGTGATCCTTTTATGGTCACAATGAACCATGAAATATATACTTTAACATTTTTCACTTGAAATGAACAAACCAGGATAAACCTTGAAAATAAAGATTCAAATTGTATCTTTGTTAACTAATTTGCTAAGCATTTTCTCAGATAAAGATATTAGCCTACATTTCAATTTTAGCTTTAGAATATAGTATATAGAGTGTGGCGGTGGGACAACAGGAGCATTTAGCTTAATTAGTTACCATTAGCTAAGTGCTTCAAGTGTGCAGTCAATAACCTTACTGATGTTCATCTCAACAACTTGGCTTTAAAGAGTAATTATCTATCATACCTGGATTCCCAAAGCACTTGACAAAGCTATGAGTCATGGATCTGTTCCCAAGTGAGGAAAATTAAGCAACTACTATGTACTTTTCTAAATCCCTGCAGTTCTTATGAACACACAGGGAGCCAACTCCTGAAAGCTGATGGGGTAGGACTCTGGGCAAAGAAGATTGGAGAGAGCAAAAGTAACAAGCAGAAACTCTTCCTGGCTGTGTTGCATTGGAGCCAACTGTTCTCCTGAAATAACCTGGCTCCCCACCACCTGTAATTGGCAGCTTTGGTTTCACAGGAAACACTTCCTTTTTGAAAAATTGAAGCTAAGCCTTTTAATGCCCCAAGCAAAACATGTTAGTATCTTGATTCCAAGGGTGTGGAAGACATAAATCTAAAGCATCTATAGTTTCGGTGGGAGTACTAAACTCTCTCGGCTGACGCATCAAGGAATTAAAGAAACCAGCCAGCCTTTTGAACTATTGTCAGGAGGTGCATGGGACCTGATTTCTAGAGAGGGTGTTTCATTTTTCTGTCTCAGTTATCTTTTTCGGTTCTGTAGTATCTTTATGCTTTGTAACATCTGTATGCAGTCAATTCTATGGTGAAAGTGTAAAAGGCATGGAATGTGGGGTCTGGAAGCCATTTTTATAATGTTGTTTCCAATATCCTTTACTGGACAACACCTGAATTGCAAATTTGAGTCAACAGCTTATCTTTAAAAAAAAATCCAAGCATGTGTTTATGTTTTTTCCTTTATTTTTGAATTTCCATGCTCAAGAAGGAAAGCTTTTCATGACAAATGACAACCCTGCATGGGAGTTTTTTCATTCCAATGAGCATTCTGAGCCTTCTGTTGGGGGCTGACATCTTGTTGAAAAGGAAAATGGTTGTTTGACAAGTACAGTGGAGTTGTACATCCAATCTTCCAGGGTCATTTCATACAAGGAAAATTGCAGTGTGTCTTATTCTAAAGGTTTTGTAATCAGAAAAGAATAATTCTTTTCCCTTTTTGAGGTGCACCAGACTGAATAAGATTATCCTTTTCTACAGGTGCAATTGGGGAGTTCAAGGAATAGAGATAAAACTACACACTCTTCTATACTAAGTGTGGGATAGGTATTGGACCTGTGATTTCATAAGATCAGGAATTCTTAGATAAGGAAACTTCCTTTAGCAATAAAAATTGACACCTCTGCAATGTTTTGAGAATTGCTTGGGTTAATGAGACTTAAGTGACTTGCCTAAGATCACACAACCAGTAAGTTGGAAGCTGGAATTGAGTTCAAGTCTTCTTGCTTCAGTTTATTTTATCAATAGTGTATAAACCACCTGTGGCATACTTACCTGCAAAAGGATAAAAGGAAATGTGCACATGTCACTTTATTAAAGGTTCTCAAAGTTTTTATGGTCTTGGGAATAAAGCATTACCTGTAACCACAACACAAGAAATCTGCCCTGCCCAGAACCACAGGCTATCTCTGACTGTCCCTAGGTATTTGGGTATTATACACATATAAAAGAGCAGGAGTACTAATTTTCATTAGTAAATATGACATTTACAAATGTACCAATCTAAGATGAGTAGACAACAGGTATGTTTAAATCAATCAATTATATGTAGTGTAGACCATAAAATCATAGATTTAGAGCTGGGAGGGGGGCGAGGTACACATTAGAGGTTATCTAGTCCAAGTCTCTAGTTTTACAGATGAGGAAAATGAAGTTCAGAGAAGTTGTGAGACTTGCCCAAAGTCACAAATTTAAGTGGTAACAGAAATGGGCTCAAATCTAGGTCTGATGGGATCCAATTCAGTGCTTTTTCAATTTCTTACAATTTCCTGGGAAGATAGGGCTCACATAAATGGAACAGCTAGAGAAAAGGCCACGACAATATTCCAACTCTATGATTGCTAGGCCCATATTCCCAAAAGCATCACGGAAAGAGGAAAATATTCTATATGTACAAAAATATTCATAGCAACTCTTTTGTGGTAGAAAAGAAACAACCTGGAAACTAAGGGGCGCTCATCAGTTAGGGAATGGTTAAGAAAATTGTGGTATATGAAAGCAATGGAATATTATTTTTCCATAAGAAATGAGGAAAAAGATGATTTCAAAGAGACATAGTAAAACTTGTATGAAGTGATGCAAATAGAAGACAGCAGAGCCTGGAGAGCCATTTTTGCTGAAACATTAATATTAGAAAAGCAAAAAATTTGAAGATGTCAATTAATAAAGAATGAAATGAGCAAAACTACAAGTCAGAAAAAAACAATTTATAGGATAATAATTACACTATAAAACCAAAAATCTTTGAGAGTTGTCATAACTCTAATCAACACAAGAATCACCCATGATTCCAGATGATTGATGATGAAGCATGCTAGTTACCTCCTGAAAGAGAGGTGATGGACAGACAGATCAATGGTGGAAAATGAAACCTATTTTGGAAACTGTCAATTAAAGAATTTATTTTATTTACTATGCTTATTTGTCATAAAGGTGTTTTTTTCTTTTCCAATGAAGTATACAATGGTTAGGAGTAAAAGAAAAAAGATTCCTGCTATTTAAAAATTAATCTATAATACATATGTGTATCAGGTAATATTTTAGATTATAACACTGTTCATTTTATTATGTACTTAAACTGTTAGGTGTATTGAAAACAAGAATTTATAATCTCAATTTTTAAATTTCTCTATCTCTTCTAACAGGGCTCTGCACATAGCAGAAACCTAACAGATTTTTTTTGGTATTGTACCATATTTTTCTTCTAATTCATATTCTTTATAAAAAAGTTGGCAGTCTCTATGAGGGAAATGCAGATTATTAAAATTTCCATTTCTTCAAGAGAAATGGGGTTCCAAAAAACACTGCCTTATTTTGCAGAAGTAGGAATATAATCCAGATTTGTAGAATCTCCATTACTCTTTATTTAAGACAGCAAATTATTCAGCTTTTTAAAACAAGGACATTACAAGGAGAAACTGTCTGCTATGACTGGAACTCTCTCCTTCCTCTTCTCTGAATCCTGGCTTGCCTAACTCCCTTCAAGTTCCCAATAAAACCCAACCTTCTACAGGGAACCTTCCTGATCCCCCTTAATTCTAGTACCTTCCCTTTTTAATTATCTCTGAATTATCATGTATATATCTTTGATGTACATAGATATTTGAACAGATTCCCAAATTAGACTATCAGCACTTTGAGAACAGGACCTATCTTTTACCTTTCTTTGTATTCCTAACACTTAGTATAATTTCTGTTCACAGTAAGCACTTAAAATATGTTTATAGACTGACCCTTCCAAACAAAATTATAAAGGTATTTTAAAATCAATAGTCTCTTCTATTAGTTTCTATTAGATAACTCTTTTAACTAATGTCTTCAATTTCAGCACTCTGAATATAATTATCATGTTACATCAGGTGAAAAGTTCCTGAGCTCTTAGACCACTGAGATAATCAGATAAGGTAATTTTATTGTGAATTGGGAAAAATTGTTCAGATTTACACTTGAATCTTTCATTGCTCAAAATGATGAGTGTGGAGGCTCAAAGTGACAACCAAGTGTAACTTTTCCATTTCTGCCCCCAACACTAAAAAAAAAAAAAAAAAGAATGCAAATTATTTACTCATCTTACTGAGATTTTAGCTTCTGAAAAAAGGTTTTGTGCTTCTACATTAGGATTTGTTCTGAAAACTGGAGAATTTATCTTTTTGGCCATGGCTCTTGCTGCATAACCAAGACAGTGCTCTGATGGGAGATAGTAAATTAAAGCACAGCAGAGAGGAAAGTGGTGGCAATTAGGATACTAGGAAGTGTCCTTTGAAGTACTTAAGTAAGAAATACTGGTGATGAATTAGCTGTATTTCTTTCTTTCTTTCTTTCTCTCTTTCTTTCTTTCTTTCTTTCTTTCTTTCTTTCTTTCTTTCTTTCTTTCTTTCTTTCTTTCTTTCTTTCTTTCTTTTTTTCAGGGCAATGAGGGTTAAGTTACTTGCCTAAGGTCACACAGGTAGTAAGTATCAAGTGTCTGGGGCCAGATTTGAATTCAGGTACTCCTGAATACAGAGCTGTTGCTTTATCCATTACACCATCTAACTGCCCCCTATTTCCCTTCATTTTTATGCATACTGTGCCCTAAGATAGCTAAGAAGTATGAAGAGTAATGCTGTCTAAAGATGTTATATTGGCTACCATGGAGGGGAAAAGCAGGGTAGGCTGATCTCAAAGGATCTCAAAGTTGTAGTTTTTGCTTTCAAATTTTTCAAAATATGTGAAATGTAGCATGATTAATTCCTAGACAAGAGAATGCAATAGTAACAGTAGCAGCAACAACACAATAATGAGCTGGTGGAGGAATCTGCCTTTTAGAAGCAGCATAGTTTAGAGGTTGGAAACCTAAGCTACAATTCACAAGTGCTGCAGTTTTAGTTCCTTCCTTGCTATGTGACCTTCATTAATCCAATCCAATCTAATAAACATTTTTTTAAAATGCCTACCATATGCCAGACACTGCTAAGGGCTGAGGATACAACTAATAATAAAAAGACAGTCCCTGCCCTCAAAGAACTTACAATCTAAAGGCAAAGACAACACACAAAAGGAGGCAGGAAAATGGAGGGGATGGGATACCATGAGTCATCTAGCAGGGGGACATCTTGCTCTACAGAGCTCAAACCAGACAAGGGCAGAAAATACAAGAAGGAGTGATTTGAGAGTTCAGGTTCTTCCCTCTATAAAGTGTGTTATTTGAAATATATTGGGGGTGCCTGTCTCTGTTCTAAGATATTGGGGAACTTAGCCAGTGTTTCTATATGTTGCTATTTATAAATTAGAGGATATTGCACCAGTCTTTGGCATTTAGCAATTATTATAAATTTGACCACGTGTACACCCAGCATAGAATCCCAGGGAGCATGACTGGGCAGAGAGCCCCAGGATAAGCTAAGTTAGTACCCCGGAGGAGGTGCAGCAAGGAGAGAAGAGAGTGACAAGTGACCCCCCCCAAGAATTTTTATCTTCTTTCAAGTAGAAGCAGGTCACTTCATATTGATCCCAGCTAATTGGCCAGTAACATTCAAGTCCATTGATTGACATGATTTGGGGGCCCACACAGGGAAGTTAACTTTCCTTAGGTAGTCAGGAAGGTCAATCTACATTTCTTTTGAATACTGATTCTGGGCTGGCTCTGGGAAACCAGCCAGAGTTCCTGTGTGTGGGGGTCTCTGGGTCTCCTCCAAAACCATTATTAATAATTTTTCTCACAAAAGGAGGAATATTATGTACATATGTATAATATTAGGTGGATAATATATATGTGTATATATAATAAATTATATATGTACACACATTTGTACATACACATGTGTGTCTATGTATGCATATATACATATTCGTGTGTGTATGCATATATGTATGTGTATATATGCCTACCATGTGCCAAGAACTATACTGAGTCCTGAGGATATAAATACCAAAATGAGGCAGCCTCTCCTCTCTAAGAGGATTCTACTTTGTGACATGTTTGTAAGTCAATGAATAAAAGCCTGTATCTACTCTTTAACATATATGTAAATTACCTAGAAGATTGCATCTCCACTCTCTGGGACTCAGTTTGATCACCTGAAAAATGGAGGAGAAATTAGATTTTATCATCTCTGAGGTCAATTCTACCTCTGCATCCCAAGATAATATCTGTAGCAATCTATCAACATTTTAAGGGCTTTGTTTGTTGGTTGGTTGGTTGGATTTTTTCAGGGCAATGAGGGTTAAGTGACTTGCCCAGGGTCACACAGCTAGTAAGTATCAAGTGTCTGAGGCCGGGTTTGGAACTCAGGTCCTCCTGAATTGAGGGCTGGTGCTTTATCCACTGCGCCACCTAGCTGCACCCCATTTTTAGTTTTTAATGTATATTATTTCAATGCTTCAAAATGTATATTGCATTTGTGTCAACACTCTCTCCATTTGGAAATGGTCTTCATGAACTTCTTTTGGAAAAAAAAAATCAGTCCTTGATGATCTTGATGATCCTGTCCATTACTAAATTCTGGAATATGCTTAATCCTGAGGTCCTTTTCCTCTTTTGGAAATGAGACAATTCTAAACTTGGTGATTCTTGTAGTCTTCTCTACAACCACAGACACAAGTTGAAACAGGGGGGGTCTGAGATCATGAGACAGTGTACTGTTGTTTGTATGCAAAACAGTTTTATATATGTGTAAAGGTTTTTATTTGCCTATTCACTTAATAAGGAATGCTTTTACATGCTTAAAAATGCAAAAGTTCAGCCCCTAAAAATGTACTTGCCTGATAGTAAAAATATGTCTATTTTGGTTATAGTGATTATAGCTATAGATTCTTATAGGGATTTCCATCATCACCAAGTGATTTCAAATTCTGATTTTGCAAGTGTTGAACTTCTGAGAACCAATTTAATCTTTTCTTTTTTTTTTTGGAGGGTGATGGGGGTTAAGAAACTTGCCCAGGGTCACACAGCTAGTAAGTGTCAAGTGTCTGAGACCAGATTTGAACTCAGGTACTCCTGAATCCAGGGCCTATGGTTTATTTACTGTGCCACCAAGCTGCCCCAAACCAATTTGATCTTAATTTAATTATCTATTTCTCTTATTTCTTATCTGGTGGGCAACTAAGTGGCACAGCAGATAGAGTGCCAGACTTGGAGTAAGGAAGACTAATCTTCCTGAGTTCAAATCTGGCCTCAGACACTTACTAGCTTTGTGACCCTGGGCAAGTCACTTAACCTAATTGACTCACTTTATCTGTAAAGTGAGCTAGAGAAGGAACTGATAAACCACTCCAGTTTCTTTGCCAAGAAAACCCAAATGGAGTCACAGAGTCAGACAAGGCTGAAAAATCGTTAAACAATAATAACTAGATATAGATATAGACATAGACATAGACATAGATATAGATATAGATTCCTATCATCAATCATGTATCCACACACATGCATACATAAATGTACATGAATATTAAATGAATTACACATACATCATTCCTATAAAATGATTTCATAGATGAGTTTTTGTATTTGCTAGTAAATAATTTTATCTTCTTATCTTTTTTCAATAAAAATTTCCCTTTGTAATCTTTTCTACTTTTTCATAATGTTATCCTTTTTATTGATAGTTGTATAAGAAGTTTCTTATTTTGCTGATTTCGTTTCATATGAAAGCTATTATTGATAATATCTACATTTTACTAATAAAATTCATGTTTTTATATATTCTAATTCAACATAGTGAAACCAATTTTCCTCTAATTAGAGTTTCTGAAAATGGGAGACATTTTCAGAGACAGAGATCTAAGGACTGGAGGCAGATATCTAAGGAAAGATCACACCTCTGGGTCACCCAGTGGGAGGAGAAAGGCATGATCTGGGAAGACTCAACTCTTCCCTTTCTTTTTCCTGCTGGAAAGGCAATAAAAAAGGAGGAAGTTCTTAGCCTTACTTTGTCACACAGCAATACCCATTGTCTACATAGGTATACATATGCATAATACGTGTGTCTTTGAGCTCTTGACCCGGACATGATGGACCAAGTTAATCTTGGAGGACTTCCTCAATAATCTGTGTGCCTTGTGTTGCAAGGAATATCAGAACTTGGCCAAATGTTGCCCAACCAGGATTTTCCTTGGAAACATCAAAATTTACCTAGCTTCTCTTCTGGATCTTAACATTTAGGTTAATAATATTGAATATGGAATAAGATTTTATTCAAAACAACAACAAAAACAAATATATCACAAGACCATAACCAAGTGACTCAATAATCAAGAATATTTTCATCTCCTTTCTGAAGGACAGGAAACAACTGCAGGGGCTAGTTTGGAGGGTTTCAACCTTTTAGTATGTTCTACATTATGCACAGTACCTGAAAAAGGCATATGGGTGGTAGATTAGATAGAGTACAAGACCTGAAGACAGAAAACAAATTAAAATCCTGCCTCAGACAATCACTAACTATGTGACCCTGAGCAAGTCATTTAACCTCTATCTGCCTCAGTTTCTTCAACCATAAAGTGGATTTCACAATAGTACTTACTCACAGGGTGGTTGTGATGATCAAATGAAATAATAAGTATAAAGTGCTTAATATAGCGTCTGACATGTAGTAGGAATTCTTCCCTTCCCTGAAAATTGAATGATCCTAGTTCTTCAATATACTCGGTTCCACACTACCCCAACCCTTGTCCATTTGTATAATTATGTGGTCATTATTGCCTGTTGCTACATCTGAATGAGATTAGCAATTTCAGCCTCTTTGTCCATCCCCTTTAATTCAGACTGAATTCCTTTCCGTCTCTCTTATTGAAACCCCATCAGTCCCTCTATGGTTTTCTGCAAAGGTTTCATGGATATACAAGCATACCTGTCCCTGCATTCACCTGGAGTCCAAAATTTTTATTTCTGGCTAATTCTTTTCTGTCCCCTCTCTCAAAAGGATTTTTTTCTGTTATCGTCTTCCTTAGAAGGCCTTCTTCTTCTTATGATCCTCTTATCCAGTTCTCCAATTATGTCTATCTCCTGGTGTGTAATATCTCCTTTAAAGGCCAATTCTGTGGTTAACTCAAGCATATGAATTATATAATTTATGTGGTATCAACTCATTAATCCTCACTATTACTGGCCAAACAGAGGACATTGCTGGGTGAAGCAATGAGGAATCAGGACAAGAATTCATGCCTTATCCAGGAAATTCACATTTTATTCAAGATTTATGAGAAGAGACAGATCCTGTGGGACCAGAGACACACATATACATCCTTTTTTATTATTTTAAAATAAAAGAAAGATTTGTTTCAAAGTCTATACATAACATCACTTGGTAGAGACAATGAATAAAAAAAAATCAGCTTTCCAGAGCAAATTTTCTCCAATATATAATAAACAAATTAAAGAGAAAAAAACAAATAAGTATATCCATGTGTCAGTCAATAAGCATTTATCAAGCATGTACTATGTGCCAAGCCCTATACTAAGCATTGGGAATACAAAGAAAGGAAGAGAACATTCCTATATCTCAAGGAACTAATAATCTAATGGGAAACACAATGTGCAAACAACTATGTACAAATAATATATACATATATAAGCACATTTATATTTATATATTAATATATAATATATTATCTTAATGTAATATAACTAATAATATATGCATTACATATTAATATATACATTATACACATGGTATAAGTCAGAAATAAAAGCAAGGCGCTAACATTAAAGGAGCTCAGGAAAGTCTTCTCATAGAATATTTGATTTTAGCTGGGTTTGAAGGAAACCAAGACATAGAGATGAGGAATGAGAGTAGTCCAGATATGGAGTCAAAGTATATGTACAGTTTTATAGTTCTTTGGACATAGGTCCAATTTATTTTCTGTAATTCTTGGACCAGTTCACAAGTTGCCAACAGAGAATTATTGGACCTATTTTTCTAAAACCTCTCCAACATTTGTTATTCTTCTTTTCTGTCATGTTAGCCAATTTGACAGGTATGGAGTGGTACTTCAGAACAGTTTTAATTTTTATTTCTCTAATTATTAGCAATTTAGAACATTTAAAATATGACCTGATAACTTTGATTTCTTCGTCTGGAAACTGCCTGTTCATATCCTTTGACCATTTACCAACTGAGAAATGATCATTTTTTTCTGCTATTTAAATGTTGGTATATGTTGTGAAATGTTGGTCTATGACTAGTTTCCAGACTGCTTTCCAATTTTCTTAGCAGTTTTTGGTTGAAAAGTGAATTCTTGTCCCCAAAGCTTGGATCTTTGGGTTTATTAAATATTAGATTACTGTGGTCATTTACCTCTGAATATTGTATAGCTAATTTATTTCATTGATCAACTACTCTATTTCTTAGCCAATACCAGATTGTTTTGATTATTAATGTTTTGTGATATAGTTTGAAATATAGAAGAGCTGCATCATCTTCCTCAACATTTTTTTCACTAATTCTTCATAATCTTGACCTTTTTTCCTTCTAGATGAATTTTCTTATTTTTTTTCTGGCTCTATAAAATAATTCTTTAGTAGTTTGATTGGTATAAAACTGAATAAGTACATTAATTTAGGTAGAAATGTCATTTTTGACATATTGATTCATGAGCAATTATAAATTAGTTAATGAATAATTAATATAAAAATGTCCAGAATTAGGAAATGGAATGTCTTTTTCAAGGAATGGCAAGGGGCAAAGTACATAGGGAGGGTAAGGTGATACCATAGGATATGTGATTTAGAAAGATTAATTTGACAATTCACTGAAGGATGGACTGGATTAAGCGAGATTTGAAGAAAGGAAACAAATCAATAGGCAATATTGTGGGCATGAAGCAATGAGGGCCTGCACCTGAATAGTGGCAGCATCAGAAGAAAGAGTTGGAAATATAGAAAAGATGTTACAAAGACGAAATCAACAGAACTCGGGGATAGATTGCATATGGAGTAAGAAAGAGAAAGCAGTCAAGATTAATGCCTAGGTTTGTAAGCTTGGATGACTGGAAGGATGGTCATATGCTTGACAGTCATAAGAGAATTTGGAAAGATCGGGAAAGGGTTTTGGGAGAAAGATAATGAGTTGAGGGGCAGCTAGGTGGAGCAGTAGATAGAGCACCGGCCCTGGAGTCAGGAGGACCTGAGTTCAAATCCAGCCTCAGACACTTAATACTAGCTGTGTGACCCTGGGCAAGTCACTTAACCCCAATTGCCACACACACACACACACACACACACACACACACACACACACACACACAGAAAGAAAGATAATGAGTTGAGTTTAATATGAATTTAAGATGTCTAGGGAAACACTCAATTTGAGATGTCTAATAGGTAGTTGGAGATGCTCATCTGGAGGATAGGAAAGAGTTTAGGAATACATAATAATATTTAAGAATCATCAGCAGGGGCCAGCTAGGTGACTCAGTGGATAAAGCACCAGCCCTGGATTCAGGAGGACCTGACTTCACATTCGGCCTCAGACACTTGACAGTTACTAGCTGTATGACCCTGGCCAAATCACTTAACCCTCTTTGTCCCTCAAAGATAGATAGATAGATAGATAGATAGATAGATAGATAGATAGATAGATAGATAGATAGATAGATAGATGAATGAATAAATGAATAGATAGATAGATGAATGAATAAAAGTAATTAAACAAACAAATTAATTAATAAATAGATAAAGATGAGTGGTCTCTTTTTAAAAAAGAATCATCAGCATAGAAATGATAATTGAAAGTATAGGAGCTGATGAGATCAACAAGTGAAATAGTACAGAAAGAAAAAAGGGGAGAAGAGACCCCAAGACAAAGGCCTGGGTGGTACTCACCTTCATCAGGTATGAACTGGAAGAGGATACAGCAAAGGGAACTAAGAAGGAGTGATCAGAGAGGTAGGGAAAGCAAGAGAGAATGGTATCATGAAAACTTAGAAAGGAGAGGATTATGTCACTTTAACCCCAAATATTAAATTTCCCTTATTGTTGTTAAAGAAAACATATCACCGTCAAAATATCAGAAGTTCTTTCCCACTTGCTATCTATATATTGTTCTCCCATTTTCAGCTACAAAACTTCTGGACCAGAGGAAACAGAAATGACAAGCAAACTAAGAGAAGGAGGCTTCTAAAATTTGATTTTTGAGTTTGTATTTGGGTTTTGGCATCAACTTGATTATCACTAATCAAAGACATGTTGAGCAAGCTAGTATCAACTGGAGATAAAGGTTGGGAAGATCACTATAAACTGTCACTTAAGGACACTCCAAACTACATCTTAAATCAATAAGTCATCTCAACAATCATTTATTAGCATCTATTATCCATCAAATCTAATATTATGGCAAATGTGCATTTTGCTGTGGCAATTTGCCGACAGTTAGCAATGAGGACTCCTAGAACAAATCAACAACAAAGAGCTAAAGATCTCACTTTCAGGGGCAGCTAGGTGGCGCAGTGGATAGAGCACCGGCCCTGGAGTCAGGAGGACGTGAGTTCAAATCTGGCCTCAGACACTTAACACTTACTAACTGTATGACCCTGGGCAAGTCACTTAACCCCAATTGCCTCACTAAAAAAAAAAAATCTCACTTTCAGTTAGACAAAATGAACTTTGTAGTGATCTGCTAAAAGCTATTTCTATGAGTTTCATGAAACAGCTAGGTATACATAAAATCCGGCTTTATTTCTGTCCAGGAAAAGGTAAAAGAGCTACAGGGATTCATCTCTGCTTTCCAGGTTAGAAGAATAAATAAGTTGTTTTTTTCTATGAAAGAAATAAGTAGTTTATTCAAGAGGAAATAAAGGAGAAAATGAATCTGGAGAGGCTGAGAAAAATCCTGACTTTTGTCTGGAGGTTGAAAGTTGAAAATTTTGACATTTAGAAGGGGACACCTGAACACTTGGAACCAAATTTTTCACATGGAGGCAACAGGAGCTAAAGATTCTCAGAAGTCTATGGCTTATTTTGCTTCTAGGAATGGACACATAGATACAGAGAGACTATCAGGAAAAGGGGGAGACAAGAATGTAGGTTATCAGGCCCTGCTAAGAGATGTGTGTGTGTGTGTGTGTGTGTGTGTGTGTGTGTGTGTATTGGGAAGGGTTTGTGTGCATTGAGGAGTGATGGTGGTAGTGGTGGTTGTGGTGGTTGTGGCCGTGGTGGTGTTGGTGGTGTTGGTAGTAACTGATATAGAGAGTTCTGAGGACTGCTAAGACTCTGACAAAGAGTCTCTCAAAACTTATCAAATAAAAAAAAAATAGCTAGTATTTATTTAGAGCCTTAAGGTTTGCAAAGCACTTTACAAATATCTCATTTTATTCTCACAACAACCCAGCAGAGAAGTGGCATTATTATTTCCATTTTACTGAAAAGGAAACAGACATGCAGAGATGAAGTGACTTGCCTAGAATTATAGAGCTAGTAAGTGCCTGAGGCCACATTTGAACTCAGATCTTCCTGACTCCAGGTCCAGTGCTCTACCATTTTGCCACCTACTCATGTATGAGTAAGAAGCAAAATATCCACTCCTTCATATAAGCAATCTATAGGCCTGGAATGCTTGAGCTCTTAACCTGACCATCAAAATCCTTTTCTCCCTTCAAGGCTCAGTTCAGATGTTGTAAAATATAGTATGATAAAGAGGATTAAGTAGATCTTCTCAAATCAAAGGAACTGGTTTCAAATCTTGCCTGTGGCACTTACCCGTGTGACCTCTCTGCAACTCAGTTCCTTCATCTGAAAAAAAAAAAAAAGTGAGGATATTAGACTAGTCGACCTCTAGGGTTACTTTAATCCTCTGATTTTATGACTTTTTTTTTGGTGGGGCAATGAGGGTTAAGTGACTTGCCCAAGGTCACACAGCTAGTAAAGGTCAAGTGTCTGAAGACAGATTTTAACTCAGGTCCTCCAGGGCCAGTGCCTTATCCACTGTGCCACCTAGCTGCCCCACATTTTATGACTTAAAAAAAATCTTCCATGGTTGATTCCCCTAACTTTCAGTGTTGTTTCCTGCCTTACATTACCTGCATTTACTAATTAGTATACTTCCTGTATGCTCTACAGAGAATGCAAACTCCTTGAAAAAAAGAGTGTCTCAATTTTGTTTTTCTATCTTCAGTACCTTGCACAACAGCTGACAAATAATAAGCACTTAATAAATGTTTGTTGAATTAAAATGTCTTCCAAATAAAATAAATCTGGTTGGATTATCAAAGTGATATTTCCAAGTGCCTTCTGGAATTTCTTAGATGTCGGCCGAACCCCAAACTCAACCTGTCTTTTAGCAGAACTCACATTGTTCTTCCCAAAGCCAGTTCCTCCTCCTGACTTCTTCAATTCTGCTAAGCCATCTGATTTTGGAACTAATGAGTCATCTTTTGTCCTGTTTAAACTCTCCCCATCCCCTTTCCCACATCTAAGGTCACCAAGCCCTGTTATTTCTGCCACTCACATCTGTCCTCTTCATTTCATTTGTATTGTCATCATCCTAATTAAATTCTTCTATAGACCCTGACTGGAGCCTTGTGATAGCCTCTTAAATAATTTCTCCTCTTTCTAGCATCCATTACTCTCCCCACAGTGCCAATAATACTAATCTTCATAAATTATAGCTCTGATCATGTCATTCCCAAATTAAAAACAAGATGAAACATAACAAAATCTTTTTTGAGTCTATTACCTTCTGAATAAAATCTACATTTCTTCTGGTATTTCCTGACATGTTTTCCACTGCTACCCTGCCTATTCTCTATACTTTAGCCAAACTGGAGTAATTGCTCCCTACTCCTCAGACATACCCTGTGTTTTCTCACCTTTTTCACTTGATCATGGTGCTTTCTCTGTTATAAATGTTCTTCCCTGTATTCTACTCACATTTCAGACCTATAGAGGAAGCAAGTCATTCATACATGTAGAATTAAACAAGGTATGAACTATAGTTTTCTCTCCCCATTAGGAAAAGATATCTTAATTCTCAGTCTTAGCAATGGATGACTTTATCCAAAAACCTTAAGAATTTAAGTGCATCCAGCCAAATCAAGAGTGGTCACTGGCATGTTAATATGTCTTTGAAAATGTTGTGTCGGGGGCTGAATTACAGTCTATTGCTCCAGGTAACTACATGACTTGGGGTTAAAAAGTCCATATACCTCCCACATAAATCATTTATGGGAATCTGGTACCCTCTCCCCAATCTATTTCTAGGTAGAGGAGAGTTCTCCCAAGTAAACTAAACAAGACATATATTGGTATGAGATACCTCTGCTTTCCATTGGTTCTCCCACACAAATGAAAGAGAAAGGGCAGGTCAATTAATAAAAGAAGCCAGGTGGAGTTGGGTGAGGCATCATATTCTACTTTGATCCTTTGCTTTGAATTATTCATCTTATTATGTGCACGTGGCCAACAACAAACTTCTAGCACTTTAAGCCCTTCAATAGCTTGTGTGGTGCCACAATAAAGTATGCTTGCTTTTAACTCTTCAAGGAATATTCAGATGATTTATCTCTTCAAAGGTACCATTGTCAACATGCTACCAATGTAAGAACTCATGCACAAGGAGAATCAGTGAATTGAATATGATCACAGGGGGAGTTAAAGAAAGAGAAAGGATGGGTGGCCAGTTTTTCTGGATCCCAATACAGTACATTTTTAACCATGAAATATAATCCACCTAAATTCCTCAGTCTTTCATATTCAATCCTTCAGTCAAACAATATAAATAACCAAGGTTGAAAATGCTTGATCATTCACTTAGTCACTTATGGACAACTATAAGTTCTGAGTCAATGAAAAGAATGAGACACTTACTGCTTGCTCAAGTGTTTACTTCTGTCCAGCTAACTGGAGAACTAAAAAGGACTGCAATTTAAGAATGTGTACCACAAAGAACCAAGCAAATTTTGCATCATTGAAATGCTACCATTCCTTCTAACATTAAAGACAACTTCCAAGCTCCAATCCTGAGACACAAAAGAGCAAAGGACAGAGGCTGTGTGAGGGAACATCATCTAACAGGATCTAAATAGATTAAGGTAAGCATGCAAACTTGCTTCACAGCTCCTCCAGCCTTTAGCTGAATTCATATTGGCCTTTGCCAGAGTAGCTCCTCCCCTTGACTTCTTTATTTCTGCTAAGTCATCCAAGTTTGGAACTTCTGAATCATCTTTTGTCTTTTTTCTCTACCCTCCTCCCCTTTCCCACATCTAAGGTTGCCTATCCCTATTATTTCTACCTCTCAAGTCTATCCCCTCCTTTCCATTTCTATTGTGATTACTCTAATTAAAGTCTTCATTAACCTTCTGGATCCTTGCAATAACCTTATAAATGGTAGCCCCTCTTTTTATCATGCAGTCTTCCAGAACATCCAGGAACTCAGAATAACTGTTAGAATCATAGAAGACTTTAGCTTCCTCATTTAAAACATGAGGGGTTTGGACTAAATCATCTTTGAAGTCTTTTCTACATCGAAATCAATGATCTTATGATCTCAAATCAGAAAACTTAGGTCCAAACCTTAAGTCTCATCCTACTTAAATGACTTTGGGCAAAATACTTCATCTCTCTGGGACCCAATTTCTTCTGTTAAATAAGAAAATTGATGCTGACAATCTTTAAGTGACAGACATGGAGAGTAGTGGATAGGAAGTTTTCCTGACCATCAAGAATATTGGAGTTTGATTCTATTTTCTGAAAACCACTGGCTGCATGCTCTTTCCACTGTTGTATGTTGCCTCAATCTCAGGGCGGGATGATAATTGTAAATTAAACCCATCTAGACCCAGGCAGGCTTAATTTGCATTTCATATCTTCTAACTCCCAAGTCCTCATATTAAATTGGAACTTGGCTCATAAATGGATGTAATCCTTGGCTATTTTCCACCTCCTCAAAGGTCCATGCCATCCATTTTCTAGTTTCATTGGGCAACAAAGACTCCACCTTCTAGAGGCATTAACTGAATTCTCTTTTCATCTCATTAAATTTACAAGAGAAAACATGAAGCCAAAAAAAGGTTTGGCATGGCCAAGCGAACTGCTAAAATTCCACCTCTAAAATCTGAGAGAAAAACAAAGTTTTCCTATCCCCCAGAGAATTCTGGGTGACAGGAGAAGCCAGATTGCAGGAGCACCAAAGCTGAATGTCATAAAGAAAGACATTGACCTTTGGGTTTGGGGCTACTCTGAAGAACATTGCATTTTTTTTTGCCTAGTGCATTGGGCTATAATAGCAGGGTTGTAATATTTTCCTGCTGAGCTGTGAAAGCTCATAAAGTGCAACTTAGTGGTGTTAAGACCTTCAGCTCATCACACATGGCCTAACTTCAACAGGCCTGCATGGCCATTGGTCTGATTCTTTGGCTCTGCTCAAAAGGACAAGAGGATCCTCCACCCAGCTGTGTTAGAGAGTTTTTTTCCTGACTCCCTGTTCTATTTGCCAGACAAAGGGCAGGGCCTCATTTTTTTTCTTTCACACTTTATTCCCAGAACTTTGAGTTATGTAATAAATAAATGAGGAGCTCTGATTCACTTCATTTTTAATGTATTATTGATCCTTTATCTTTACATCATTGTCATTTCCTAATGCCCTCCCCCTGTAGTAAAATACTCCCTTATCACAAAAGGACCAGAGAATTATCAGATTATGGACTTTAGGCCATAACAGGCCTCCTTACTTTGTTATGTAAAAAGTTCATATATGTATCCAAATCACTTTGAATTCTTCATATTTATCTTTCCTTATAGTACAATAATATTCCTTTATATACACATGCCATGATTAGGGGCACCATTCCTTAATCTGTGGCAATCTACTTTGTTTCCAGTTCTGAATTCACTTTCCACTAATCAGGGGACAAAGCTCCATACTGATATCTCTTGGCAACTTGGATGTCATTTTTGGTTCTCAAAGTCTATAATGGTATGCAAACTTGGTCACCTCCTGACATGCTGGAAATATTTCCAGTAGAGGAACATTGATGCTCTGTATTTAAGTTATATGAAAACCAAATTAACTAAATCTGGATATGTTCATCTCCAGATAACTGGACATCATATGAAGATATTTGTTCAGCCACCCAACCCAAGTTTTCAACAATCCAAGAAGACCACCTAATTAAAACACAGAAACGTAACTATCTCTATTTGTAGGTGGGCCATTGGTACGGATGAATTCTAAGATCCTTAAAATATATGTAATAAGTGTCGTTGCAAAATACCCAATAGTTAACTCTAGGCATTAGAGTGTGGATGCCCACACATGTTTCCAGATTGCCCTTGAATGGATAGCCAATGCCTGTCATGTTGCCATTGCAATTTTAATGTTTCCAGGGGTGCTGCTGGGGAGGCCAGACAGAGCACAGCAGGAGGAGATGGTTGCTTAACCTTGCTTCATATTTACACATATAAGCTGGCAGCAAAAACAGTGACTCACTAAACTTGTGGGAATACTTCAGGTAGGCCCATTCTTAATGACTTTATTTCAAAGACTGCTTTCTCCCCCTTTCAGCTGATCCTCTGATGAATAATTCAGTCTGTGGGAGTTGACAAAACAAGTATTAACTGGTTCAGATCTCTTGGGGACCATTGGGGAATATTTGGCCATACTATATGGTATCTACAGCAACAGGTTCCAAAATATTTGGGAGGTGGAAAAAAAAAAGAACGTCTATGATGCAGCTATGATTAAGCAACCCAGAATGCTCAGGCTTAGCCTTGATAGAATCTACTTACTCTACCATTATTTTAGGCCACCATAAAATGATAACCAGGATTGCTCTGCTATATTCTCCATGTTGATGAAGACACTGAAGTTGACCATCTGATTGATCAATGGTGGGAGATGATTCACAAGAGTGGTCATACAAACCAACCCCTTAGAGTATTTCTTCTTTGTGCACTGTCAATGCCAATCCAGTGGGTTTTTACTAATAGAAGTACTTTAAAAATAGAATGTCATAAGTATAGATACCCTTTTATGTTTTATGCCTCACAAAATGGGCTTCATGAGTTTTTAACAAAAATAACTAGACAAATTCACTTTTAGCAATGCCGTTTATTGGACAACTGAGGCACAAGCTGTTATCAGGCAAATACTTAACTTCTTGTCAGCTTGGTAGGTGCTGCCAGAATTTGGGCTAGATGGATTGATAATAGCCTTTGAGAATCTAAGGTTACCCTTATAGCATGATGGGCAATCAATGGAGGGAAAATAGCAGGAAAGATGATTATGAAAATAATAATCAAAATTGCAACTACAGAAGGGTTATCCTAAAGGAGCTAATGTTTAGTGGCAAGATAGATAATTCATGGAAAGAATAGAAGCCATGCAACATGTATAGGCTGTAAAACTTTAGAATCCTTAGCAATTTTAGCTAAATATCTAACAAGACATGATCTAATTTCTAGAATTATACCCCAGAATCTCACTATTTTTCATGGACTGACATGACAAATTCTTATATTCTGGATACACAGCACAAATTTTCCAGAAGTACTCAACCATTAAGCTTTACTGGAAATGAGCCACTGTCATATGCTGGATTATCACATATTCAAATATAATATTGAGCCTGAAAAAGTTAAAACACCATTTTAATAGATAAAACCAGCTGAAATGCTCTTAATATCCATAGAACATGGAATAAAAATGTTTTCAAAGCAAAGCTGCCCAGCTAAAGACAACAAAGTCCTCTAGGAACAGGTTAAGGTTGATATCATCTGCCATCATTTTTGCCATTTGAGTGGCATGAGGGGTGTTGTCAATGAGCCTATAGAGGAAGGGTTTATGTCCTGATATTTTTATTTGACCACAAAAAGTCAATATTTTTCACTTGTGTGTAGTCCAATCATTCAATTTATAAATATTAAGTGTCTACTCTGTGCCAAATACCATGCTAAATGTTGAAATTATTCTGCCTCTGTGTACAAGTTTCTACCCACTGTATCATACAGCTTCTTCCATTATCTTTCTGCACCCCACCCTTTAAAAACTGGTCTAAATAGGTTAAAATACAGTGGAACCATTGCCTCTCTATTTTGGACATTCTCTCAATGCAGTTTATGATTGGTGATAGCTTTTTTGCCTGCTATGTTGTACTGTCACATACTAGAAGGGACATAGAAGGTCATAAGAAAAGAGAACTACAATTTTAAGGGATTCCAATAGTCATCCACCACAACTTCCTCTCATTTGAGTGATGAAGAAACTCCTCAGAGACATTAGGTGACTTGCCCAAGGTCAAAGCCAGAACTTGAACCTAGGTCCAATGACAACAAATCACTCTTTATAGAACATCACCCCATCTCATCAGAACCACTATATATGAGTAGCATTCTCCTCTACAATAAAGCCAACAAGGGTTTATATAGTCTCTGCTCAAGAGTCTTCAGTGGTAGGGAGCTCATTGCTTCCAGAAGAAGCCTATTTTGCTCCTCACCAGTTTTAGGGGTATGTGTGTGTGTGTGTGTGTGTGTGTGTGTGTGTGTGTGTGTGTGTGTGTGTGTGTAATTTTCCCTTATATCATTCCAAAATCTGTTGCCACTCCCATTACTCCAACCAACCCAGCCCATGTACCAAAGAACCCCTGAGGGCCTACAGTAGCAAGTCTAAGTAAACCCTTCCTCTCTCCTGCCTTGAACTCCATTTCCTGGTTTCTACCAATCTCTGGGTGTCTCTTCCCAATTAAATGCTGTTCCTATCCCTTCCCCAGGTAACCTAGATGCCTTCTTCATTCAACTCTTGGGCAAAGTACTACTTTCCCAAATTCAGTAGTTGGAGACCCTAATTATCCTGTCATTGCTCCCCAAGGTCCACCAGACCTTATCCTCTGTTTTGCCCCTATGTCCCAGAATCCCTGGTCATTGCCTGTGATATTGACATTGAACCTTAGGACAAACTACTATTCATCTACCTCAGAACTTAACCTTCCTATGTATTATTTCAGTAAGTCTTCTCTAAGTATATTGTGAGTCTCTCCAAGATAATCTTGCTTTACTTTGTCTTTAAAGTGCTTAGCACAGTTCTGGGCTTATAGTAAGCACTTAATAAGTGCTTTCCCACTGTATTAGTGTATCTCTATCACTAAGCCTTTACATATGAGGTTTTCTTTTCCTCTTTGGGATGGGAAAGCCTGTGAGGGGAAAGGGCCTATTATTTAGTCCACACCTGGATGTCTGACCAGCAGTGTGCTACTTATTTTTCTAGATTAGATATTTAAGTTAGCCACCTCATACAGCTGTGAGTTTCCCATTTTTGTCTCCTATATCAGACTCTCCCACTGCTATGTCAGCAATGTCTACAGGGAATGGCCTAGACTCAAAGCTGGACTTGTGAATATTACACCAATCACTTTTCTTCCTCCTGCACTCTAAAGTTAACTTGCAATGAAATTCAGTTTAATTTTCAACATCCATATGCTATAGGACAGGGCCAGGGTAAGACAATGGTTTAAGATATAAAAATAAAATTTTAATTTGCTTCCAACCAAAGTAAAAGTTAGATACTTAGAGAGACATTAGTCAGGGACAGTGAAGTATAATGGAAATTAAAGAAGGGAGACAGCTATTATTAAACACTTTCTGTGCACCAAGTACTGTGATTAGAGTTGGAAAACAAACACAAAAGTGAAGATAGTCCCTGATCTCAGGAAACTTACATTCTAACAGAAGAGAAAATAAAAATAGGGCAATGGTGTTCACTCAGGACAATTTTGGTTTGTAAAGGTTAATGGTAAGGGGCAGCGAAAGGAACAAATTGACATACCTTTTCCAATAGCAAAAGAAGTAGCATCAGTTCTTCTTTAACCAGGTATATATGTTCTAAATATCACCATGCTATGCAAAATCCATGTAGGGAAAAAATGGAGTTAGGGGCACAACAGTAAATAACTTCATGAGTGACATATTAAAAAAAGATAGGTGGCACAATGGATAGAGCACTGGCCCTGGAGTCAGGAGGACCTGAGTTCAAATCTAGCCTCAGACACTTAACACTTACTAGCTGTGTGACCCTGGGCAAGTCACTTGACCCCAATTGCCTCACCCAAAACATAAAAAAAATAAAAGTGTGTGGAGGTAGCTAGGTGGTGGAGTGGATAAAGCACCAGCCCTGGATTCAGGAGGACCTGAGTTCAAATCTGGCCTCAGACACTTGACACTTACTAGCTGTGTGACCTTGGGCAAGTCACTTAATCCTCATTGCCCCACCCCCCACCCCAAAAGATAGGAACCTAATTTAAAAAGAAGTAGCACAGGGGGTGGCTAGAAAGCACAGTGAATAAAGCACAGGCCCTGGATTCAGGAGTACCTGAGTTCAAATCCAGCCTCGGACACTTGACACTTACTAGCTGTGTGACCCTGGGCAAGTCACTTAACCCCCATTGCCCTGCAAAAAAAAAAAAAAAGTAGCACAGCTTTATAGATGTTAAATGGTTAAGAAAAACATCAATTTTACACTAAATAGTGGCCACCTCCATGATCTTTGGTTGCTGCTTGTCCTACATCCTGGTTCCCATGGGGTGGGCAAAGTTGATGGTGATGGGCCATTGATGGCCTCAGAAGGCTATAACTTTAGATCATATGTGTCTGAACAAGAAGATATACAACAAATATGACATTTTGCCTTGAAAAAGGCCTCAAGTTTGCTTGTGGAAATGGTTATTAGATGGTTTGCAAGTAGAATTATCACGAAGTGGTACAGTTTTCTACATTCTTACTGTTTCTCAGGGACAAAATTGTACATAAACAAATATGAAATTCACGTTATATTTAAGTTGTTCCCTAAAACATCAATTGTGTCGCAACAAATTTGTGTTTTCAAAAGAAGTGTTAATTAGCAGAACTGACTGTATTGATTTGATTTGATTTTAGTTGCAGACCTAGAAAATATGTGGAGTAGAGGAGAGGCCTTTCAACAAGGTGGCTATTAAAAGATGTCCAAGAAGCAAAGTGAAGAATTGTTGGAGTTGGCCTAGATATAATGAGTGACATGAGGCACTTGCCAATAAGGACATTAAGGTGCCAGACTGGGAGTTCCAGAGATGGAAAAAGGATAGTCAGTCAAAAAACATTTATTGAGTAATTACTGTGTATCAGGCACTATGCTAAGTACTGGACATACAAAGAAAGGCAGAAATAGTCTCTGCCCTCACAGAGTTCATACTATAGTGGGAGAGATTACATGCAAACAGCTATGTACATACAATGTATATACAGGGTAAATTGAAGATATTCTTACAGGGAAGTCACTAATACTGGGGATGAAAGAAGAGGAAAGAGACTAGGAAAGGCTGATTGCAGAAATTTGGATTTGGACTAACTCTTTTTTTTGTTTTTTGTTTTTTTGGGTTTTTTTGTTTTTGTAGGCAATGGGGGTTAAGTGACTTGCCCAGGGTGACACAGCTAGTAAGTATCAAGTGTCTGAGGCTGGATTTGAACTCAGGTACTCCTGAATTCAGGGCCGGTACCTTAACCATTGCGCCATCTAGCTGCCCCTGGACTAACTCTTGAAGGAAGCCAAGGAGTCAGAAGAGGGTGTCTCTAGCAACCGGAACAGGAAGGTCAGTGTCACTGGAACATAGGGTACATGAAGGCCTTTAAAGTTTCAGAAGACTGGGAAGGAAGAAGGGGACTTTAAAAGCCCCAAGATTTTATATTTGATCCTAGAGGCAACAAAGGGCCACTGGACTTTATTGAATAGGGAAGTGAAATGGTCAGACCTACACTTAAAGAAGATCAATTTGATAACTGAATGAGAGAGGGATTGGAATGGGGAGAGACCTAAAGGGAAAGACCAACTGGAAGGTTATTGCAATAGTCAAGGCATGAGGTGGTGAGGGCCTGTGCTAGAGGGGTATCTATGGTAGGGTAGACAAGTGGATATGTACTAGATATTGTGAAGGTATGGTAATCTTTTACATAATCATACATGTATACATATCTGATTGCTGCCTCAGGGATGGGGTGGGGAGGGAGGGAAAGAGGGATAAAAATTGGAACCCAAAAGTATACATGAAAATGGTTTTTTTACAAAAAAATATTAAAATAAAAAAAAAGAAATAACAAGACTTGGTAATATATTGGATGTGTGTGCAGATGGATACAAGCGTGGATATGTGTGCAAATGAAGAGTTGAGGATGACATTTAGGTTGTGAGTAACTGGGAAAGTGGTGGCACCATCAACAAGTTAGAAATTCAATAACTTAGTAATTAAACAAAAAGGTTTGGTAACAGGATGGAATATTTTGAGTATCAGATGTCTATGAAATATATCATTCAAGATGTCCAGTAGGCATTTGTTGATGTTAAACTGGCAATCAAGAGGGGAATTTTTGTGGTTTTTTAGTCATTTTTTCATTCCTGTCCAAACCCATATAGAGTATTCTTGGCAAAGATACTGGAGTTTGCCATTTACTTCTCCAGCTCATTTTATAAGAGAGAGAGAGTAGAGCTAGATATTTATATATAAGAATTCTTTGCAGGGCAGTCAAGATGATTGGATCAAGTGAGGATTTTTTGAGGATAGAAGAATGATGAATATTTTGTGGGTAGCAGGGAAGTATCTAGGAGTTTGGGAGAGATTGAAGATTAGTGAGAGTGTATGCATGGAAGTGAAAATATGCTGGAGAAGATGGATGGAGTGCATGTAGAGGGTTTTGCCTTGGCAAGGAGGGCTACCTCCTCATATGAGGAGGTATGGAGGAGAATATAGTGAGGGGAGGCACCTGAATGATTAAATATGAGGATGGTTTCCAATCCAGTAGCAAGATAGCCATTAAGAAGATGGCCTGATGGGGCAGCTAGGTGTCGCAGTGGATAGAGCACCGGCCCTGGAGTCAGGAGTATCTGAGTTCAAATCCGGCCTCAGACAACACTTACTAGCTGTGTGACCCTGGGCAAGTCACTTAACCCCAATTGCCTCACTAAAAAATTAAAAAAAAAAAAAGAAGAAGATGGCCTGAGAATAAAGTGATACATGGTAGGAACCAGACTAGAAATCTGACTATGTGTGACTTTGGAGGAATCATGTTTGAATTCAGACACTACTGCTGATCAACTCTAGGATCTTCAGCAATTCACTTTACTTCCCTGAGATTTAATTTATTATTTTTTTTCTTTCTTTCTTTTTTTTTTTTTGTGGGGCAATGGGGGTTAAGTGACTTGCCCAGGGTCACACAGCTAGTAAGTGTCAAGTGTATGAGGCCAGATTTGAAGTCAGGTCCTCCTAAGCCCAGGGCCGGTGCTTTATCCACTGCGCCACCTAGCCACCCCCTATTATTATTTTTGAAGAAAGATGGTATGGTTAAAATAGCCTTTAAGGTCTCTTTTGACTTACTATTATGTAAGGTAAGCATATTAAGCATAGTCATAACCATTTTCAGTGTTTAGAGATAGATTTGCTTCTGTTCTCTCACTTAAAAACACCTTGTGACTCAAGCTAGGCTATTCAATATGTTTGAAAAAGCCATCTAGGTACTAGTAGAGGGCTAGTTTCAGGTGTACTGAATCCTTGTCCTGTTTCTCCCATTTCCTGGTCATGTGATAATGGAAAGGTTACTGCTTAGATAGCAATACTTGGATCACCCTCTTAACTTTCATATTTCTCTTAATGCCACCCAAATCCTTTGATTTGTTGTTATTGTTCAGTCATTTCCAATTCTTTATACTTTATAACCCCATTTGGGGTTTCCTTGATAGAAATATTAGAGTGGATTGCCATTTCCTTCTCCAGATCATCTTACAAATGAAGAAACTGAGGTAGACTGGGTTAAGTGACTTGCCCAGGGTCACACAACTATTAAGTATCTGAAGCCAGATTTGAACTTGGAAGATGAGTCTTTTTTACTTTAGGCCCAGCACTTTATCCACGTCATCACCTAGCTACCCCTAATCCTTCTAATTACCCAGTCTCAAAATGTAGGTGTTCCTTTTCACTCTTCCTGCTCTTCCACCCCCACTTGCAATCAGTTGGCAAAGTAATTCTCAGCCCATAGCATCATTCACATTCATCTTCTGTCTTCTCACGCAGCCCCTATCAGAGTTTAGGGCCTCATCACCTATTATTTGGACTATTTTAATAGATTTTCATGTGTTTTCTGTTTCTACTTTCTCCCCTGCAAATTCATCCTCTACATATCTGCCAAAATAATCCACATAAAGCACAAACTCTTTACCCTAGCATTTAAACAGCATCCTCCACAATTTACTCTCCTAGCTTAATTTCACAGTGTTTATTCCATCTTCATCTCCTTAATATTTATGATTATTCTGTTTCATTTTTGAGGCCAGTGCTTCTGATAAAGGCCTCATCTCTAAAATATATAGGGAATTAAATCAAATTTATAAGAATCCAAGTCATTCCCCAATTGAGAAATGGTCAAAGGATATGAACAGGCAGTTTTCTGATGAAGAAACCAAAGCTAGCTATTCCCATATGAAAAAATGTTCTAAATCTCTAATGATTAGAGAGATGCAAATTAAAACAACTCTGAGGTACCACATGACACCTATCAGATTGGCTAAAATGACAAAAAAGGAAGATAATAAATGTTGGAGAGGCTGTGGGAAAATTGGAACACTAATGCATTGTTGGTGGAGCTGTGAGCTGATCCAACCATTCTGGAGAGCAATTTGGAATTATGCCCAAAGGGCGATAAAGCTGTGCATACCCTTTGACCCAGCAATCCCACTTTTAGGTCTTTTGCCCAAAGAAATCATGGAAAGGGGAAAGGGAACCACATGTACAAAAATATTTATAGCTGCTCTTTATGTGGTAGCAAGGAATTGGAAGTTGAGGGGGTGCCCATCAATTGGGGAATGGCTGGACAAGTTGTGGTATATGAATACAATGGAATACTATTGTGCTGTAAGAAATGATGAGCAGGAAGAGTTCAGAGAAACCTGGAGGGTCTTACGTGAGCTGAAGATGAGTGAGATGAGCAGAACCAGAAGAACATTGTACACAGTATCATCAACATTGAGTGTTGACCTACTGTGATGGACTATATTCTTCTCACCAATGCAATGGTACAGAAGAGTTCCAGGGAACTCATGATAGAAGAGGATCTCCAAATCCAAGAAAAAAAAAAAGAAAGAAAGAACTGTGGAGTATAGATGCTGATTGAACCATATTATTTCTTTTGTTTTGGGTGCTGTTGTTTTTTTTTTTCTATTTTGAGGTTTTGCATCACTGCTCTGATTCTTTCTCTTATAACAGGATTAATGCAGAAATAGGATTAATGTTATTATGTGTATATATATATATGTGTGTGTATATATATATATGTATATGTATAGAGATATATAGATATAACCTATATCAGATTACCTGCTGTCTAGGGGAGGGGGGAGGGAGGGGAGGGAGAAAAATCTGAAATTGTAAAGCATGTATAAACAAAAGTTGAGAACTATCTTTACATGTAACAGAAAAAATAAAATACCTCATACAATAATAAAAAAAAATGATTATTCTGTTTCCCAATCCCACCCTCCCCTCTGTCCTTCCTTTCCTAATCCTTTCCACTTCTCTGCATATGGAAAAGCTTTGATGCTTTCAAGTCCAAATTTAAGTGCTACCTCACTCATGAAGTCTTCCTTGATCCTGGGTCTTCCCATCTCCATCATAGCTAAACCCAGAGCCAGATGATGAAGAGCATGGAATTACACACTAGAGAGTTTTCACTTGATACAACAGGGAATCATTGCAGATCCTTAAGGGCATTGTCTATCCATATATATATATATATATAAATATATATATATATGTATGTATGTATTCTGGGTATGGTTTGGAATTATTGTATATATATATATATATATATATATATATATATATATATATATATATATATATATATATATATATATATATCACTAATATGTTCTCAACCAGAATTCAGTTTCCTCCTGATGACATCTTACCACTTCAAGAAGACAAGAGAACTCAGAGACTTTATATGAACTGTTTTGCTTTATTAGCTTTTACTATCTCCTTTCTGTTATAATATATACTATCTGTAACATGTACTCTCTGCAGAGGCTCTCCCTTTGCAAGACTAATGTCAAAGCGTCGGTTCATGAGGAAAAAAAAAAATCGCCCCTCTGGACAAAACTTTCCTCTCTTCCTTTTTTGTATTGTATTTCTATTTTCCTATCCTTCTAATCAACATCACCTTGTGACTATCATACAATAAAGGCTTTATCTAGAAAACCAGAAGCTTCTTCCATTTACTAGTCTGGGAGATAAATTAGGGAAAAGTTAAGTAGGGGAGATTTATGATCTAATATCCAATTTTAAATCTCACAGTATGTATATGTATATATACGCACATACATATATTTTTTCTTACTTTGTGGATTCTTCCCTTTTCACATAGCTTCTTATACTTTCCTAGTCCCTTCTACAGGGTCATTCTTTTGTTATTAGGGAGTTAGGTGTTGGAGTAGGTAGAGTCCTGAGTTGAACTCAGAAAAACTGAAGTTCTAATCTAACTCCAGATACTTACTATCTGTGTGACACTGGACAAGTCACTAAACCACTGTCTGTCTAAATTTCTTTATCTGTAAAATAAACATAATAATAGCTTAGCAAATCAGGGTTGCTGTGATGATCTAATGATATGATATTTGTAAAGTCCTTTATATACCTTAAAGTGCTATGCAAATGCTCCTCCTCCTCCTCTTCTTCATACTTTATCATGTTATTCCCCTTTCAGAAATGTGTCTCATCTTCCTCTGATAATACAAATCCTAAACATTCTTCAAGGGCCTAACTCAAGTCCACCTTTTCCTTGAAGTCTTCCATGACTACGCCAGCTTATGTCATTTCCACCTTTCTAAGGATTTCAGGGTCTTACAGGACTAATTCACCACACCACAGAAAATATCATTTGTGTATTCTACATTTTGGGTCTCTTCATGAGTTGCTTCATTCATGCAAGGGTTGTCCCCTTAGTTTTTTTTTTTTGTTGTTGTTGTTTGTTTCTTTGTTTTTGTTTTTTGCTTTTTGTTTTTGGCAGGGCAATGAGGGTTAAGTGACTTGCCCGGGGTCACACAGCTAGTAAGTGTGTCAAGTGTCTTAGGCCAGATTTAAACTCAAGTCCTCCTGAATCCAGGACTGGTACTTTATCCACTGCGCCACCTAGCCGCCCCCTCAATCCTAATTTTTAAGCAATGATGCATCTCTGTGTTTTATTAACTATGTGACCTTCAGAAAATCATCTAAAATCTCTGAGTCTTTTCTCCAAAATGTCCACTAAAATATAGTCACTCCTTATCACAAATAAGCTTATTGTAATGATCAGATCTTTCAGTCATTCAATTGAGTGTTGATTCAATTCACCAATATTTAAATGTTTGCTGTATGAAGTAGTGAGGGTACAAAAATAAAATTGAAAAATAACAGTTCCTGCCCTTAAGGAGTTTAGAGTTATCATCATGATCAACAACTGGAAAGAAAAACAACAACAACAACAACAACAACAACAACAACAACAACAATAATAATAATAATAATAATAATAATATTTATATGGCACTTACTATGTGCCAGGCACTGTGCTAAGCACTTTACAAATATTACCTCATTTGATCCTCACAACAATGTTGAGAGATAAGTGCTATTATTATCCCAATTTTAAAGATGAGTGATTGTCAATAAAGTCCTCTAGCAATGCCTCACTGGGGCTATTGCTAGTCCTAACATTGAAAGACATTGAATATGGACCCTATGCTAGAGTGTGTGACTGTCATCTCTCCACTTCATTTCTTACTACAGTTAATCTTCCATAGTGATGCCAAAGTAATTTCCCCTGAATTTCCTGAAACATAAATTTAATCATAAATGATAAATTTTATTTCCCTACTCAACCAATTCCAAATGGCTCCATGTTGCTGCTAGAATAAAATATAAGTTCTTTTATTTTTCTGTCAGAATCCCGTATAACCCGACCCAGTCTCTCCTCCCAGCCTCTTTGGACATTCCCTTTCCTACACTGTGAAATCCAGCCAAACCAGTCTCTCTTTGTTTTCACACATAACGTTTTATTGTCTCTCTCTGTGTCTTTGCACCAGCCCTGCCTCATGCCTGGAACACACTCCTTTTTTACCGTTAACCTTTCTTCCTTTAGGATAGCTCAGGGATCACCTTCACCTTTTCCTGATCCCCTGAACTGCTAGAACTCTTTCGCACAAATTACCATGTATCTAACTACTTTTTATATTATTTGTATTTATTCACTATAAACTTATATTGTAAGTATTTATGTATGTACTTCTACCTTGACATCAGAATATAAGATTGTTGAGAGTAGAGTGTTTCATCCTTTCTATTTGTATCCCCCAGGGTCTATCACAGTGCCAGACACATAAGATGAGCTTAATAAATACTTGTGACTTTGTTGATTGATTGACCACCCTCAATGTGTATACACTAGGAGGAAAGAGTTGTCACCAGGAGACTGGACACCAGGTGATGAATATTTTCGGTCACATTATATCAGGAAAATGATTTGCAAAAAAGCAAAGGATTCATGCTACAAGTGTCTGCATCACTGAAATAGGGAGTCTTTCAAGGCCTTGAAGTATGACTTTGACCCAGTTAAAAAAAAAAAAAAGAAAAAAGCATCCCTCTAACATATTATTAAAAGGGAAGGAAGTGAAAACAATTTGCTTCTGGCAAGAAATGTTTTGTACTTGGCCCAGTGCCTGCTACATAGGGTGACCTTAATAAATATTTGTTATTTAACTGACTGACTACCAGAAATTTATCATAACATTATAGATGTAGAATTAGAAGAGAATTGTTGACTTAGAGGTCGTCAAGATCAATCCTGTCATTTATAGAAAACAGGGGCCTTATACATGAGATGCAGAGGGGATTTGGGGACTCCTATTGGTATGATGTATTTTTTGGAAATCTGGTCTCTGTACTTCATTCAAAATACTCATTGGAATAATCCAAATTTTATTTTTTTAAAGATTCAACAGGAGATAAACCTATGCTGAGTCTCTCTCTCTTTCTCTCTCTCTCTCTCTTCCTCTCTCTCTCTCTCTCCCTCCCTCCCTCCCTCTGTATGTGTGTGTGTGTGTGTGTTTGTATATGAGTTCTCTAGGCCAGATGACAAAATTGTTGCATAGAGTCAGTATGCCAAGAGATACAATTTGTGCCTAGTACAGCAGGAACATGACGAGCCTTGATTGAGTTCATTTTCAATCTATCTTTGCCATGGGAATGGGAGCAAAACAAAGCTGTCTCCCTCTGTCCATGGAAGGAGGACATTTGCCACAGATGATTAGTTGGCTGGCCACTTGGCTATGAATAGGCCCTATCAGCTACAGATCTGAATTGCTTTGGAGGAGAATTTGCTCATTATAGGAAATGTCATGGCAGCAACAGCTCGGCTGCTTTGTTGATGTGTTTTGTCTTACTGATCCTTCTGGGTATTTGAGTTTGCTTTATTATTGCCTGTTGGAGAGTGCCCTGTGAGTAATCTGTGACTGTGGCAGAATGTTCCAAACCAGGGTTAGGGCACCCTCAATGAGCAGCCAATGTACAACCAATGTTCTAAGAAACATACAACAATAGGGCCAAAGTCCAAATGCCTCCCACTTCCCTCTCTTCAATCCTCCTGGTTTTCTCTCCTAGTCATTATGAGATAGATTAACAAGCTTTATGTTTTTGAACAAATCAATCTTTCTTAATCTCATTTCTCTCATCTTGAAAAGAGTGGAGAACATCTACCTAAGATGGCTCTTTGAAAGGAGACAAGCTGCTCAGCTTCCTCACATCTACTCCAGTAAAAATCTGAAATTTGTAACAGGTTGAATAAAAATTAAAAATTTTAATAAGAAACTACAGTAAATGACTTCTACCCTAGGTCTACACAAAAAGTCAGCAAGTGGGGGTGGGGGAGGGGTGGAGCCAAAATGGTGGAGGAAAGACATTAAACGCACAGAGCTCCTGATACAATTACCCCAAAAACAGCAATAAAAGAACTCTTGGAGCAGAAAAACCCACAAAAATGCAGGCTGAGATTATTTTCCAGTCATAGATAGACTAAAAGGGGCCATGGTGGGTTACGAGTAAAGTCCAACCCCGTGATCACACCAACAGAGACCCCAGGCACGCCACACCAGGATTTTACTCCAGAGCCTCTGAATCAGCTGCAGTACCAGCATCGTCTGGAACTGAGGGTGTGGTCAGGTGAGAAGGATGAACAGCTGGCCAGGGGAGAAAGTACAGGGGTATCAGCAGAACCTAGGGAGGAATTCAGCTGTCCCACCCCAGCAGGGAACCAGGAAGAAATCCTGAGTGGTGGGAGACTCAGGTGGGGAGGGGCACAGGCTCATCGAAGCTAAAAACCACCACAGCCCTCTGCTGGCTGGTTAACTAGCAAGTTGGCTTGAGGTTATCTTTAGACCAGAGAACAGGCCAGGTTCAAACCAAAACACCTGGGACCCTCTGAAGCTGGGTACAGTACTGTAGCCGAGAAGCAGGGCCCCCCAGTGGGGAGTTTAAAGTCAAGTAAAAGGTGAGCAAGCAAAGAAAGTTCAGAACTATAGAAAGTTTCTTCAGCAACAAGGAAAATCAAGGTGCACCCTCGGAAGAGGAAATCAACCAGACGACCTCTACATCCAAAGTATCCAAGAAAAATATGAACTAGTCTCAAGCCATGGAAAGATATAGAGAGAGGGATGAAAGAATGGAAAGAAAATGAGAACCATGCAGGAGAATCATAAGAAAAAAGTCAACAGTTTGAAAAGTCAAATGGAAAAGGAGATAAAAAAGCTGTCTGATAAAAATAATTACCTAAGTATTAGGATTGAACAAATGGAAGCTAATGACCTTATAAGAAACCAAGACACAGTAGAGCAAATCCAATTGAATGAAAATATAGAGGGCAATGTGAAATATCTCCTTGGAAAAACAGCTGATGTGAAAAATAGATCCAGGAGAGATAATTTGAAAATCATTGGACTACCTGAAAACCATGACCAAAACAAAAGCTTAGACACCATCCTCTAAGAGATTGTCAGGGAAAATTGCCCTGATATTCTAGAAGCAGAAACAAAAATAGAAATTGAAAGAATCTACCAATCACCTCCTGAAAGAGATCCCAAAAGGAAAACCTCCAGGAATATTATAGCCAAATTCCAGAACCCCCAGGTCAAGGAGAAAATATTGCAAACAGCTAAAAAGAGGTAAAAAAAAAAAAAGTCAGCAAGCAGCCCATAGGTAATAAGAAAGGGGACTGCTAGTAAAGCAGAGCCAGTTTAAGAAAATAAGTCCAACCATTCTCCACACACACACACACACACACACACACACAGAGCCCTCCCCCAGCACAACCAGAAAAAGCTTGGAGTCATGTGTAGTCTATAATGCTCTCTGTCTAGAGGTGGCAAAAACAGAGGTCTCCCCAACTAACAAACCTCCAATTTGGCCTTTGGGTGTTCAGTGCCAACCAAAGAAGGTGTGGTGGCAGTAGCAGTTCTTAGACCAGGACAGCTCCAGTGTCAAGTGATAAAAGTTCCTAGCAATATATCTTGACAATGGCACAGAGGGCCCCCAAAAGCCAATATTTTGACCTAGAAGGGCCCAAGTCTAGGAGGTAGAGGTACATGTAAGAATTCAAATGATTAAAGGTGAAAACAAGCTTGATGAATCACTACCTTAAATCACAGCCAAGGAAAGAGCATAAAACTATAGCACAAAACCCCAATTCAGAAACTAAAGTGAGAAAAAAACAATAATTAAAAACACACCAATAATAAAATATTGTTTTAAATTTATAGAATTTCAAAAATATGTAACTCTATAAGCAACTCTTAGTAGAAACCCAAAGGGAAAAAAATGGATTTTCCATTAGGACTAATGAATATCTTATAAGAAATGAAAAGAGGTTAAAATGAAATAATAGGTCTTAAGAATAAAATTGGAAGGAAAATAAAAACTTAAAAGAGAGAGTGGTAAAGCTAATACAAGAAAAGACTTCTTTTAAAGTAGAATAGACCAAACAGAAATAAGTGATTATATGAGATAGTAAGAAATATTAGAACAAAATCAAAAGATTTAAAAAAAGAAAATATAATATATCTGATAAACACACATATATAATATAACCTTGAAAACAGGTCAAAAAAGATATTTTTAAAATAATTAAACTGCCTGAAAACATTGATAAAAAATCCTGGACACTGTGTTTGAAGAAAACATAAGTTAAAACAGATTTACTAGAGACAGTGGACAAAGTGAAAATAAGAAAAATCCTAAATGGAACAGTAAAAGGAAAAGTCCCTAAGTTATAGCAAAAGTCACAGTTCCCACATAAAATAGAAATTCTGCATGCATACAGAAGGAAGTCATTCAGGTACCTAAGATTTATAACCAGGATAACATAAGACTTGGAAGCTTCAAGTATAAATGAGAGGATATCTTCGAATATAATTAGTTAAAAGATAAAACTTATAGGCTTACAATAAAGAATAATTTACCCTGAAAAGTTGAATCTAACCTTTACAGGGATTTTAATAAGATAGAGAACTTTAGGACTTTCAAGTATCTTATTTGCTTTTTTAAATTTATGTTATTTTTAATTCATGGAACAAAATAATCATTTCCATAACAGTACAATAAAAAAGATGATTGCACATCAAACTGCAAATCTACAACTTGTACAACTATGTACAACTTGCTATTCCTTCCAAATACAACATAATTATCATGTAAATTTATTTTCCCCTTTTTTTCCTTCCCCCACCATAGAGATGTCTAGCATTAGATAAATATGTGTGTATATGTATATATATATATATGTGTGTGTGTGAATATGTATATGTATATATGTGTGTATGTATATTTATGTGTATGCATATGTTTATGTGTGTATATATACACACATGTATGTATTTGTAAAAGTATTCTATACATACTTCTATTTATCAATTATTTCTCTAGATGAAGATAGCATCTCTGTTTACATGTCCTTCATTTTTAATTTGTGTATTTATAATAGTCAAAATGACAATTGCTCAAAGTTATTCTTAAAACAATATTGCTATTACTGTATACAATGTTCTCTTGATTCTGCTCAAGTATTTTCAATGAAAAGAGCAGTGCTGAGTAGGAACTTTGAAATTCTACACAAGAATCAAGAAAAATCTAGAAAGGTAAGTTTTGGGGGCAGTTTGGAGGGGCTGTATAATGTTGTAGTGTTAGTATTCTAAAATGGGGAAAAGAAAAGGGTATCCTTCAGAATCCTAATTTCTTCAAGGAAATTCAAAACAACAATAACAACAACAACAGAAGACCTAAGGGGTATTTCCATTCTATTCTGAGGGTTTTAACAGGACAAAGAGAAGGCAGAGTAAAAGGGATACACTAATGTAGGCATGAGGTGGGAGGAGAGGAACTTGCTATTTCTCATAATTGGGGCACTTGAGAAAATAAGTATGCAAGGAAGGATGGGAAGACTGGACATTTAAATGAAAATCACTTTTCTTAAATGGTTAAAGAAAGGTTGGAACAAACATAGATAGTTTTGTATATAAATATTTCAAATCAATAGAGAAAGAACTGAAATCCCAGAGTGTGGAAGCAGGAATATAATATTAGAAAAGGAATAGGCACAAACAAAACAAACTCTCTGATCCTGAAATGAAAGGAAATCCATGAAAATGAAGGAAAGAGAAAGAGAGAAGAGAAGGAAAGTATAAAGTCTTAATAAATGCCCATAAATTCTGGAATGGTTGACAAATTGCTGCATATGAATATTTGTGGTTTTCCCATATGTAAATAATAGGGTTCTCACTCCTGCATAGATATTCAATGTACAATATGGGTATAGGAAGAGGGATGGCCTTTAATTTAACCACAAAAGGCATAAGGCACAAAGGACTCACAGGATTCCAAGAACAATTACAAGAATATAAAGTACTCTGTGATATATAATATATATTGCAGAGTGATGTATATGTGTGTATGTATATGTGTTTGTGTGTGTATATATAAGATACACAATACATACAACATACACATATGATATATACTATATATAGTATATGTATGTATAGTATATATACATAAACATATTTATTTGATTGTTTGTTTGTTTTGAATCGGCCTCCTTGCTGTTCCTAGAACAAAACATTCCATTTCTTGCTCTAAGCATTTTCTCTGTCCTCAGACTATTCCTCCATGCTTGGTATGCTCTCTCCCATTTCTTCCTCCTGGCTTGCTTCAAGTGCCAGCTAAAATTCTACCATCTAGGGGAAGTCTTTCTTAGTTCCTCTTAATTCTAGTGCCTTCCCTCTATTGATCATTTCCAACTTATCCTGAATATAGCTTCTCTGTATATAATTATTGTGAACTCCTTGAGGACATTAACTGTGTTTTAACTTTCTTTGTATCCCTAGCAGTTAGCACAATGTCTGGGCATAGTAAGTGCCTAATAAATGTTTATTGACTGACATCATAGTTGAGATTTAAACCCAGATCTTTAGGTCCAAATCCAGTGTTCTTTTCACTATGAAACACTGTCAACCCTTATCTGTGCTGTATATTTGATATATGGCACATTCTGCATCCTCAAGTTGATTATATTGTGAAGGTAGGTGCCATGACTAATCTTGCTTTATTTTTTTTAAACCTTACAGTGTCTTGTTTTGTAGAGAGAAGATAGATTCCTTGGCTTCAGGTCCAACCTAAAATCACATCTTCTCTCAAATGTTGTGGTGTCATCTTTGGTAAAGTGAGGCCAAAAATGTGTATCTTTTGACTTGGTGAGTTTGGGGCTGCAGTAGCGTTAAAGTTTTTCAGGTATTTCCACTGCCTGGCAACCTTTGGGAGCAGAGTCCTCTGGGCTGGTAGGTGGCTAGGTAGAGCAGTGACACTGGGCTTGGAGTCAGGAAGATCTGACCCCAGACACTTACTAGCTGTGTGACCCTGAGAAAGTCATTTAACCTCTGTTTGTTTCAGTTTCTTCAACTGTAAAATAAAAAATAATAACAGCACCCACCACTTTGGCTCATTGGAAGAGTCAAATGAGATATTTGTAAAGTGCTTAACATAGTGCCTGGTACATAGGAGGTGTTATATAAATTCTTGTTCCCTTCCTTTCTTATTTCCTTCTTTTAAAAGGGCAAGTCAAAATGGAGCAGATTAAAGCTTCCCTGGTGATTGGTATTAGAATTGGACCTGTGAGTAGCCATGGCACTTCCAGTCTGGGCAAGATAGAGACCTAGTCTTAAAATAAAATAAAATAAAACAGGGGCAGCTAGGTGGCACAGTGGATAAAGCACTGGCCCTGGATTCAGGAGGACCTGAGTTCAAATCCGGCCTCAGACACTTGACACTTACTAGCTGTGTGACCCTGGGCAAGTCACTTAACCCCCATTGCCCCACAACAAAACAAACAAACAAATAAATAAATAAATAAAACAAAATTCCAACTTCTACAGGAAACCTTTCCTGATCTTTCCTCTGCCCCCTTTATGCTAGGGCCTTCTCTCTATGATTACTTCCAATATATCCTATCTATATCTCAGTTAGACACAGTTATTTGCATGTTATTTCTCCCATTAGATTGGGAGCTCCTTGACAAAAGGAACTTTTTTCCTACTCTTTTCTTGTATTTTTGGCATTTAATTCAGTTTCCAGCAGAGAGTAAGCATTTAATAAATACTTGTTGACAGTAAATACCTTTTTCCACTTATGACTCATAGTTCCTTTATTAATATAAAATAAAGATCTATCATACCTTGACTGAGGAAAAATGGTGCTTTAGTGTCTAGATAAATCCTTCTGTCTTGAAGCATCTATTTTTAAGACTTCAGACTAGTAGCTTTAGACACAGCATCTTTGGGTTTGGCACTCTTAAGATTGGTAGACTTGGCAGGCTTAGGTTCAGTGAATCACTGGGCTGGGACCTTTGGAATCATTAGTCTTTGCTACATTAGAATGAGACTTCTTGTCTTTGGGATCAAACTTGATGATGCTGGCTTCAGAATTGACTGCTTTGGAATAAACTTTAGCAGCCTTGGGATCAGTCTTGGTGACCCCAGGGTAAGATTCAGTGGATTTGAAGACCTTGGTGTCAGATTTGCCAGCCTTGGGGTCAATGGGCTTGGCAGCATTGGAATCAAAGGACTTATCAGCCTTGGGGTCATTGGTTCTTGCAACCTTAGAGTCAGACTTCATGATCCTGGGGCCTGGGCATTTGATGCTGACCCAAGGGCTTGGATAGTTGGCAGTGATCTTGCAGCTGGTACACTTGGCATTAGTCTTGGGGATCTTGGGCCTGAGGAGCCTAGGCTTGGAGGTACTCAAGGATTGGTTTGTATCTTCTTTAGTCCCTTATTGCATTTTTTTGTAAAGCACATGCTATTTAAGAAACTTGGGATTAGCAACTTCAGATACTCTGATCTGTGACCTTTTTTCTTGATGCTATTTCTATGCCATTTTCTTGATTGGTTGTAGGTGGGATGGTTCTTAGACTTAGCCATAGTTGCACCATCACCTGCACTAACAGGAACTCCACAGACTTAAAGAGGCTGAGAGTAGTAGTAGAGAGAAAGATTCAAACACTTATCAACTCATCCCTTGCTCTAAGAGGCTCAAGAACGTGGGCTATTCTCTTAAAAGCTGTGGCTGAGAGAGGGGGTGGTGGTAGTGGTAGTTATAATGAGGCCCATCACATATTCATTTGGATTCATCCTTCAGCTACTATCCTCCAGAGCTCCCCATATATGCATTACATTCTTCATATAAAGCTGCCAAAAAAATCTCATTTGTAGAGAATCCAAATGAGGGTTTTTCATATAAATCTGTGCAGGGCAATTAAATTCTTTTAATTGTGCCCATAATAATAGATTGCTCTGCCATAACACTTTTCATCCAAGGATTTCAAAATACATCTCAGAAATTTGACTGCAAAGGGCATTGAATTAGATAGAAGAAGAGAATTCAGAAGCAGGAGCTCAGAAACTTGGGTTTGGGTCTTGGTTTTTCTCTATTAATTAGGGTAAGCCATTTAATGTTTCTTTCTCAGTTTCTTCATCTGCCAAATGGAAGTCAAAGGACCATTGCACTATGGCTGGAAAGGACCTTAGAGATCACTCTAGTCTAAAACCTTTATTTGGCAGATAAGGAAACTGAGTTCCAGATGTTAAATGACTTGTGCAAAGTTTCATAGGTTGTAAGTGGCATTGTACCTGTGATTACAATTCAGATCCTCTAATTTCAATACTAGACACCAGTATTCTTACAATTGCACCATGCTTCTTCCCTTTTTAATATTTTCCCTGAATTACATAAATCTGATATAGTAAGTAAAGGAACCAGATGAGGAAGTAGAAATAAAGACACTGAAAAAGATAGTTTATAGCTCTTGCTACTAGCTTACAACATTTTCACCAGCAAGCCCTATGGCTTGGCTCATGGTCAATATTTTCTTGGTTATTTTATTATTCTGCATCCCCTCTGGACCCAGATAGAGTCTGTTTCCTCTATTCCCCTATTCCATAAAACCAACACCTTACCCTGTTCACATCGTAAAGGATTTTTGGGTAAGGGGAACAGAAAAGGACTGAAATAACACATCTGGAAAGTTTACAAAAGAATTTAACAATTAACCCTAACCAAGCAAAAGAGACCACACTTTTATTTTTTCTTAGTTTTTCCCCTCTAATATGACTGACTTCTACCCCCTTATTCCAGATGTTTTGACCAATTCTTTTTGTTGTTGTTGTTGTTTGGTTGTTTTTTTTGCGGGGCAATGGGGGTTAAGTGACTTGCCCAAGGCCACACAGCTAGTAAATGTCAAGTGTCTGAGGGCAGATTTGAACTTCTGTCCTCCTGAATCCAGGGCCAGTCCTTTATCCACTGGATCCACTGTGCTACCCAGCTGCCCCCGACCAATTCTGTATAACAAGATGCTAAATGAAGTTTTAGATTTCTATATGAAGAACTATTTGGTAAAATTCTTTCCACTCCCAGTAAATATTTTTTGTTCTATCTTTCTCATTTTTAAGATTGTTTTCCTTTGTAGGGAATAGAAGCCCATAAAATGAAAATGTTCTGCCTTGTTTCTGTTGCCATTGACCCATCTGTTAAAAATGGTAAGCAAAACAATTAGATGGTGCAATGTATAGTGTGTTGGTCACTGGAATTAGAAACTTCTGAGTTCAAATCCAGCCCCAGACATTTTACAGGTGTGTGACCCTGGGTGAAGCATTTAACCTTTGATTGCCTCAGTTTCCTCAGATGTAAAATGAAAATAATAATTATACCTACCTTTCAAAGTAGTAAAGTGTTGAAGTGCAGGATGTTTTTTGAATTCTTATTCCCTTCCCCTCACTTAAGGAAGGGCAGGTCCCTATCCCTTCTTTAATCATTCCTTTGTCTTTTTTTTTTTAAGTGAGGCAATTGGGGTTAAGTGACTTGCCCAGGGTCACACAGCTAGTAAGTATCAAGTGTCTGAGGCCGGATTTGAACTCAGGTCCTCCTGACTCCAGGGCCAGTACTCTATCCATTGCGCCACCTAGCTGCCCCTCCTTTGTCTTTTGATAATAATTTTAAAAGCTGATACTATGTATCTAAAAGTATATAGTATTTTAAAGTTTAAAAGCTGGTGGTTAAACCTAGATCAAGCTGACTTTTACAAGGGCAGGGTTCTAGTATGGTAAATCACAAACTATATGAAAACAGATGAGCCAGAATCTGAGACATCCATTGTAGTCTTCTCTCTTTTTTTTTTAGTCTTCTCTTCATTCCTTTTCCTTCCTTAGATTTGAACTTTTGGGGAAAGAACAACTGGAATCGTGCTGGCTAGAGCTACTATCGCCAGAGACTTGGAGAGAAGAGAAACAAGACCACATAGAAAAGACCAGCACAAAGACTGCCTTGGTTCTGAAATTATGACACATACAGAGCAAAACAAATGGAGGGCAGAAAAAAATCCTGAACAAAAGTTGACTAGAGGTCATGAGGAAAGATGGGCCCTTGTTACCATGAGAGCTTAGGTATTGTATAGTCTTTTGTGCTAATGCTCTTGGGAAATCTTATTTATCTTATTTTCTTTGCTTTCCCTTGCTTTTAGATCAAGACCGTGAGATGAAGCACTGATATTCCTTCATTTCACTTTTTTTCTATGAGTATACGTAGTTGAGGTTGCTCCTGGCCATACCTCTAGATCTGGCAGAATAACCAAGAGGAGAGTTAGAAGATGACTAAGAGCACATCTCTGTATATAGGACCTTCTGTTGCTTAGTACCACCTCTAAAACTTCTGAACTTCTGATCAGGGAAGCAGTCTAGATATTTTCAGGAGGAGTGTCATCTGAGAGCCAGCAAGCATACCTTACATGGACAGAGAGAAATTGCTAAGACTGCTGTTCTGAGTTGAATATTACATTGCAGTGAAGTCTACAACATATCTGGCAAGGAGTTATATAGCTTACTTGTGTAATAATTTGTACTTGTCAAAATTCATTTATTACTTTTATTTTCCCATCTTTATTAGACTAAATTGTGCTATAGAATCTATGTCATAATTATTTTTAGTTCCTTTTTCTAAAGTTTTTTTTTTGCCTGTTCTCTTTCACAACCTGACTAATGTGGAAATGTTTCACATGACTACACATGTATGACTTACACTGAATTGCACTTGAGTTCTTAAGGGGGATTGGGGAGGGAAGGAGGAAGAGAATTTGGAACACAAAGTTTTTTAAAAATCGATGTTAAAATTTGTTTTTACGTGTAATTTGGGAAAAATAAAATTCCAAGCAATTAAAAAAAGAAAAGAGGGGCAGCTAGGTGGCACAGTGGATAGAGCGCTGGCCCTGGATTCAGGAGGACCTGAGTTCAAATCCAGCCTCAGACATCTGACACTTACTAGCTGTGTGACACTGGGCAAGTCACTTCACCCTCACTGCCCTGCAAAAATTTTAAAAAAGAAGGAAGGAAGGAAGGAAGGAAGGAAGGAAGGAAGGAAGGAAGGAAGGAAGGAAGGAAGGAAGGAAGGAAGGAAGGAAGGAAGGAAGGAAGGAAGGAAGGAAGAAAGAAAAGAAAATGAAGGACAAACAACAGAAAAAAAAAGAATTTTCCTCCAAAATCCTCTTTTTTCTTCCACTGAATTCTGCAAAACTGCTTTTATAAAAATTAGACTGCATAGAAAATTATGCCTAGATTTTTAAAAACTTTTTTATGATGAACTTCAAGGTGTAGTTAGTAGTCACATTGTCCTAAGGTTCATATCATTTCTATTCTGTCAAACAACTCCTCTTTATTGTTCAGAAACATCTATAATAGTAATCCCACTGTCACTTCCTCCACATTTCACCAACTTTTAGGGGAGAAAAAGTCCAGGTGTTTAGATGATCAAAGTTCCCTATCATGATTATATCACGATTCTGGGTCATGTTTGAAATTTTGTGAATGTAACATCTATGTCCTCTCTTATGTTGCATGATCTTTAGTATATTCCATCACAATATGTTTTTTGTTTTTCCTTCTACTGATCTGAACCCAAATAATGTCCCTCATATTTTTTTTCTATCAGGGCATTGATTTTCTCACATAAGCATATCACCTTAATGTGCAAAAGTCAGTTTGCAGTTAGGGTTCAAACATTTGAATAATAAAGTATCCTCATTTGCTCAAGAATTGTTAGTTTTATTTGTTTGTTTGCTTATCTCAAGTTCCGGGGAAAAGAAAAATTAGAAATGTTGAAGTCTACAAATATGTATAAAGGTAAAGCTAATCCATATTGTGGGTATTGTGTAACCTGGCTCTCTCTCACTCCAAAAGAGCAGGGGTTATAACCTCTTCTTGTCCCCAGTTCCACCTGAGGGAGGCTCCAAGAATGGATTTGGAGAGAGCCAGATCAAAGTTGCCAGGCGGGGCAGTTTGGGATCAGGGTTTTAAAAGTTTGTTTAAGTCAGACACTTCAAAGGCACTTATCAGAGTAACAAGTCAGGCAAAACCATGCCCCTGCTAATATCAAGACCTTGGCCTAATGAGCTTGTTTCAGGCTGTACCTATGGCTCCTGTCTGGTTCCATGACACTCAGCTTGGTTTAGGAAAGATTTATGGATTTGGAAACAGGTTACAGGCCTCCCTTCCCCATCCAGGTGCATGCTTCTTAATCTTAGCCTTAGATAAGGAAGTTGAAGAAACAGGTGAAAGAAGAAGGCAGAAGGGGAGTGAAGATAGTGTGGCCTTGAGTCTTGCCTCTCCTCTTAAGATCTGAGTTACCATTCCTGACTAATTCCTAAAAAAGTGCACCTTCACCCTCTTTCCATATAACTCTCCTACCTCCTCATCTAGACCTCCAGCTCCCATTGCTTTTCTTTCTATTTAGATTCATGTCATCCTAGAGCTGGAAGGGACCTCAGAGGCCAAGCTCATTCAAGTCTTAAGGAGTAAAGACCATTTCTAAATAATGAAGTTTGCACATAAAATGAATGTCTACGATAGCAGTTCCCACGATGGTTTCTCAGAGGGGTCAAAGTCTCAGCCAGTGGGACTACTTTTCCCTGAGCGGGGTGGGGGGGTATGATAAGATTAAGTGATAATTGGGAAATGTTTAATAAAATAAATATAAATATAATACAGCATAGATAATGTTAATTTGCAGTTTTCTAAGTCAATATGTGGCAACTGGAATCCATTTCTATTTGAGTTTGACACCACAGGTTTAAACTAATGAGATAAGTTTAATTTAGCAGGGATTTGTTGAGCAATAATCATATGCAATACATTTTGCTAGATGCTGGGGATACAGTGATGGATAAAGCATAGTCTCTGCCTTCAAAGAATTCATAAGCTTGTAGGGAGAAATAAGATTGGTCTAGAAAATAGGGCCATTGGATTTAAAATAGACTACTTAAGAAAGTATTGAGTTTCCCCTCCTTGGAAGTCTTCCAGTGAAGCCTGGAACTTGTCAAATATGTTATAAAAAAGAGAATTATTCAAGTATGAGATGAACTAGATGGGCTGTGAAATCCCTTCCAACTCAGTTTCTATGATCCTCTGATGTTGGATCTTTAGCGATCACTTACTTCCAAACCTTCACTTGACAGATAAGGAAAATCAGGTCCAAAAAGGATAAATAACTTGATCACACAGGAAGTAAGTTAGCAGATCCTCTTGACTCAAAATCCATCACTCTTTCCAGGATACTATTGGCATACAGAACCATTGAGTGGCTGAAACTTTTTAAAAATTTTGGTAATTGTTGAGGTTTCTCTTTATATTGACTTATAATTTATTTCTCTAGTTTCTACTCATGGGTACCAATTTTTTTCTTTCCAGATTCATGAAGACCAAATCTAATCCCTCCTCCACAGAACAGTTCTTCAAATTCTCAAATAGAAAAAGTTAGTCAATAAATATTTGTTTAGCACCTACTATATATCAAACACTGTATAAGCAATAGGACTCTAAAGAAAGGTGAAAGTCAAAGCTTGCTATCAATAAGCTCACGGTCTAAAGGGGGAGACAACAAGAAAAAAACCTACGTAAAAGCAAGATATTTACAGTATAAACTTGGGATAATCAACACACAGAAGGAACAAGAATTATTGTTTGTCCTTCACTTTTGTAGAGGACTAATGATATCCTGGGTGATGTCTTGACTCATGAGTGAATTGGATTTAAATGAAGCAGAGTTACACAAAGTGGTCAGTATCACTATTTCTTTCAGAGTCAGTGGCAGGACAAAAGTTAAGACAACTAGCAATGGCTTAGGTACAATGGATGACCTTGGCATCTTTGATGTCTGAGCAAGCTCTAAGTGTTCCACAGATCCTACTTCATCACTTTCATGTCTATTGAAACAATTTTTTCTCATCCACCCATTCCACTGGGGGAAGTTTTCACATGATTTGGGTAGACATCACCCTTACATACTAATGAATTTGAGACCCATGGGTTACCCAACTGTTAAAATGGTTTACCAAGGTGTGGTGACTGCTCATACTATAGCTTCTTGGAGACACAGGTGAGGATTCAATGAAGATGATCTCCAAAGGTATATGAACAGCCTTGAAAAGGTCTTGGCAAGTCCTCACACCAGTGGTGCTGGTCCTGGAACACCTCATACACTCTATTAATTAAATGAAAAGGGATTAAAAAGGCTTCCTGTAGAAGTTGGGCTTTTAGCTGTAACTGAAAGAAATTAGAGAATGTAACAGGTAGAGATGAGGAGGGAGAGATTTCTAGCCATAGGAAACAACTAGAAAATATACCTACTGAAGAAATTCAGTGCCTTGTGTAAGGAACATCAAGGAGGCCAATTCCACTGGATCACAGAGTATATAGCAAGGGGATGGGGGATAAGGTGTAAGAAGCTTTGGAGGTGGCCACATTTTGAAGTAAGTTTAATGCCAAATAGAGCATTCTATGTTTAATTTTGGAGATTGTGGGGCAGCAAGGTGGCACAGTGGATAAAGCACTGTCCCTGGACTCAGGAGGACCTGAGTTCAAATCTGGCCTCAGACACTAGACACTCACTAGCTGTGTGACCCTGGGCAAGTCATTTAATCCTCATTGTCCCACACCCCAAAAATTTTTTATTAAATTTTGGAGATTGTAAGGACCCACTAGTTCCTTTCAAAATATGAAAATGACCCAGTACCTGCAGGATTGTCCATCCTGCTATTGGGGATACAATATATACACAGCTTTAAAAAGGCAGAATGTGATGGGGGTAAATGAGGGATCTAGACAATGTGCTTTAGGCAGAGATTATGGAAGACATTAAAGGTGTATGTAAGGTGATGAATGTGTGGGGGGCGGCACGATGTTTTGAGAATAGATGTTAATGTAGTTTGGTTGAAGGATAGTAGTGTGGAATAAGGCCAGACAGGTAAGAAAAATGGCCATATTGTAGACAATAGGGAATTATTAGCACTTTTTAGAGTAGGGTAGTGACATGATCAGACCTGTGCATTAAGAAGAATGTTTTGGCCACTGTGTGAAGAATGGATTTAAGTGGAGACAGAGAGAGCAGTTAGGAGGGTTGTTCCTATAATCCAGGTGAGAGGTGGTAGAGGTTTGATTTGGAGGAGTGAATTTGTGAATGGAGAGAATGGGATATGTGTTTGTGTGCATGAGTGAACACAAATGATCATGCTTGTGCTTTTGTGGGTGCATACGTGAGTGTCTGTGTCTGTCTCTCTCTGAAAGAGAGACAGAGACAAAGAAAAATTATGAAGATGGACATCCTCAATCTATTAATTCAGTAAGTCTGACTCCTAAACTTACCTAAGAAAATCAATCCACCATCTAATTCACATCTCTCCATCTCAGTCATAAGAATATCAAAAGAGGCTTTATCAAATGCCTTACTGAAATACAGGTAAGCTACAGTCATAATATTCTGCAGATAATCCAGTTTGGTCTAACTTCCCCTTTCAAAAGGAACAGAGCTTAATTTGGCATGACCTAATCTTATTGAAGCCATGATCACTGTGTATTCCCAACAGTTATACAGAAGTCTTAGAGATCACTGACAATCTTTCTAAATACTTAGAAACCATGCTTTTAATAATGTATCCTAATATTTTTCCATGGATAAAAGTCAAGTTTGCTGGTCATTTTTTTGAAAATACCATTCCCTTTGCTTTATTTGAAGATTAGAACATTTGCTCATCTGAAATTCTGCAACTCAATGCCCATTCTCCATGATTTTTCAAGGATCATTGGAAGAGTATCAACAATCATTTCTTTTTTTTTCTTTTTTTTCTTTTTCTTTTTCTTTTTAGTGAGGCAGTTGGGGTTAAGTGACTTGCCCAGGGTCACACAGCTAGTAAGTGTTAAGTGTCTGAGGCTGGATTTGAATTGAGGTACTCCTGACTCCAGGGCCAGTGCTCTATCCACTGAGCCACCTAGCTGCCCCTCAACAATCATTTCTAATAGTTCTTTTGTAAACTTGGGTTTTAGTTTGAATGGGCTTTGTGACTTGAACTAATTTTTCCTGCCTTCTCTGATGACACTGGGGGAAAAAAGAAATATTGGTCATGGTATTATGAAAAATGAAGGAATATAGAGAGTCAAGGAGAAAGGAAGGAGAAGTCAGGAAGGCAAACAGGAGTGAAGGGATGAAGAAAAGACAGAAGGAAATTATGAAGGAAGGAAAAAAAGAAAGGGGTAAAGGAATAAAAAAGAATGAAAGAAGGAAGAGAATAGTATCTGGAAGCACTTCAACTGGAAGTATAGAAAATAAAATGTAACATTTATTGAAGTTACTTGTCAAAAAAACACACAGCTAGTAACTAGAAGTTCCTAGAGCATAAAAGATGCTGGATATATGCTTGTTCTATGTATAGAGTTCCCCTCCATCAAGGAATTTCCACACAGCCTAAAAGAGTTAGGATGTAATAAGGGCAAAGGAGGACACAAACAAAGTGTTCTAGGAAAGTTTGAGGAGAGAGAAAAAAGAGACAAGAGAGAGATAGAGACAGAGACAGAGACAAAGAGAGCAAACACTTCCAGCCATAAGAATCAGAGAAATCTTCATGGTGGAGCTGACACTTGTCCAGGAAGTAATGAATTTTCATAGGTGGAGAATAAGGAGTACATTCAAAATAGAAAGGCAGGCAGGAAGGAAGTAACAGAGGAAGGAATGAAGGAGTGAAGGAAAGAAGGGACACAGGACAACAGCTGAATGTTGAAAAATAGAGAAATTCAGAGAGGTTCAAAGAAAGAGTGAAGAAAACATTCCAGGTCAGGGAAAGATGTGAGAGAGACTTCCAGGGGTGGAGCCAAGATGGCAGAGGAAAGACATTAAACACACAGAGCTCTTGATACAATAACCCCCAAAACAGCAATAAAACAACACCTGGAGCAGGAAAACCCACAAAAAGACAGGCTGAGATTATTTTCAAGCCAAAGACAGCTTAGAAGGAGCCATTCTGGGCTGTGAGTAGAATCCAACCCCCCAATCATGCCAACAGAATCCCCAGGAAGGCTTCATCAGAAAAACTTACCTCTGAGCCCCCAAATCAGCTGCAGCACCAGGCATCTTTTGGAACTAAGCTTATGGTCTGGTGAGAGGGCTGAAAAGCTGGACAGGGGGTATCTGTGGGACCTAAGGAGGAATTTGTCTATCCCACCCCACAGGGGAACCAGGAAGAAATCTTGAGCAGTGGGAGGCCCAGGTGAGGGAGGGGTGCAGTCTCATCTGAAGCTAAGAAACACAGAACGCAAAGTTTTGCTGGCTGGTTTAGCAAGTTGGCTTGAGGTTATCTTCAGACCAGAAGACAAGCCAGGTGAGAGAAAAACCTGCCCTCCCTCAAAGCAAAACACCTGAGACCTTCTGAAGCTTGGGAGAGTGTAGCTTGAAAGTAGGGCTCCACTGTAAGATGGAGTTAAAAGTCAAGTAAAAGACAGAATGATGGGCAAGCAAAGAAAGCTGAGAACTACAGAAAATTTCTTCACTGACAAGGAAGATTGAGGTGCACCCTCAGAAGAGGATAACAACCTCAGGGCCCCTACATCCAAAGCTTCCAAGAAAAATATGAATTGGTCTTAGGCTATGGGAACACTCAAAAGGGACTTTAAAGAGAAAGCAGTGGACATAGAAGGAAGATTTAGAGAGGTGGAGGAAAGAATGGAAAGAGAAATGAGAGTGATGCAGGAGAGTCATGAGAAAAAAGTCAATAGCTTGAAAAGCCAAATGGAAAAGGAGATTAAAAAGCTCTCAGAAGGAAATAATTGCCTAAGAATCAGGGAAAGGTGTGAATACTACAATACTCATATCTTCAGAATAGTGAGTAGGATCAAAACCACAGGATCATCAAATATCAGAGTCAGAAGAGAACTTAGAGGAAACATCATCCTACTTATAGCTGACCAAAAGAGTCTCTGCTTATGCTCTTCAATGATGGGAAACCCACAACTTCCTAAGTTAACACAATCTGTTTGGTTTGGTTTGGTTTGGTAATCATAACTATTCAGAACATTGATATTATTTTAGAATTTCAAGCTAATTCTGTTTAACTTCTACCTGTGACTTCTAGTTTGCCCTTGGATACCAAGTCACCACTGTCAAGTATATACTAAACTAGATTTAGAGGCAGAAGATTTGGGTTCAAATTCTACTTACTTCCTATGTATACTCTATGGACAAATGATTAGACTTTTCTGTACATTAGTTTCCTTATCCATAAAACTAAAGAATTGAAATAGATGGGCTTTAGGATTCCTTCCCAGCTCTAAATCTCAGATTTAATGTTTATCCTAATAAGGCATTTTAAAAAAAGAATGAAATATTTTCATTCCAGTAGTAGCTTCTGTCAATGTATAGAAAACCTTACAAATAAAGGCCTGATATTGATCTTTTTTGTATACACCTTTTGACTTCCAGTCCTCATTGACAAATACTGGCAATATGACTCATAAGAACAGCTCTCCACCCACTATATTGCATTGCCTCTCACCTGTTGAGATTACTAGACTAAATGTCAGGTGGCAATCTTTAGCTAAAGAAACCTGAACAGCATTTAAAAATAAAAGGCAGGGGTAGCTAGGTGGCGCAGTGGATAGAGCACTGGCCCTGTACTCAGGAGGACCTGAGTTCAAATCTGGCCTCAGACACTTAACACTTACTAGCTGTGTGACCCTGGGCAAGTGACTTAACCCAAATGCCTCACCAAAAAAAGAAAGAAAACAAGAAAAGAAAAGAATAGGAAAAAATAAAAGGCAGACACACTCCAATTACAAGAAATGCCTATTTGTAACTAATGTTTAGAGTCCCCAGGGGACATTAGAGTGGATTCATCTGGAGATCACTCAGTACAGGATTTCTTAGTTCCTCTGGAGATGCAAGATGGGCCTTGGTCCAACATTCTCTGCTCCTCAGGGAGGCTGGTCTCTGGCTGCAAAGTGTCCCTTTGAACTTGTAGGTAAACACAGGGCACTTAAGTGTACCTTTCCAGAACCATCCAACTTTCCTGAGGACAAACCACAACCAAATACAACAAACTACACATAAATTGGTTTTAAATGTTTAGCTCTTGAAGTCTGTCCAGTGTGTGTGGGGGAAACTCCATCAGTGGGGGTTGGGCAAAGACAACATCAATAATATCCTTTATTCATCTCAGTCTTTCATGAAGATAAAAGTGCTTTGACTAAGCAATTCTTCATGCAGTCAAACTGAAAACCCAATATCATTCAAACTGCATAATCCCTAAGTTGCATCTGACCTTGTTAAATGTTAAATCTCTGTCAACTTCAGACCATGTAAATCATCCTTAAAACAGATTTAAGTATTGAACATTGAACTGAAAGTAGAGTAAATGCTAAACAAATGAGCAATACCCTTCACCCCCTCCACTCAACTACTCTTGGAGAATTAAAGCTTCAGATTAAGGGGCAGCTAGGTTGAGCAGTGGATAAAGCACCAGCCCTGGAGTCAGGAGTACCTGAGTTCAAATCCGGCCTCCAACACTTAACACTTACTAGCTGTGTGACCCTGGGCAAGTCACTTAACCCCAATTGCCTCACCAAAAAAAAAAAAAAAGCTTCAGATTAAGCAAAATAAAACAAAATGAAAAATCATATAGTTGAAAACCAAAATAAAACCTAGAAAATTATTTAAGAATACTTTGACATTACTCTCTTGTCCCCATCACATTCTACCTCTAGCTCTCCAAAGGTAGGGGCTGTGTCATTTTCTTCTCCTTTTTACTGGAATATGGTTCTAAGTCATAAAATTTTATATGTAGTCTCCCAAAATTTGAAGTGGGGGCAGCTAGGTGGCACAGTGGATAGAGCACCGGCCCTGGAGTCAGGAGTACCTGAGTTCAAATCCGGCCTCAGACACTTAGCACTTACTAGTTGTGTGACCCTGGGCAAGTCACTTAAACCCAATTGCCCCACCAAAAAAAAATTTAAAAATAAAAAAAAAAATTGGAGAGACACCCAAAGGGCAAAGGAGAGTTACATGATGACTGTGGGTAAATTACAATACAGCATAGTGATATGAGTACTGAATCTGTGTTAAAGCACCTGAGTAGTTTGAATTCTCACCACCACTTGAGTGGTCATGGGCAAATCACTTCAACCCTTTGGTCCTGTTTCCTCAGAAATATGTTAGGCAATGTGTTAAGTGCTTTACAAATATTTTTCTCATTTGATTTGATTGATTGAGTATTGGTATGCAAAGGATAGCATGTTGTTCAGTATGGTTGGATTATAGAGTATTGGAAGATAGTGTATTTTATTAAGATGGAAAAATGGCAAGAGGCCAGGATGTGAAGAGCTTTAAGTACTAAACAGAGGACTTTATACTTGATCTTAGTGGCAATAAGGAGCAACTGGAGTTTATTAAGCAGTGTAGTAACATGGTCAGATCTACTCTATAGGAAAATCACTTTGGCAGTATAGTAATGGATGAATAGCAATGGGCAGAGACTTAAGCCAGGGAAAACAATGAACATGTTATTGAAATAGATGAGGAAGACCTGTGAAACCTGAATGCCAGTTAATTAGTCTTAGATGGTCATGCAGGACCAGATGAAGAGTTCCAGTAAGTACAGGGACATTGGGAAGAATGTAAGAGGAAAACAGTTGTGGGGGTTAGGGTTCTTTCATATTCATTTTCTTTCTAAAATTAGGGATGTGCTTGTTTTTTTACATTACAAACATTTATCTATCACTCTCAATTCAGGAGATGCCTTAATAAAATAAAACAACTAAACAAAACTAAAAATATAGAGACCATCTGAAAGTGCATGCAATATTTGATACTGGTTGCAACTCCAATTTTAGTTGTTTTTTAACTAAAAAAATGTGTTTTCTCTCCATCTTACTTCTCACTGAGGGAGAAAGACAGATGATAGATAGAAACAGACAGACACAGACACAGAGACACAGAGACGCACACAGAGAACAGAGAGAGACAGGTAAAGAGAGACAGAGAGGAAGAAAAGAAAAACAAATTCCTTATAACAAATATGTATAGTCAAGCAAAAAAAAAAACCTCATTGGTTGTATGCATACACATATGTATGTACATATGTACACAAATATGTGCATATACCTATGAAAATAAACATATGTGCATATGGTATGAGCATATATTTATTTTTATTTAATTTATTTTTTTTAAATATCAGTTCCAAATTCTCTCCCTTCCTCCCATCCTTCTCCTAACTAATGAGAAGGCAAGAAGTATGATTCCTGTTATGCATGTGAAGTCATAAACAGCATATTTCCACATTAACCATGCTGTGAAAGAAAGAAAAAATACATGAAAAATAAAGTAAAAGAAAATATTTTTCAATTTGTACTCAGATTGTGTACAGTATTCTCTCTGGAGGTGGATAACATTTTTCATCATTCCTTTGGAATTTTCATGGATAATTGTATAGATCAGGGTAAGTCTATCACAGTTAATTGATATTACAACATTGCTGTTACTGTCCTACAATATTCTGTTAGTTATGCTCACTTTATTTTGTCTCCATTCATTTAGGTCTTCCCAGGCATTTCTGAAACCGCCACTTTCATTATTTCTTATACCAAAAAATTATTACATCACAATCATATACCATAAATTATTCAGTCATTCCCCCATTGATGGGGATCCCTCCCCCTCCAAATTCCAAATCTTTGCACCACACAAATAACTACTATACATATTTTTTTTCACATATGGGTCCTTGCCCTTTTTCTTTGATCTTTTTGGGAAATAGACCTATGGTGCTATTGTTGGGTCACAGTTTTATAGTATAGTTCCACATTTTTCTTCACAATAATTGGACCAATTCACAGATCCACTAGTATATTAGTGTCCCATTTTTCCATATCCCCTCCAGGATTTGTTATTTTCCTTTCCTGTCATGTTAATCAATTTGAGGGGTGTCAGGTGGTTCCTCAGAGTTGTTTTAATTTGCTTTTCTCTCATTATTAGTAATTCAGAGAATTTTTTCACTTAACTATTTAGAACTTTGATTTTTGCCCCCTGAAAACTGTATCTATCGTTTTACCATTTATCAGTTGGTGAATAGCTCTTAATTTTACAATTAGGCTCAGTTTCCTATTTATCAGAAAAAAATTGCTGTAAATTCCCCCAATTTCTTTCTTTCTTTCTAATTTTGGTTACATTAGTTTTGGTTGTTTATTTTTTTATTTAACAATCAAAATTATCCATTTTACCTTCTGTGATTCTCTCTATCTCTTGTTTGGTCATAAACTCTTCTTATATCTATAAATCAGACAAGTAATTTTTCCATGCTTTCCTAATTAGCTTATGATATCATCCTTTACATCTAAATAACATATCTATTTTGACCTTATCTTGGTATATGGTATGAGATGTTCATCTAAGTCTAGTTTCTGCCAGAATGTTTTCTAATTCTCCCTAGTTTTTGTTGGAGAGTTCTTGTCCCAATAACTTAGATTTTGGGGTTTATTGAACAATAGATTTCTGTGGTTTTTTACCTCTGCATATTGTGTGTCTAATCTATCACATTGATCAATAACTCTATTATCCATCTTGTTTTGTTGATTACTGCTTTGTAGTATAGTTTGAAATCTGGTACTGCTAGGTTACCTTTTTCACCTTTTCCCATTGATTCCCTTTATATTCTTGACTTTTTATTTCTCCAGATGAATTTTATTACTTTCTCTAGCTCCATAAAATAATTATTTGGTAGTTTGACTAGCATGACACTAAATAAGTAAATTAATTTAGATATTATTGTCATCTTTATTATGTTGGCTCAACATACGTACGAGTGGTCAACATTTCTCCAATTGTTTAGACCTGTCTTTGTGCGAGAAGTGTTTTGTGATGGTGTTCATATAGTTCCATTGCGTGTTTTGGCAGGTGGACTCCAAAATATTTTATACTATCTTCATTTATTTTAAATGGGGTTTCGTTTATCTTTTTCTGCCATTTTCTATTTTTTTAATATATGGAAATGCCAATGCTTTTGGGGGGTTGTTTTATGTATGGAAATTTTGATAAAATTTTTAATTGTTTTTACTGGTTTTTTACTTGACTCTCCAGGGTTCTCTAAGTATGCTACCTTGTCATCTCCAAAAAGCAATGGTTTGGTTCTCAATGTTGATGCTTATTTCTTCAATTTCTTCCTTTTGGTCTTATTGCTATTGCTAGCATTTCTAGTATAATATTGAATATTAATGATGATAATGAATATTTCAGATAATTCTTGCTCTGTAGTTTTAGATTACTTTTTGTTGTTCAATAATTTCAGTAGTGTCCAACTCTTCATTGATCACATTTGAGATTTTCTTTGCAAAGATACTGGAGTGGCTTTACATTTGCTTCTCCAGATCATCTTTCAGATGAGGAAACTGAGACAGAGTAAAGTGACTTGGCCAGTGTCACACAGTTAGAAAGTATCTGAGGGGAGATTTGAACTCAAGTCCTCCTAACTCCAGGCCTGCTGCAATATCTACTGTGCCATCTAGCTATACCTTTAGATAGATGCTATGTCTCATTTTAAGAAAAATTCCATTTATTTCTATCTTTCTAGTATGTGTGTTTTTGTATGTGAGTAATCATTCTGTACCTTAAATATATTCATCAGAAGATAAATAATGTTACATAATTTATTCTTTGGAATCATGGATGGTCATTGTATTAGTCATTGTTCTTATAGTTTTCCAAGTTATTTTTCTTTAAAATGTCTTGTGATTGTGTTGATAAGGCAGGCAATTAGAATAAAAAATTTAGATATTTAAAGTGTAGAAAGGACCATGCAGGTCATGTAATCCTAACTCTCATTTTATAGATGAGGAAGTCAAGGCCCAGGGATATTTGTAAGATTATTGAATCATAGATCTAGAGAGATTGTTAACTGACCTGACAATAGGGATAAATTCAGTATCTGAAGTAAAATTCAAATTGAGGTTTCTTTCTCCCTCCCTTTGACTAAATTTTTGAGTGTCAAATCTAAGACCAAATGAGATCCTTTTTATAAAGTACTTAGCACAGTGCCTGGTGCTTTTTGAGGGAAGGTTTTTTGTTTGTTTTGCCTTTGTATCCTCAATACTAGCCCAGTGCTTTGTACTCAATATAGGTACTTAATATATTTACTGAACTGAATGGCTTAGCCATAGAAATTTCCTTAAAAAGAAATTCCCCAGAGGAAATTTAATTTAATTTATTTTGATTTAATTTTAATTTTTCAAAATTTTATTTAATCAATTTTATTGATTCCTAACAGAAAAGTGTGAGTTCACATCTCAACTCTGCAACAACTTACAAGTCATTTCACCAGGTCTCAGTTTCCTCATCTGTAAAATAATGGAATTGATTATATTATCCCCAAGATTTCTTCCCATCCATTTTCTTTTGTTTTCTTTTTTTTTGCAGGGCAATGAGGGTTAAGTGACTTGTCCAAGGTCACACAGCTAGTAAGTGTCAAGTGTCTGAGGCCAGATTTGATCTCAGGTCCTCCTGAATCCAGGGCCTGTGCTTTATTCACTGCACCACCTAGATGCCCCCCTTCCCATCCATTTCCTAAGATCATTAAGACAACAAGTACAACAAATGTGAGGAAAGGTTTTATGGAGTGTGGCTCTTTAGAATACATCAGGTTGGAATGTTTCTTACACATCTGAATTCTTCTGAGTAGATTGACCATTGGAATGATTTTTTCCAAATTGTTGTTCCATGGAAAAGAATAGTGAATTAGTAGTTTCAGAGTTGGATTTATGATCTTGGTTTTGCTCATATTTATAACCTAGAGTTATTGATGAGTTTGCTATTTGGGAACATTTGGAGATGAGAATGGTTAACCAAGTATTTCCACACTCTTCTACCCTGAAAACTAATGTTCCTATCTTGAAAGCAAATTCACATATCCAAACAATTGACTGATCTTGTGGCTGCTGAATTTTGAGAACATTCTAAAGTTGGCAAGGGCCAGGTACCTGTCTAGCAGTTATTTTTAGCACTGTGTGAATTTTTTTCTCCAGACTCAGACCCATTCAAACTGTGCAATTCAGTTTAGACGCCCAAATTTCAAACAAAGACATATTTCTGGAATTCTCTTTGAGCCAGTGGAAACTTTGACCAAGTTTCTCACCCAAACCAGACTGACCTGACATCCCTTTAGGCTCACACTGCTCAGGGAGGATTCCATTGACATTTGGCCAACCTAAAAAGATCAACTTTTTCTCTATCCTTTCCTCATCAGACACCCTCTGCCTTTCAAGGGGTCTTTTTGGTATTTGCTTCATATGACAGAAAAAATAAGGGAGGAGTTTCAGTGAGATGCTCACAGGGTATTCATGCACCAGAATCTCTGAGTGCCTTCCAAATGATGGTCTATAGGTAACCCATTTAAAAGACTATGGCTGAGAGAGCAGCTAGGTGGCACAGTGGATAGAGCACCAGCCCTGGAGTCAGGAGGACCTGAATTCAAATCCGGCCTCAGACACTTGACACTTACTAGCTGTGTGACTTTGGGCAAGTCACGACCCTCATTTGCCCCACCAAAAAAAAAAAGAAAAGACTATGGATTGTATGATCAAAATGGATTTGTCTTAGAAAATGGATTTGACTTAGAAAAGTCAAAGGATCAGGCTTCAAATCTTGACTTTGCTGCCTCGGTTTATCATCTACCAAATGAGGATGTTGGAATAGATGACCTCTATGAGCCTCTTAGTTCTAATTCTTATATCTTGTCATCTCCTGAAAGTACTATACTTGGAATCATGAGACCTGGACTCCATTCTCAGCTTGGCCCTTTGGTAGCACAGTGGATAAAGCACCAGGCCTAGAGTCAGGAGGACCTGAGTTCAATTCTGACCTCAGACCTGTGTGACCCTGTTTGCCTCACTTCCCTCATTTACAAAATGAGCTGGAGAATGAAATGATAAATCACTCCAGTATCTTTGCCAAGAAAATCTCAACTGGGGTGATGGAGATTCAGACATGACTGAAAAGCCTCAACAACAATCTGTGTGAGCTTAGATAAGTCGCTTCTCTCTAGCCAGTCTCCTCATCTATAAAATGGGTGGTTTTCATCATGCGAGGACTGGCTGACCAAATTTTGATATAGAAATATAATGAAATATTATCATGCAAAAAACAATCAATTTGAGAAATTAGTAGAAGTATTAGAATTCTTTGATGAACTTACAGAATGAAGAAAGTAAAACTAGAGATCAGTGTACACAATGATCATGACAATATAACTGTAAAAAACATTGAAAAACAGAGGAACTCAATTTAATTTCCTGGCTCATGAAAACAAAATGAACATACCTCCTTCTTAGTAGAGAGATGGTCAACTACAGATACAGAATATTTTATTAGGTGTCAGATAACGCCACATTGTTGAATAGCTTTGCTTAGATGCTTTTCTTTGCTATAATAGACTGTTCATTGCAGATTAAACAGTATACTGGGTAATGATAGTGGCTTAAAATAAGATGTTTTTAAATAAAAGGAAATTGGGCTGGATAATCTGGAAGGCAAGTTATAGCTCCCGTATTCTTTGATTGTATGTCTCTGCATTCATCTGATTGGCAATTTTGTGTGGGAACCAGGAAAAGCAGGTATCATTTTAAAACTTACTTTTTTTTTTACTTTTGAGGGCCAGCCTGGTGTACTAGATTTGAAATAGGGAAAACCCAGGTTTAGATCCCAATTCAACCACTTACTAGCTGGGTGATTTTGGGGATACTCACATTCAAACTCTTTGAGGGCTCCAATTTCCTCATCTGAAAAATGGAGACAATGACAATAGTACCTACCTCAGAACATGTGAGAATAGAAACTTGACCTGTGATTTTATTGGCATAAGTAGTTCCTAATAAATAACTTTATCAGTGTTCATACATTTTCTAAAACTTTTAGGTTTAAAGAGTTGCCTGGAAGAATGAAAGATTAGAGGGCAACTAGGTGGCACAGTGGATAAAGTACTGGCCCCTGGATTCAGGAGGACATGAGTTCAAATCTGGCCTCAGACATGTGACACTTACTAGCTGTGTGACCCTGGGAAAGTCACTTAACACTGCCCCACAAGAAAAAAAAAAGAATGAAAGATTAAATGAGTAGACAGGTTCATATAGCCAGAATATTTCAGAGGCAGGGTCTGAATAAGGAACTCCTAGGCCAGCCAATGCAATCCATAGATTGCTGGACATGGAGTTGGGAAAACCTAAGTTCAAATCCTCTCTCAGACACTTTCCTAACTGTGTGATTCTGGATAAGCCACTTGATCTCTGTCTGCCTCAGTTTCTTCATCTGTAAAATTAATATAATAATAATGCCTACTTCCTAGGGTTATTGGGAGGATCAAAGGAGATAACATTTATGAAGTACTTTTCTTATTTAATTTTTAATATATGGAATAAAACAAACACTTCCATAATATATTATATATTTTTAAATGATTACACATGAAACCAAAAAATGTATGTGCAACTTGCTATTTCTTTTAAATATAGAATAAAGTTATCATGTAAATTTCTTTTTAAAAATTTTTTCTTCCCTCCCCATCCCCCTGAAAGATAGCTACCATTAGACATCAATAATTATATACATATATATGTAAAATTATTCTATACCTGCTTCTATTTATCAATTCTTTCTCTGGATTCAGATACTGTCTTTCTTTATATGCCCTTTATTGGTAATTTGGGTATTTATAATAGTCAAAATGACTGTTTCATTCAAACTTGTTTTTAAAACAATATTGCTGGGGCAGCTAGATGGCGCAGTGGATAGAGCACCGGCCCTGGAGTCAGGAGTACCTGAGTTCAAATCCGGCCTCAGACACTTAACATTTACTAGCTGTGTGACCCTGGGCAAGTCACTTAACCCCAATTGCCTCACTAAAAAAAAAAAATTAAAAAAAAAAACAATATTGCTATTACTATATATAATGTTCTCTTGGTTCTGCTCATTTTGCTCATTATTTTGTGGAAGTCTTTCCATGTTTTTCTAAGATAAAAGAACACTAGGACCAGAGAGGATCAGGAAAGGCCTAGAAAATAGTGCTTGAGATCCTAGAGATTAGAGCAGTCTATTTGCAACCATGTGACATAATCAGGAGCAAATTGGAACTAAAGAAACAGACTTTTGTATCAGGACACCTCCTTCAAGACTTGCCATGGCCAAACTCTTTTCAATATTCCTTACTATGCCTAGTTAAGTCAGTTCTCAGAATGCAGGTACAATGCAATATGAGACCTAAATTCAAAGTTGTTGTTTTGTTTTTTTCTTTCTGTTTCATAAGACTAGCATAGCCTTTTAAGAACCCAGAGTCACTACCATAATATAAACAGGGCACTACATTAGAGATAGATGCTTACTTAATGGAAAATAAATGGCCCATTGGCAAGTGATTGACTCTCCCTTTGCCCACAAAGCTATCACTGAATTACTCACTGTTCCCAGGACACAAAGCCCCTTCCCTGCCTGAGCACCTCAACTCTAAGAAGCTTGTACACTAGCAGAATCTGTTCCACCATACTATTGCTTTAGCAGTCAGGAAGAGGGGATATTGTTTTATGCAGTCTTACATTTTCTGGATAGGGTTGCTTTTCTCAAATTAAAAAAAAGCAAAAAATACTTCTACATACTTTTATAATTGGACAAGTCTGCATGTATTTTAGAGTTTCACAAATATTTTTGAACATTTCTCTTAAGTGTGACCACAGCAATAAAGTAATGATGACAATGTTTACACTGCTAACTTTGAATTGCTATGTGAATTCTACTTTTCCTTTTCCTCGTCCTCCTACTCTTCCTTCCTTTCTTTCCTCTTCTTGTTCCTCCTCTTCTTCTACTTTCTCTTCTTTGGTCTATTCATTCCCCCTTTTCTGCCTTCTTTCTTCCTCTTCCTCTTCCTTTTTCTATTCTACTGACATGATCACTTCCCTGGTTCAATGCTGTCACCTTTCATTTGAACTATTTTGCCTACCAGTACAACCCATACAAAAAGAAATTGAGTCCCCCTACATTTTCTTGCTGCTTTCAGACTCTATCTCTTCACTCTGTCCTTCTAATAACAGTAAAATAATTTCCCTAAGGAAAAAATCTCATCCTAAATGTCCCCCCTGTTCCAATGGTTCCCAATTTTCTCTGAGCTAAAACACAAACTTTTCATCTTAGTATGTAAAACTCTTCCCAATCTTAACTTAACTTTCCAGATTCTCTTCACATTACTCCCTTTAAAAACTCATTGGTCAAAAAAACAAACAAAAAAAATCAAAAAACAAACAAACAAAAAAACCCCAACTCATTGGTCCAGTCAAAATGGGCCTGTTTGCTATTAACCAGTCGCTCTAATAGTCTCTGCCTTGTATACCTTCTTTTACAGACTGATCTCCATGTCTGAAATGTGCTTCTTCCTCATCAATACCCTTGAGAAATTGTAGCTTCCTGAGACTCAACTTGGGTGCCAGATCTTCCAAGGTTCCTGAATCTACTAATTGCTGGTGCTCTCTCCCACTTCACATTTTATTATCTTGAATATTATTTTATCTGCTTGAATATTATTTCACACCAGTAGAATGTTAGGTCCTGGGGGGTGGGGTGGGAAGGAGCCCACATTGGGGTTCTTTTTTATCTTTTTGTTAGCACAGTGCCTTGAAAAGGCTATGCCTGAAATATATTCTTTGCTCATCTCTGCTCTTGAAATCCCCATTTGAGTTCATATATCAGCTTAAGCACAGCTTTCTACAGATGAGATTTCCTTATCTTTCCACTTGCTAGTAGTTCTGATTCTAAGCCTAGAATTCTTTCCTTTGTATCATGCAGCCTCTCGATTGTCACCTAGGTGGTAGTAAGGATTTCCTGTATGGGCTTGACTACATGACCACTGAGCTCCCTTCCAACTTGCAAATGCTGCAATCCCATGATTCTATAAAACTCTAAAATTGGACAGATGTAATGACACAGGGGCTTTGTAATCATAGAATACCCTTCCATACAATTATAAATTATGACAACTTTATATCACATTCTGATCTATTGAACAGTCTAGTTCAGGGCCCAGCAAACAATGATTTTGTTCTTTATTTGTTTTTCCATAATATCTGACTTTCATCATTCAATTTGTTGTTTTCTTGGCAAAGATACTAGAGTGGTTTGCCATATACTTCTTCAGCTGATTTGATAGCTGAGGAAACTGAGAAAAACAGGGTTAAGTGACTTGCCTAGGGTCACACAGCTAGTGTCTGAGGGCAGATTTGAACTTAGGAAGATGAGTTTTCCTGACTCCAGGCCCAGCACTCTACCTACTGCACTACCTAACTGCCCATGCAATGATTAGGTATTCAATAAAACTACAAGGTAGTTAATAAATACTATTACCTTATTTAATTTTCAATATGATCCCCTGAGGCAGGGGGCAGCTATACTTATCTTCATTTGACAAATGAGGAAAGAGATTTTCTTATTATAACTCTGTCAGGTAAATAGTATAGGCACTTTGAAACCCATTCTATTTATTGTGCATATATTTCATATGTACATTGTAAATATATCTCAGATGTTCTTTCATAGATTCATATTTTTTCCTCTAGTAGGATATAAACTCCATTAAGTACAAGACTGTTTTACCCTTTTCCTTATTTTTTTATTTCTATTTTTATTTATTTGGGGGGGGGCAATGAGGGTTAGGTGACTTGCCCAGGGTCACACAGCTAGTGGCAAGTGTCTGAGGCTGGATTTTAACTCAGGTCCTCCTGAATCCAAGGCCAGTGCTTTATCCATTGCGCCACCTAGCTGCCCCCACTCTTTTCTTTATATCCCCAATACCTAGCATAATACCTGGCACACAGTAGATACTTAATAAATGCTTATTGATTAATTTCATATAGGAAATACTTCATAAATGCTTGTTGCATGAGTGAGGTTTCTTTGAAAAGAAAAAAAAAGGATATATGTTAAAAGTAAAGCACTAAGTATAGGTCACAATCAATTTTTCTACAAGACAGGTTTGGCAGGGGGAAATGTGATCTATATTCAAAACAACAGCATAATTCTTAGAAATACCTTCTAGTCAGAGACTTCAAGGCAGTTTGCAAGCATGAACCTATTCTTACCCATGAAACACACTGGGAGACATGACATAATATCTCTATTGATTCTGTTGATAAAGTGTCTTAATTTTTTTAATATAATCACCTACCTCAGTGTATTTTCCAAATACAGTTGTATAACTCTTCTAGTATTGGTTTCTCAGTTGTAATTTTAGACTTCGACAGCATATGCTAGCTCTTTTCAACAACACTGTTCTCTCTGTTCAAGTCAAGGAAGTATAATGAACTATTGTTTGCTACAATCACCAACATATGAGGTTTCCTCAAAATTAATTGGTAAAGAAAACATTTTTTCTTCATCAAGTAGCTTGCCTAGGAGTTGGGAAAACTTGAAATGGATATCTGTAAGAGGATTTCACTGCATATAAATCTCAAAACCAGTATTATGTCAGCATGAGCTGCTACAAAGGGTAGAGGGTTGTGGTCTGGAGCCCCAAATTCTAATCTTGGCTCTGCTACTAACTATGTGACCTTGGGCAAGTGACCTAGATTTGTGGAAGTACAGAATGTTAGAGCCAGAAGGGACTTAAAAGAGAGACAGCAGTGTATGTCAGTAAAATCACTATTTTTAAAGTCAGAATCTAAATGCATTTAATAAGTATCTACTCTATGTCAGGTGGCAGCTAGGTGGCACAGTAGATAGAGCATTGGGCTTGAAATCAGGAAGATTCATCTTCAAAAGTTCAGATCTGGTCCTTCAAAAACTTACTAGCTCTGTGACCCTCAGCAAGTCACTTAACCCTGTTCGTCTCTATACTTAACTATAAAATGAGGTGGAGGGGGAAATGGCAAACCACTTCTGTATCTTTGCCAAGAAAATCCCAAATAGGATCATGAAGAGTTGGACATGACTGAAAAGTGACTGAACTATACCAGGTACTGTGCTCAGCCACAGAAATACATTGTCAATAAGAAAACTTTCTATCCCCCAAAGAACTTACATTCTACTTAAGAATAGGCTCCTTGAGCCTATGTATTATCTCATCATTTGCATTTGTATCCTTAGCACCAAGCACAATGCCTCATAAGTACTGTGAGAAAATAATTATTGCTGATGAATTTCTTGGGAGACCCAGAGATATGTCCTTTCTCCTCACCAAATGCCAAAAAGTCCTATTCTCCTAGATCTTATTTGGGACAAACTTAAGGGAACTGAAGAAATGGAAACAAACTCTTTTTGTCTAGCCCTGTGAAGGACTACATTTAGATAATGAACTTTGCCTTAAGCAACTTGAGTGAGGATCTTCTCCCAGATGTCATTAGTAGAGTTCATTTTAATTTAGACCATCTTCAAGTTTTATGGACCTTCCCCAACCTTACTCCCTGGACTTTAAAAAGGTCCACCTACATTAAGTAGTTTCTATTTAGAGTTAAGTAGGGTCTATACTTAACTCAGGAACAGCTCTATAGTTTCTTTTGTCAAAGGTTCTTTTACATTAAGTAGTTAAGTAGTTTCTGTACCAGACTCTGGAGCAGTCTTTTGGTTCTCTTTTGTTCTGTTACCCCCTAAAAACCCTGTCCTTGGTTCCCATCTTTGGGTGTTCCTAGCTTATTGCTTTGTATACCATGAGCTTTAGTTCCTCTGCCCATTTAAAGACCTTATTTCTCCTATATTGATTGTTTCCTTAATTTCCAGGTTAACATAACCAATTAGCTTTGATCAATGTATAATTACTTACCTCTATCAAAAGAGGTTAAAACCCTTAGGCACTCCAGGAATGCCTCTCTTGGCTGGTGATTGGTTCTCTCTCTGTATAAGCTCTTGACTTGGTCCTCCCTCTTAGGATAGCATAGGTCTAATAGCCTAAGATCAGGAGAAGTTAGGGAGACATGGTCAATCCTTTATTGGTATATAATATTAATTAATAATAAATGCTTACTGCCAAAACTGGTGCAATAACATGTTGTTGTTGCTTCTCAAAGAGAACCATGACATTGGGAGGCTTTGTCATGACTTGCAGTGGATTAGATTTAAGTGAGGGAGGGCTGTGCAAGGTCACCAGCCTCATTATTTTCTTTTTCTTTTGTTTTCTTTTTTTTGGTTTTTGGCAAGGCAATTGGGGTTAAGTGACTTGCCCAGGGTCACACAGCTAGTAAGTGTCAAGTGTCTGAGGCTGGATTTGAACTCAGGTGCTCCTGACTCCAGGGCCGGTGTTCTATCCACTGTGCCACCTAGCTGCCCCCAGCCTCATTCTTTTCTACTGAGCCATCTGGGTCTAGTGGAGGATATACATCAGGACTACTGGAGATGGTCCCTGATATTTTAAGGCAATTGGGGTTAAGTGATTTGCCCAGGGTGATTTGCAGAGCTAGTAAGTGTCCAGTGTCTGAGGGTGGATTTGAACTTGGGTCCTCCTGACTGTAGGATCAGTGCTCTAACCACTGTGCCACCTAGCTGTCCCTTGTTCTACAACTACATCCAATCAAAAAGGTTGCTATTCACCCTGTGGTTAGCAGGCCAAATTTGCATATACAATGTCTGCATTGGCATATAGATGATTTTCGTAGAGATTTTGAATAGAGGAGAGAATAAGCTTATAAGTATGTAGTTATTAATGTTCTCTGAGACGCTTTTTCTGTATTAAAAATGTTTATGATTTTCCCCTTCTTTTGTCATCTCTTTCTTATTGAGGTAACTTGTATATTGGTTTCTTAAATGCCCTCAAAATTGTATCTCCTTCAGCATAAGTCTCCTATATATTCTCTTTCTCACATCTTCCTACTTTTCCCATCTTTGTGCTCTTAAGTGACATTTTTGACTTCTACCTCTGAGGCTGTGATTTTAGGGTCTAAGTGTTGTGGTTCCACTCTTCTTGATGGAGGAAACAATCTTTTGAAATGTTTTTTGTAAGTATTTTACATTTTTTCTCTTTATAGTCATATATCCTCAAATGCCCTTGGGATATATTTGCTTATTTGGCAGTCTTGCCAAGTTTTTCTTAAATTGGCTTTATCCTCAACTGCTTCTCACTCTGCTTTACAATATGATGCTCTTCATAATTGTCCATCAACCTTCTTTGGAGGGTTTTAAAAACAAGTTTATATTCTAACCTAGCATTGCCTTTGGCATTCATCTCTCCCTTTTAGAAAATATGTCAGATGTTTACTAGCTAAGGTGCTTTGTGGGCTCTCTTTGTTGTGGCAATTAATTTATATTCATTAAGCTTCAAGATATAATTATTACAGTGAGTTGATGTCATTTCTGCTATCCCTTTCCTGTTTTTGATTTTCAATTACTTGTTTAAATAGTTCAGGGTTAAGTGAATTCAATTGTATGCCACATCTCCACCCCATTTTTTTCTGTAAAATCAGACTATGTATTCATCAGAGCTAAGCTCAGAATTAGTAAAGAAAATGTAGAAAAAACTGTTGTGACCTAGAAGAAACATGAACTTTTATTTCACTCTTTAATTAATTAGAAACAACAAAGTAACATCCTATTCATGACAGGGGTTAGGGTCCAGAAGAGGGCTTATCTTTAATGATATTAGTGTCTTTCTTATCTTTGATGTTCCTACCTAGTGCCCTTATGCTCATGAAAATATATTTTTTCCCCTGTGCTAATTTATGTTTTATTGATTTATAATCTATAAATTATGTGCATTTATGCATATGGACTGTTTAGGTAAAGCTATTATGTGTTTTTTTGAAAATTTATAATTTTAAATTTAGAAATAATGAAATATATTTCTGTTCAAAATTCTCTAACATTTCTATATTTTCCTTTTAGTTTCTTTTTCTCTTTGATTTATTAATGTCTGAGAGAGACCCCAAATCCCCTGCAGCCCAAAACTCTGGTAGGCTAGTGTTTCTCCTCACCCTGGAGAAATGACCCAGATCCAAAAATGGGCAATTCAATAGAGTCTTTCCCCTGGTTCAGGAAAGGAACCCCTGTAATTTTCTTCTCATCAGTTGTCTCATCCTGTTACCATATGTGTGCTGAGAAGTCTACAAACTGCCGTTGCCATCACTGATTCAGTAACCCCTAAGTCCTACTATTGGGTTGCTAGGGCACAACCTGCACTAGACTGTGATCCACTCATACCCTGGTCTGTTATGCTAACTTTTTTTTTTGGTGAAGCAATGGGGGTTAAATGATTTGCCCAGGGTCACACAGCTAGTAAGTGTCAAGTGTCTGAGGCTGGATTTGAACTCAGGTCCTCCTGAATCCAAGGCCAGTGCTCTATCCACTGAGCTACCTAGCTGCCCCTCTGCTAACTTTCTTTTTTTTTTTTTTTACATATAAGGTATTTTATTTTTTCCGTTACGTGTAAAGATAGTTCTCAACTTTTGTTTATACAAGCTTTACAATTTCAGATTTTTCTCCCTCCCTTCCCTCCCTCCCCCCTCCCCTAGACAGCAGGTAATCTGATATAGGTTATATCTATATATCTATATGTCTATATACATAGACATATAGATATATATACACACACACACACATATATATATATACACATAATAACATTAATCCTATTTCTGCATTAATCCTGTTACAAGAGAAAAAATCAGAGCAGTGGTGCAAAACCTCAAAATAGAAAAAAAAAAAACCAACAGCACCCAAAACAAAAGAAATAGTATGGTTCAATCAGCATCTATACGCCATAGTTCTTTTTTTTTTTCTTGGATTTGGAGATCCTCTTCTATCATAAGTTCCCTGGAACTCTTCTGTACCATTGCATTGGTGAGAAGAATATAGTCCATCACAGTAGGTCAACACTCAATGTTGATGATACTGTGTACAATGTTCTTCTGGTTCTGCTCATCTCACTCATCATCAGCTCAATGTATAATTACTTACCCTCCAGGTTTCTCTGAACTCCTCTTGCTCATCATTTCTTACAGCACAATAGTATTCCATTGTATTCATATACCACAACTTGTCCAGCCATTCCCCAATTGATGGGCACCCCCTCAACTTCCAATTCCTTGCTACCACGTAAAGAGCAGCTATAAATATTTTTGTACATGTGGGTCCCTTTCCCCCTTCCATGATCTCTTTGGGAAAAAGACCTAAAAGTAGAATTGCTGGGTCAAAGGGTATGCACAGCTTTATCGCCCTTTGGGCATAATTCCAAATTGCTCTCCATAATGGTTGGATCAGTTCACAGCTCCACCAACAATGAATTAGTGTTCCAATTTTCCCACAGCTTCTCCAACATTTATTATCTTCCTTTTTTGTCTTTTTAGCCAATCTGATAGGTATCAGGTGGTACCTCAGAGTTGTTTTAATTTGCATCTCTCTAATCATTAGAGATTTAGAGCATTTTTATATATGGGAATAGCTAGCTTTGGTTTCTTCATCAGAAAACTGCCTGTTCATATCCTTTGACCATTTCTCAATTGGGGAATGACTTGGATTCTTATAAATTTGATTTAGTTCCTTATATATTTTAGAGATGAGGCCTTTATCAGAAGTACTGGCCTCAAAAATTGTTTCCCAGCTTTCTGCCTCCCTTCTAATTTTGGATGCATTGCTTCTGTTTGTACAAAAAATTTTTAATTTAATATAATCAAAATCATCCATTTTGCATTTTATAATATACTCTATCTCTTGTTTGGTCAAAAACTGTTTTCCTTTCCAAAGATCTGATAGGTACACTATTCCTTTCTCTCCTAATTTACCTGTGGTATCACCTCTTATGTCTAAATCATGTATCCATTTTGACCTTATTTTAGTATAAGGTGTAAGATGTTGGTCTATGCCTAATTTCTGCCATACTATCTTCCAGTTTTCCCAGCAGTTTTTGTCAAATACTGAGTTCCTATCCCAGAAGCTGGAGTCTTTGGGTTTATCAAACACTACATTACTAGTGTCATTTACTACTGCATTTCCTGAGTCTAGCCTATTCCATTGATCTACCACTCTATTTTTTAGCCAGTACCAGATAGTTTTGATGACTGCCGCTTTATAGTAGAGCTCCAGGTTTGGTACCGCTAAGAAAATATATTTTAATAAGAAAATTCAAAAGGGTCCACAAAGAATCAGATATGACTTAAAACAACTAAACAAAAACAACAAGATAAGCCATGTATAATTCATTGTGAAATTTAGGAAATGTCTTAGCATAGAGTGGTAGGAGTACTTATATGGGAATCTGGAGATCATAGTTTAAGAATGATATTGATAATTTCAGTATCTAGAGAGCATCAACCAGTGAAGTGATTTGAAGATATTTCATATGAGTATAAAAAAGGAAGAAAATAGGTATGTTTATATTTGAGAACTGAGGCTTCAGGAGGGACATGACAGCTTTCCTCAAGTATTTTAAGAGCTGCCACATGGAAAAGGTATTACAATTATTCTTTTGGGGCCAGAGATCAGAACCAATGGCTAGAAGTCATGAGGAGATCAATTTAGGTTTGACATTAGTAGCAATTTCCTAATAATTAGAACTATTCAAAAGTGAAATGAACTGCCTTGAGGAGTGATGGGCTCCTTTTTCATTGGAGGTCTTCCATCAGAAGAAAGATGAATACTTGTCAGGTATGGTAATGGGGAATCTCTTTAGCATTTGGCTTGAACTTGGAGGTTGCTGAGGTCCCTTGTAACTCAAATTCTGTGATTTTGAGATCTTCAGGCATATTCTGAATGAGCAGTTTGAGAGATGCTCTAAAGTGGGTTCTTTTTTTGAAATGGTTCCTTCTAATGAAGATTCTGTGATTTTAAGTAAGATTCCTTTGAACTCTAACATTCTCAGGTTATGGATCCTTGATTTTAGGAATGTCAATAGAGGAGATTGTGGGAAGAAGTTGATAGAGTGATAGCATCTTTGTTGTAGTACACCTGTACTATAAAACAAAACAGTGATTCTATCTACATCTCTCCCAATTAGAATAAAACATTCCAGTGAATCTGAAGTCCCATAACTCTGTCTTTCAAAATATATCTATATTTTGTAATGGAAAATTGAAACAAATTAACTGTGTCAATATAAGTGAAAGGATCATTAAAATAAAGATATTTTGAATAATTTTTAAAACCAATAATGATCCCAGAATATAGATATTGGAACTTGCTACCCTCATCTAGGTAAATAGGTATGACCTGAAAAGGCCTTTGTCAGATAGGTGAGGTCACTGTTATCAGATATTTTTGCTGGAACATTTTTCTTTGGTACTTTTAATAGGGAATGTGGATGAGTAAAGGCAAGGAATGCAGATATTTTGGGAAATGACTGATATAAACCAAAAGCCACCAATAAAATTTGCTATTAAAAAAACTGAGGCTGGTTGATAATCTTATAGTTCATCATCTAGGTTGAAGGGAATGGAGCCATAACTTCAAAGCAAAGAACTTTTATATTTTGTACACATATTCTGATTTCTGTTTTGCATAAGCAGAACATAGTTTCCTAACATTTTACAAAGATGAATTACTTTGGGACTCATTCCCCTGAAAATGAAGCCAAAGGTCAGAGTGGTAAAGGATTTGAGAAACACACAATTAGTTTGTAGGGGAACCTAGAATACTAACAGAGACAGAATTATGACTGAGCATTTGGAAACAAAAGCATATTTAAAGTGCTGAAAAAGCTAGAAAATCATTTGTTCATGTCAAAAATAACTTTATTATTAGAGCAGTAGCAATGATTTTGGAAAATGGGGAAGAATGGATTATTGTAATAACAGCTCATATGCTTTACAATGAAGTAATTACATGACACCAGCAGACAAAAGATAGCAGGATTGTTATAAGCATAGAAGGAAGGAAACTAGAAAGAATTTCTAGAGATTAGACTCAGGGTAAGGAAATTGAGACCTTGGGATATATATTTGGAACTCATTGATGGGCCAGACACAAAGAACAGTGATTCATGAATAAATGTTCCTATCACTGTTTCCTTTCTGGACCAGGTTCTGAGCAGCAAGGAAGAACTGACTACTGGGTTAGATATAATGGGAACCTTATAGGAAAGTGAATACTCTGTCTTAGCATTTGTAATAGTGAAAGAGAGGAAATCTGGGCACGGTTTGATGTAAACCCTAGAATTTTGAAGAACAGGTTTGAAAATGTTCAAGGAAATTGTAGGCATTGTTTCGTGGCCTAAGATTCTACAGTATACTCTAACAATAATAAACAGTGACAATAACAATATTAGTTGACATCTACATAGCTTTTTTCAGATTTACAAATGGTCACATTTCCAAGATATGTAAGGAACTGATTCAAATTTTATATTTGGTAAATAGTCAAAGGCATTTAACTAGAGATAGGCAATTCTCAAGATAATAAATCTAAGCTATCTGTGATCATGCAAAAAAAAAAAAAAGAACTTAAAGGAACCCTAAACTTCTTTCACACATCTATAAGACTGGAAAACTTGAAAGATAAATAAAAATATTTCAGGGCATTTGGAAAAATATATATGAGTATATTCTTGTAGGAGTTGTGAATTTGCCCAGATATTTGGAAAAGTAATTTGAAACCATACCCCAATTTGTTCATTGCCATTGACCCAACAATACCACTTCCAGTCCTATACTCTAAGTATATCAAAGAAAGGGGGAAAAGTCCAAATGTACAAAAAATAATTGTAGCAGGTTTTTTGTTTGTTTGTTTGTTTTTGTGGTGGCAAAGAGGATGCCCTTCAATTGGGCAATTTCTGGACACATTATATAATATGAATGTAATAATATCCTGTTGTGCTCTTTAAAATATATAAAATCGGGGCAGCCAGGTGGCTCAGTGGATAAAGAACTGGCCCTGGATTCAAGAGGACCCGAGTTCAAATCTGGCCTCAGACACTTGACACTTACTAGCTGTTTGACCCTGGGCAAGTCACTTAACCCTCTTTGCCCCGCAAACAAACAAAAACCAAAAAACCCCACATAATTGGGAAATAATTAACAAAATAAAATATATGAAATGAATGACCGCAGAGAAATCTGGGAATATTTATATAAACTGATTCAGAGTGAAGTGAACATAACCAGGAGAAAAAATTATATCCTAACAACTTTTTTTTTTTAAATGAGCAAATTAAAAGACTTAAGCCCTCTGATAAATGTAGTGACAAACCATGATTGCAGAGGACAGATGAAGAAGAATGTTCCATACTTCCTGACAGGTAGTTGATGGACTAAATATGCAAAATAAGTCATATTTTTATGGGGCAGTTAGATGACACAGTAGATAGAGCTCTGAGCCTGTAGTCAGGAAGACATGTTCCAACTTCAGTCACTTACAAGCTGTGTGACCCTGGGTAAGTCATTTAATTTCTGTCTACCTCATTTTCCACATCTGTAAAATGGTGATAATAATAGCATCTGTCTCCCGGGTTCTTATGAGGATTAAATGAGATAATGGTTGTAGAGCACTTAGCACAGTGCTTGCATGTAGTAAGCACTATATAAATATTAACTATTACTATTGTTGTTGTTATTATTATTATTGGACATGCCCAAAATAAGAGTTAGTTTTTCTTGACTGCATATTTTTGTAAAAGGTTTTATTTTTACTTTCCCCAGAAGGAAGTTAAAACGAATTGCTTATTAATTGAAAAAAATCAAGAAAATCCCTAAAAGAGACAGACAAACAGAAAGACAGAGACACACAGGGAGAGACAGAAAGACCAAGACTGAGAGAAATATTAGAGTTATAAAACACCAGATTAACCTTAGAAAAGGAGTTCATAATTTAACAAAGATTCCATAGAAGTATCATCCTTTTAGGCATCACAGATTTAGAGGCAAAAGCATTCTTAGAAGTGAGCTTATTTAGGAGCAGCTAGGTGGCATAGTGGATGGAGCACCAGCCCTGGAGTCAGGAGGATCTGAGTTCAAAGCTGGCCTCAGACACTTAACACTTACTAGCTGTGTGACCCTGGGCAAGTCACTTAACCCCAATTGCCTCACTAAAAAAACAAACAAACAAAAGTAAGCTTATTTGATTCACTCCTCTCCCCACCCAACTTACACATAAGAAAAATGAGACACATATAGTTTAAAGCTGGTGACCCAGTGGATAGAGTACTGAGGCTGGAGTCAGAAGACCTGAGTTCTAATCCCTCAACCACTTACTGGCTTGTGACCCTGGGCAAGTCACTTTAACTCTATTTGCCTCAGTTTCCTCATCTATAAAATGAGATGGAGAAAGAAATGTTGATCTACTCCAGTATCTTTGCCAAGAAAAAACCAAATGGGGTCATGAAAAGTTGGACAAGACTGAAAATTACTAAACAACAGCATTATAGTATAGAGGGGACACTGGAATCTATAGGACTGAGCCAGCAGATCAGACGATCTGCCAGGACCTGCCGAGCTAGAAAGATGCCAAATATATGTTCAATGAAAAACTATACCATTAGACTTTGAGCTTCTTTAGAGATGAAGCTGTCTTTTGTTTTTTGTTTTTTTGTTTTTCAGTGAGGCAATTGGGGTTAAGTGACTTGCCCAGGGTCACACAGCTAGTAAGTGTTAAGTGTCTGAGGCCGGATTTGAACTCAGGTCCTCCTGACTCCAGGGCCGATGCTCTATCCACTTCGCCATCTAGCTGCCCTCTGAAACTGTCTTTTGTCTTTCTTTGTATCCCCAAATCTTAGAATGATGCTTAGTAGATGTTTCTTGATTATGTAGTTGACTGCCCTTTGAGCAGCAGCTGAGCAAAATTTGGAGAGGCTCAGCCCTACATCTTGGCTGTCAGTCACTGAAACTTTCTGGCCAGATTAATTCATTAATACTTTCTATTAAATCATAGAATTATTGTGGCGTGCACAGGTGAATGGACTCCCCATAATACAAAAGTTAGGAGAGATCATAGAATCTAGCTCATACCCAAATGTGAATTCCTTTTTCCAACATATCTGACATTCTGACATTCAGGTTTCATCGAAGTTCCTCCAGTGAGGAAGAAACCTATTCCTTTTGGAAACAGCTCAGTCTACTTTTGAATTGCTCTAGTTAAGAAATGTTCTCTTACACGAAGCCCAAGTATGCTCTCTTCTACTTTGTTTTTTTCCTTCTGGAGCAAATAAACACAACTACAGTATATTCTTTCTTAAATATGATAGCTTTATAAATCTTTAAGAAAGCTATTACCAGGACTAACCATCCACAATTTCTTCACCAGATCATCAAACGGCAAGCTTAGATGCTTTTCAACATCCTTGTCACCCCTATGTGAACACTTACCTGTTCTGTCTATCCTTTTCCAAAAGTATGGCAATCAAAACTAAATATGGGGGCGGCTAGGTGGCAGTGGATAGAGCACCGGCCCTGGAGTCAGGAGGACCTGAGTTCAAATCCGGCCTCAGACACTTAACACTTACTAGCTGTGTGACCCTGGGCAAGTCACTTAACCCCAATTGCCTCACTAAAAAAAAAAAACAACAACAACAACTAAATACAATACTGCAAATGTCAAACCAGGGTAGTGCTTTGGATATGGACACTGTACCTTTCTTTTAATTTTTTTTAATTTATGGAATAAAAATATGCCTTTCTTCATGAGATTGAAATTGCTTTTTTGGCTTTCTTATTTTTCACAAGTGACTCTTAAGGAATTTACATTCAACTAAAACCTAAAGATCATTCTCAGACTGACCTTCAAATTAGGCAGTCATCCCTTACTCTGCCCCTGTGAAGTTAATTTTTTAACCCATGTAGGGCTTTGTATTTCTTCATATGAAATCCCATCATATTTGATTCAGTCTATTTAGGGCTTTATCTAAGATTTTTGTCTTTTGGAACTTACCATCCAACACTGATAGAATCATTTATTCTAGAAGGACTGATGAATAAATAAATATTACAATTAATATCAAGAAGATCTTATTCCAACTTTTTCTGTATGGCTATAAGTATTGTAATCATTTTATTTTATTTATCAGAAGTAGCATGATATTTCTAAGAGATTCCCTTAACACCAGCAAGAACTGGAATTTAGTTCCACTTCTGACATGTAATGGCTATTGATACTGTATATGTAACAACCTCTCAGTGCCACAGGAAACCCTCTAAAACTATAAGTTGTAAGACAAGTACCAGTATACATTAGTTCAAGAAGTATCTCACCAGGAGCTCTTTATACTAATGAAATCATAGGTCCATTTATGAAGGGAATAATAATTTAAACAATTTTCTGAGACTTCTGTAGCTAGGACAATCCTTGAGGAAACAGCAGGCACATAAAGTCCATACCTGGGTGTATAGATGAATCCTTTCCAGTCCTGAATTACCCATCAGAATTTGTGTTCCGGCTAGTTAAACTTCACAAAACTCCATGTCATTATGAAGTGTCAAAGGAATCTACAAAATTGGCTATTCAGTGTCTTAAGGTCAGAGTCTAAGTCTTTTCCTTGGATAGTATTCCTCACAGTGCTGGACAACCTCTGAATATTCAATAATTATTTCTGAGAATCATAGAATCTGAGTGGAAGTGTCAAAGTCCAACTTCTTGAATGGTATTCTGTCTATATTAGATAAGAGCATCATGGAATTTCAACAATTTCTTGGATTTCAGAGGTCATTTGATGCAATGCCTACCCAAAGCATGACTCTTTATCCACAAAAAATGCCTGACAAGTGAATACTATTAGAAAATATCCCATGAGAGTGTGATGAAATAATGGGATTTAGCAGATACTCAAAGACCCACCTGGAGATTAATCAGAGACTGATTGAATCAAGTGAGAGTGATTGACTGCTGATTAGCCTACTTCAAGTTAACTGGATTGCAATCACACCTGGCTAGCCTTTGAGAAGGTATTGTTCTCAGAAGCTAGACTTTGAACTTAACTTGAGAACACCTTCAAGTTCAGTGAACCAAGAAGCAGGCTTGTGGCAGAGGACTTGAGGAAGAACCCGACCAGGCTGGAACTCTAGGCTAGATAGGCCTTTTCTTAACTTTCTGAACTCCATGTGAATACCTGTATGCTTTAATAAATGTTTAATGCCCAAAGACTGATGCTGAAGCTTCTAATTTAAGGCAACCACAATTTAGATTTTAAATATCACAAGAGGAAACTCACTACATCTAGAGGCAGCCCATTCCACTTCTGGACTCTTTTAAGTGTTAGGAAGTTCCCTCTCTCTTCCTCCCTTCCTCCCTGCCTCCCTCTATCACTTCCTTCCCTTCCTCCTTCCTTCCTTCTTTCCTTCCTTCCTTTTTCCTTCTCCATTCATTTATTCAATTATTTGCTTGTTTTTACTAGGTAAAGGAAGCCACACTTTGCTTCATCTTTCACCTCACCTTAATCACTGAAGGGATGTTGCCTCAGGCAAACTGAAACCTGGGGAAAGACCTTTTCTTAAAAATGCCAAGGTCTCCCACTGCATGGGGCCATCTCCTGTTTTTCTTTTTCCTTACAATGAGCCAAAGTTTATCTCCCTGAAACTTCTGTCTATTGCTCCTAATTCTGCCTTCTGAGAACAAGCAGAGAAAGGCCAATCCCTGTTCTACATGAAAGCCCTTCAAATATTTGATGCAGTGATCTTCATTGCTTAACCTTTCTCATCATCAGGCTAATAAGATTCAGTTCCTTTAAACTATCATGATATAAAATGGTTTCAATTTCCATTATTATCCTACGTTCCCTTCTAGCCGATCAGTGCCCATCTTAAAGGCCCTGTCCATTTTAATTGGGTTGTTTTGACCTGAGCACTAATTCAAATGTGTTCTGACCTGGGGATAGAGTAATGTAGGATATTTGGGCTCCAGATTTCTTTATTCCATAGTATAATACAAATTCCTGGATGCTCCTGAATAGAAAACATTTGTGTTCATTTTTCCACGTCAACTGCCATTTTCTGAAGGATATCGTGTGCTTACGGTCAATGCTAAAATACAACACAATGTTTAAGAGCATAACAGGATATCCTATATGAATAGTAGTTGCCTTCCAGGGGTAATAGTCAGGACTTCAGAAACACAAGGGAGAGAATGAAAGGAAGTAACCACATAAACTAACTTTCTTAAAATTTCATACTTCTGAGTTCAAGAGGAAGTTCAAAGGATGATTCTGCACCTTAAACAGCATCAGTGATAAGAAGCCAACAGCAACCACAGCTGTGGTTCAATCAACATGCTTATTCCTAAGGCAAAAAGGTGACTTGGGAAAGGGAACTGCTTCTGAAAGTCATAGGAAAGGTTAAAATTAGATGAGAGGTATTTCAAACTCCTGCCAAAGAAAATAATAGGTTCATCATCTTTCTAATCCCCTAGGGAAATGGACAGGTGACTGCCAGGTCTTGGCATAAACTTCTTGTGTGGCAGGGAGACAGCAGCTTTTTGTCCCCCTGTGAAAACCTTGGACTACTCAGATATTCTACCCCACGTACAACATGGAAAGAAGAGCCAAATGGCATCCATTTAGTGGCAAATGAAAGAAGGCAAAAGAAATTGTTTATAAGCAAGAGTGTTATCATGGCACAGTGGCAAAGGTACTGGATTTGAAGTCAGAGGATCTGGGTTCAAAATCTGCTCTGACACTTATAACCAGTGTAAACATAAATTGATCTCTTATCTTCATTGGACCTTAATTTCCTCATATCTGAAATGAGGAAGATGGATTTAAATTACCTCAATGGTCCTTTCTAGCTATAAGACTATTTTCCTTTTTGTTTGTTTTTGGTTTTTTGTGAGGCAATTGGGGTTAAGTGACTAGCCCAAGGTCACACAGTAAGTGTTAAGTGTCTGAGGCCGAATTTGAACTCAAGTACTCCTGAATCCAGGGCCAGTGCTCTATGCACTGTGCCATCTAGCTGCCCATTATTTTCCTTTTAAACCACATTTTAAGAAAAAACAATGATCATTGCTTTGAGGTATCCAATTACTCTGGACTTTTAGGGCTGATAAATGGTTACTTTCTATTTTTAGGTAGGGGATTGACTTATTTCTCTCATCTTCTTCAGGGAAGCATGGCTTTCATACCTAGAAATTTGTCTGAATAAATATAAAACCTGCAAACCAAACATCAAATTAAATTGGTGCACATTCCATATTTTCTCTGTTTAAGTGTTGCTGTTGTTTTGTACAAAGGAAAGGGGAACATTACATTTGCTTTAGATAAAGATATTGACTACTGTACATCTGATGTCAAAATTCAAACATTAATTTGCTCTCTGTTCTCAAAATGGTATAACTGGTGGTAAAAAATGAACAACTAAATGATCAAGTTGCTTTTGCCACCTGTCAACAGGGAGAAACAGTGTATAGTATCATGAAGGCTGTACTGGGAATAATAAGATATGAATTATAGTCCTGATAATTCTACTTCTTAGTTATGTGGTGTGGTCAACTCTATTCTGGTCTCTGAGCCTGTTTCTTCCTTTGTAAAATGAGGATGTTGGATTAGATGACACCTAAAATCCATTGATTTATATTAATGATTCTAAGTCACATTTGTTGTTAGTATCTGTTGTTAGAGCCATCACCAGTCATCGTGACTCTGTCCTACCATTGGATTGTGATGACTCTGGAAAAGAGAGTGAGGGTAACAACTTTGTGAAGCTCTGCCTCACTTAAATCCAATTTATGCATGAGTCAAAAGATATCACCCATACCATTTTTTTCCTTTTGCTTCTCTCAAAGTCCTGTGGTGATAGGCAAGTGATGAAGCAGCAGATGCAGATACACTGGGAGCTATAGTCACAACCCTTCACAGAGGTGGCCCAGCCATAGGGTTGTCTTCTCACTGGAAGCATCAATGGGATTCAGCAGCCCACTCAGTGTCTAAGAAGCCTTTTTTCAGGGCAATAAGGGTTAAGTGACTTGCCCAGGTTCACTCAGCTAGTAAGCATCAAGTGTCTGAGACCGGATTTGAACTCAGGTCCTCTTGCATCCAGGGCTGGTGCTTTAGCCACTGTCCCACCTAGCTCCCCCCCCTAAGAAACCTTTTAAGTGACTGCACTGCTCACCTCCCGGTGTGAGGAAAGGGCTAGAAAAGGTGCCCTAAGATTGTCTGCTTATTCAACCCTGGCCTAATTGATACAGCAGGCTGGGGTCCTACCATGTGGTTGAAACACACAAAAAATGTACAAAAATTTCTTCAAAGATGATTCCACTCACTATCAGTACATGGAATGTACATACACTTGCAGACAACACAAAACTCAGTAGACCTGAAAGACAAATGGCACTTGAAGAGAGAATTCAGCAGGTGTCACATTCAAATAGTAGCCTTGAGGGAAATAAGGTTGGCAAATGAAGGCCAGTTTACTGAAGTCGAGGCTCAATACACCTTTTTCTGGAGTGGCCGCAGTGAAGGATAGTGCCATGAGTCTGGGTAGGTTTTGCAAAAAAACCTCATCTAGTAAACAAACTCGTTTATAGGTTAATGACAATGTGATTGCCACTTGCAGGGAAATGCCATGCCATCATCATCAGCGCCTATGCTTCTACCATAAAAAATCCTGCCAAGGTAAAAGAAAAATGTTATAAGACCTGGAGACCCCTTATCATCAACATCCCAAAAGAGGACAGGCTTAAAATTCTGGGTGACTTCAATGCCAGAAGAGGTTCAGACCACCAGACGTGGCAGTATCTACATTCTTAGCAGTCTGAGGATATCATTTGCCTAATTGAATCAAGCAACTGATATGATATAGGGAGTACTTGAATGTTTTAAAGAACTAGTTAGTTATTGATCCAAAAACCTTTATGAAGTACTGTACTTTCTCTGCACCAGGTGCTGTGGTAAATGCTGGGAAGACAAAGACAAAGCACAAATATGTCCTTCCCTCAAGACGCTTTTGTTCCAATTACGCTTCCCACTGGCCAAGATCTTTTCCATTTCTAATGTGCCATGACTACTGTCTGCATGAAGCCACAGAATCTGAAATTCAGTAAGACTCCAAATCCTTCCTATAGTCATATGTGGTATCATGTATTTGTCTATGACCTCCAATGGTATGATCTGAAATCCAACCATGGAGGCCCATAGGTTCTTTTTTCATCCATAGTTTCCATTTAGGAGGTTCACCTGCCTCTTCAAACTGAATGAGACAACTCTTTGAAGGATTAACATACAGCATGTCTCAGATCTATATTGGAGGTCTTTCTGGCTTGAGTGGACCTTCCAGAACTTTCAAGAACCCAAGGCAATCTTTTGCCACAAAGAGGTATTGAGAGAGGTCACAAAATCTATTGGGTTTCTAGTGCAGGTTTTAGCTATTTAGTGTTTTTATTCAGGAGTTGGATAAAAGAACATATGGCCTGCTTGTAAAATTCATGGATGATCCAAAATTGGATTGAAATAATTACCATGTTGAATGATAGGGTCTAGATTCAAGAAGATGACATTTAATAGTGATAAGAATATGGTCTTACACTTGAGTTCAAAAAAAAAAGAAACTATACAAATACAGTATAGGAAGACATACCTAGCCTACATATAAAACCCTGAAATATCTGGAATTTCCACATACATACTCAAATGTGCACATATACATACACATTACATCATATCATAGGGCATTGTGTTATATAGTATCATAGAGTATCATAGAATAAGAATATTTTTAGAGTATTTTTTTTTAGCTAGGTGGCACAATAAATAGATCAGCAGGCCAGGAATCAGGAAGACCTGAGTTAAAATCCCATCTCAGACACTTACTAGCTGTGTGACCCTGGGTAAGTCACTTGACCCACTTACCCCAGTTTCCTCATGAGTGGGGAATCTTCAGGCAGAAGATGGATGAGCATTTGCCTTCAATGTTTGCAGACAGGAGCCCACTTCAAGTATGGGTTAGATCAAATCATCCAACAGTCCCATCCAACTCTGTGATTTTGTAATTGTGTGAAAACATCCACAAAATGGGGAGGAAATAAAAGTATGGGAGGGAAGTCAGCCTTTGAGGATAGATTTCTTCTTTTCCCCTTTATGAGTCAGAGGTTACCCCAAATATTACTTCATCTCTAATGCCTCCCCTCGCCTCGCAATTGGTAGCATTTCCTCCTTTTCCAAACTTTAATTACCTCATATGTCCTTTAATTATCTCCTATCTAGTCTGTATGTATCATACAAAGTTATAGAATGCTGTTTTGCTCATTAGGATATAAATCCTATGAGGGAAAGAAAGGTTTTTCCATTTCTTTGTGTCTTAAGTGCTACACATAGGGCCTGACAATAGTGAGTGTTTAATCAATGTTTTTTGATAGATTAATGTTATTTATAGCTATTTATAAAAATGTAGCTATAGAAGTACCAACATTTCCCTTGGACTAAATGTAATGTTAACTCCAACTAGAATATATGGTCCATTTGGGAAAGGAGCAAGTTATATTGGGTTAGAAGATTTATCTCTAAGATTTCTTTCAGGTCTAAATCCCATGATCCTACTTAGTTACTGTATTTTTTCCTGTACCCAGGGAAATATTCTGCATGTAGGAGGCCCTTAATAAATATTTGTAAATGCTGTCTTTTCAGTAAGCCAATTTCTTGCCTTGCCTCTTCTCTCTCGGAGGCATTCTTGCCTCTTCTCTCTCAATCAAATTAGCTGCCAGGTCTGCTGAATTCCAACTCCAAAATATCTTTCACATCTTACTCTGATTCATCCACCTGATATGATACAGATGCCAGTTGAGTATTTTAAAGAATTGGTTCCTTTTTTGGGAGGCAATTGGGGTTAAATGACTTGCCCAGGGTCACACAGCTAGTAAAGTGTCAAATGTCTAAGATCAAATTTGAACTCAGGACCTCCTGAATGCAGGGTCAGTGCTTTATCCACTGAGCCACCTAGCTGTCACAGAATTGGTTCCTTTTCAATCAATCAATCTAAAAATATTCATTAAGTACTGTCATCCTCTCTCTGCTCAGTCAGTTGGACAATAAGCATATATTAAGCACCTGTTACTTGTCAGGCACTATGTTAAGTGCTCAGCATATAAAGAAAGGCAAAACAAACAAACAAACAAAAAAACAGCCCCTGCTCTCAAGTTCACACAGTGAACACTCAGAAACATCATATCTGTCCTGGATGATTGAAGTATCTTCCTAATCGATCCTCTGTCACCAATCTATCCTCCACATAACTGCCAATACATCCTTCCTAGAGCATAGGTCTGACCATGTCAATTCCCTTCAGGGCCTTAAGTGATTTCCAATTATCTCCAGGATAAAATATGAACTCTCTGGCTTACCACTTAAAGTCCTTCTCAGTCTGGCTCCAAATAACCTTTCTAGGATTATTGCCTATTACTTTGCTCTATACTCTACATTTTAGCCAAACTAGCCTATTTATTGTTCCTTTGACATGATGCTCCATCTTCTAACTTTATGCCATTTTTAGGTCCTTCCCCATGGCTGGAATACCCAATTTCCTTTTCCCTGCCTCATAATTTCTAGATATGTAAACAATTACACTCCATGCTTTATGAGAATTTTCTGTTCCCTTTAATAGTTAATGCTCTTTTCTGCCTTCCCAAATTATGTACATAGGTACCTTTTTATTCATTTTGTCCCCATTCTCCCTCACAGTAGGATGTAAGTCCCTTAAGGGATATCATTGTTTTTGTTTTGTCTTTACATCTTCTCCTCCTAGGACAATGTTTTATGCATAGTATACAGTGCGTAAAAGTCACTCAGTAATCAACAAGCATTTATTAAGTGCCTACTTTCTGCTAAGCACTGGGAACAGAAATAGAAAAGGGAAATGCCCCCTGGACTCAAGAAAATTTCATTCGACTAAAAGGAATTAGGGGTTCCCAGAGGCACAGAGGAAAAGAAAGCTCCATACAAACTATGTAAAGGCATAGAAGAGGGATATGGAAAGTCACATGCAGCTACCAGCAAACATCCCAACATTACCTGAGTGTAGAGTATCTGAAGGGAAATCTTGTGTTATTGTCCTTGAAAGATAGTAAATGCCAGGGGCAGCTAGGTGGCACAGACCTGGATTCAGTAGGACCTGAGTTCAAATCCAGCCTCAGACACTTGACACTTACTAGCTGTGTGACCTTGGGTAAGTCACTTAACCCCCATTGCCCTGCAAAAAAAAAAAGTACATTTTGTCTCTGCTAGTCTCCAGATGCCAGATTTTAGTTGGAGAATGAGTTGTTCTTTTTAATGGAAAGTAGTGAGCCTAACTTTAGTGTTGTAAGACCCGTGCAAGGTGCTAACTGCATTCATACCTCATAAAGGATAGGATGAAACACAACCTTTTTATCTGTGTTGTAATTGGGTACTCTTCTGAACTAATGTCTTGAGACTCTGACAAGACTAGGATGGAACACATGCAATTCCTCATACTGCCTAAAGTCTGTCATGAAGAAAATATAGTATCACTCACAATTCCTATTACTTCTGTCATGAAAAAAGATTAATCAAAGGACCCATAAAGTTTAATACACGATTAATAAAGTGCTTTGGTGAAGACACCATCCCATTCTTCTCTGTGCTAACTGTCTAGACAGATGCCTCAGCTTTGACCTCTTGGGATAATGAGAATTTTAAAAAGAAGCATAGAGGAAGGAACATCAAAATTACAGTAATTGAAAAGTCAAATCATGGCAGTCTATTGTTATTCCGTCAGGCAATATGCAGACTTTCTCTGTCCCATTCCTGGGCCTTGAAATTTAGCCAAAGCTAAACTGGAAGGGACACACATGTAATTGAAGTTAAATTAGTATTGAGGCTACCATTACTATGAAAACCTCACTGACTTACACATAGAATAGGTCATAGTCCGTTGGAGACATTATCATCTTCAAGCTATTCCCAGGCTAACACTGTAAATAGGTGTAACTTTTTTCTAATACCTAGACAATATTGCATCATTAATAATGATAATAATAATATACATTGAGTTATAATAATAGCTCAATATAACTTTAGTTGTTCACAGTTGTTGTTCAGTCATTTCAATTGTGTCTGACTCCTCATGACCCCATTTGGGATTTTTTGGCAAAGATACTGGAGTGGTTTGCCATTTCCTCCTCCAGCTCATTTTACAGATGAAGAAACTGAGGTAGGGGTCAAGTGACTTGCCAAGGATCACATAGCTAGTGCCTAAGGTCAGATTTGAACTCAGGAAGATGTCTTCCTGACATCAGGACTGGCACTCTATCCATTGTGCCGCCTAGTTGTTCTAGTATAATAGTACTAGCTATAATTGGAATATGATATAATAATAGTAATAGTAATAAGTTCTAAAATAGTAATAGTTCAATATAACTGTAGTTGCTCAGAGTTACATTAGGATTTAAGGTTTGTAAAGCATTTATATATAACATATGCATGATATATGCATGTATACATTATATACATGTATATATGTAGGTGACTATATATAGTTTCATATATACTATATAGATATAGATTATATAAATATACAATTTCTTTATAATATATAGATTTAGACTATATATGAGGAAATAACTATATATAATATCACTTGATCCTTGCAACTCTTTGAAAGTATACCAATTTTGCAGATGAGGAAATGGATGTAAAAGTTAAGTTGCTTGCCCATGGTCATAGAACTATCATATGCAAAATTTAAACCCAATTCTTCCTGACTCTAAATTCAGTTCTCTCTTCACTCTATGACATAGCCTGGAGAATTGGACTTTGGCATCAGAAGACCTGAGTTCTACTCTTGACTCAGCTATTTCATAACTATGTGTCTTGGCTTAAACACTATCTTCCCCTGAGGCTCACTTTCCTTCTCTATGAAATGAAAAGGTCAGATTATATCCTAGGATATAAAACTGGAAGAAACCCCAGATGTCATCTAGTCCAAACTTCTCATTTATACAAGGGATACCCAGGATTCTTGGCTCCGCAAGAAGACAGATGATATGCAATTCTTCACTGAGAGTACTTCTAAGATGTGTTGCGCCAAAGACCTCTGGTGCATTTCAACTATTCAGTGCTGATGGAGCCATACTGATTAGTGACAAGGACATGATCCTGGAGAAATGGGCTTAGTACTACCCTAATGTTCTTTTTTTTTTTTTAGTGAGGCAGTTGGGGTTAAATGACTTGCCCAGGGTCACACAGCTGGTAAGTGTTAAGTGTCTGAGGTCAAATTTGAACTCAGGTACTCCTGACTCCAGGGCTGGTGCTCTTTCCACTGTGCCACCTAGCTGCCCCCCTAGTGTTCTTAACAGACCATCATTAACCAAAGGTAAAGTCATTTATCATATTCATCAGGCTATAATCAGTTCCTCTGTAGCTGAAACTCCAACAGAAGAAGAGGGACTGAATGGCATCAAGCTCCTCTCAAGTGGCAAAGCACCTAGTGCTGATTTCATCCCAGCAGAATTCCACAAAATAGGGGGTCCATTGCTAATACAGAAGCTGAATCAAATCTTCCAAATTATATGACAAGAAGAAATTATACCCAGGAGCTTGAGGTTGCCTTCATTGTCCTTCTCTAGAAAGGAAAAGAAAACAGACTGTCCTGTGACAACCATAGGGAGATCTCTCTCCTAGTAATTCCTGCAAGATCCTTGCCAGTCCTCCCTAATTGGCTGATTAGTCATTTGGAGATGGTCACCTGATGAGAGTCATTGTGGTTTTTGAAAGGAATGTGGAAGGGTCAATATGGTCTTTGCTGCTTGACAACTCCAGGAGAAATACTAGGAACAGAACAGGGTATATTCAATATTCATTGATCTGGCCAAGGCCTTTGATACTGTCAGTCATGAAAGCTTGTGGAAGAACATGGCAAAATTTGGCTTCCTGGAGAAGTGCATCAGTATTGTATGTCAATTTCAAGACGGAATGCTTGTCCAGGTTCCAGGTTCTGGATAATAAACTATGCTCTTGCTCTTTCCTAGTCATCAAAGCAGTGAAGCAAGGTTGTGTATTTGCTCCCATGCTTTTTAGCATGATGTTTTTAGAATTGTTATTGGATGCCTTCAATGAAGAAGAAAACAGCATCAAAGACAACTACCACACTGATGGTAAATTATTCAACTTGAAAAGATTTTGTAACCTTTGTAGCCAAGACTAAAGTGGAGAGTTGATGCACAACATTTTTTATTTGCAGGTGACTGTGACTTTAATGCAGTATCTGAGGCTGAGATGCAACAGAGTATGGGTTGATCCTTTGCTGCTTGTGCTGATTTTGGCCTAATAATTAACATCAAGAAAACAGAGGTTCTCCACCAGGCAGCACTATACCATTCATATGTGCAATTATCAATTACAACAAATGGATAAATTTTGAACTCTTTAGATAAGTTCACTTACCTTGGAAGTATATTTTTCTTCTTAAAAAAGTATTTTATTGTTTTTCCAGTTACATATAAGGATAGTTTTCAACATTTGTTTTCATAGGATTTTTAGTTCCCAATTTTTCTCCCACCTTCCCTTCCCTACCTCCTCCCCAAGATGGAAAGCAATGGAAGTATATTTTCAAGAACGTACATATAGATGATGAGGCTGATATGTGTGTTGCTAGAGCTGGTTCAGTATCTGGGAGGCTCTGAAGGACAGTGTGGGAGAGAAGAGGTAATACACTGTCTACCAAACTGAAGTTCTACAGTGCTATCATGTTAACCTCATTGTTGCATGACTGTAAAACCTGAACAGTCTACCAGCATCATGCCAGGAAACTCAATTGCTTTCATTTGAATAGTTATAGGAAGATTCTGAAGATTACCTGGCAAAATAAGGTACTGAACACTGAGGCCCTTTCTCAAGCTGAACTTCCAAGCATTCAAACTCAACTGCAGAGAATGCAATTCTGATGGGCTGATTATATTGTTCAAATTCCAAACATACATTTGCCTAAAAGACGATTTTACAGAGAGCTCACACAGAGAGGTGAGAAGAAACAATACAAGGACACTCTCCAAATCTCTTCGAAGAACACTGGAATCAATTGTGAGACAAGGGAGACACTGGCATGGGACCTCCTAGAATAGCACACCTGAATCAAAGTAGGTGTTGTGCTTTATGAGCAAGACCAAATTGTGAATCTCAAAAGAAATGTGAGATGCACAAATTTAGACATCACCACTCCAAGTATTCACATGGACTATTTGTGCCTGACCTGTGGTAGAGCCTTCTGAGCTCATATTGGTTTGATCTTCCAGCAAGACATACTGAACCTTGACTCCAACATAGTGATGTCATTTTGGTCCTCTTAGATCATGAAGGACAGCAACCATTTTATGGAGAACTTGCACAAGGTAAGTGCTCACATGGTAGTCAGAAGAAGGAGTATAAGGACACTCTCAAGGTATCTCTGAAGAAATTTAATATTGACTATGAGAAGTGGGAAATGCTGGCACAGGACCATATAGCATGACCTGTCTGCATCAAAGAAGGCTTTGTATTCCAAATAAAAAACACAATTGTAGAAGCACAAAGGAAATGTGAGCTGGGTAAATCCAGAATCACTTGCACTCTAAATGTTATAACAAACCACTTGTGTCTGATTTCTAATAATGCCTTCTGAACTTCTGATAAGCCACAACTGGACATACCTTACCCTGGCTCCAATGTTGATGATCATGATTGATTGATGAAGATGAGGATTGATTGAGGATGATGAGGCTTGATTGACCATGATGATGAGGATGATTGATTGATAATGATGATGACAAAAAGCATGGTACTTACTTTACTGGGCTATTGTGAAGAAAATTCATTGTCAGGTATAAGGTACTATATAAGTGTTATCCATTACTGTTATTGCAATAATCAATCTCATGGGTTTATCATAAGGAAATCTCTCCTTAAAGTATTATAAATGTAGTTTACTATAAAAAATGATGAGAAAACAAAGGACAAGCAACTAACACCACCACCACTGAGGGAAGTGAAATAACTTGTCTGAGTCAAATACCTAAAAGTAGCAAAGCTGAGATTTGAGTTATCAATCCCTGAGAACAAATTCAGTGATTTTTCCATATCATTTTTCTTCCCTTTCTCATAATATTCTATGACTCTGATTCTGGGAGAGGGATAGGGAGAGAGAGAAAAACTGTCACAAGGACCACTCTCTCTTCCCCAGAATGGAAAGAGTTGGTCCAATATAGGTTTTCCTTTATTTATTTATTTATTTTTAAAACCACATCTGCTTCCCCAGAGGCCAACCCACAGCTATGGTCAGTGATTCCTGGCATTCCTGTTGCTGTGGAAAAAAGGAGTCAAGTGGGCTCAGAAGGAATGTTTGCAAATGGCAAAGTGCCTTGAACAAATGCAAATGGACAGGAGGCATTTCATGTCTACATGTCACTGTGCCATTCCATATTGGTTTTCCTGTTTCAAGAATCCCCAGGGAATTACAGAGTGAGCAGCTATCAGTGACTCATTCTGAATAATGCTAAAGGGAGAATGCATTGAAGGAGTGGGGAAGAATACATGAACTGAAAATTAATTCCTTAATGAAGTTTTACTATTTTTTTCAAAGTTGCTTCAGCATAATTGTCGTGGTAGTGATAGTAAAAGTGGCAGAGGGAGTGGGGGGCAGTGGCAGTGATAATAATTGTTCATATCCAAAAGAATTATATTTTGTAGTACACTGGAAAGACTCCTTGATGTGGAGTTAGGTGAACTTGGTTTATACCTTGGCCTTGACATTTAATAGATGTGTTTCAAGGCATTAATACTCAAAGCCTCAATTTTTTTCCTCTTTAAAATGAGTGATAATCCCTTTAATATTTAACTCACTAGGCTTTTGGGAGGAAAACAATTTAAAAATTAGAACCATTATTAGTGAGGCTCAGTCAGGTAAGTTGTCCCCAAACTTTGTATAATATTTGAAAATTTTCAAATCATTTTACTTAAAATAATTTTGTGAGCTAGGGAATAAAAGTATTATTGTCCTCATTTTAGCAAAAAAGGCAGCTGAGCATCTGAGAGACTTGGTGATTTATTCATTAGTACACACTTCAGAAGTGTGTAGAGTAAGATTCTAACACTGATCTTTTGGCACTAATTCCAAAATTTTATCCTAAGGGGTGGGGCAAGGTAGGGTTAGCCCCTTTGCACTGGAGCCAGCTCAAACTGGCTCATAAGGACTGATTTTTAAATTTTCAGCATAAGAATTTACACCTTTGAAGTAAAAAAAAAAATGCTACAAAGCAGGGATTGATTGATTCCCTTGCTGATTTTCTAATCTTATGAAAATGATGGAAAATGTTAGTAATGCAGATTAAACTTTAAAACTGTGATGTGTGTACATTTTTTTCTCCTGGAGAGTCAGTTTTTAAGCATCTACCAGGGCATCTGTAAGTGTGTGTTTGTGTGTGTGTGCGCGTGTGCGTGTGTATGTGTGTGTGTGTATGTATGGAGTGACTGAAAAAATATTCATTATTGGGCAATTTCCCTGAGTATCTGATACAATATGGGGAAGGGATGAAAAAACAGAATGTTAGGTATCTTCAAATATCTCTTCACCCCCAGAGAGAAGCACTAGTAGCAATAGGTAGACAGAGATCACAAGTTGATTCAAGAAAGACTTTCCCAGTGATCAAAACTGCCCCAAAATGTAATGGATTATCTTTTGAGTTTGTGATTGGACATCACTGGAAATGTTCAAACAGAAGGCGGGATTACTCCCTTTCAAGTATATCACAGGAGGAAATCCAAGTAGGGGACCAGCAATTGGACTATATAGGCCTAAAAGTCCTTCCCAATTCAGATTCTAGAACTCTATGAGGCCCCAGGTCTGCCACCTGGTAAAGATACATTTCCTGTCTTCAGAAGTACATTCTTTGAAAAAGTGGGCTTTGATCATGCATAGCTTCCTGAACTCTTAAGGGTGGAGAGAGAGAAGAGACTTTCCTTTTCCTTCCCAATTGTCACTTGTTCTGTATTTAAGGGTATCAATCATTATTGATAGTTATTACCATATGATTCACCATGACATAAATATGAACTTTAATATAGAACATGCTAACATAACTTCAACATTCATTTTTCCTAGTCCTGGAATATTTTCATTTCTAATCTTATTCTTTTTCCTCTTTGCCTCACTCACATAGTTACATTTTGGATTTATTGTGTTTGTAATTGGCCTGAAGAATTTTTTATTCTGATTTTGGTTGGATCTTGTGTTCAAAGATAGTGGCTAGGCCTACTATAAGTAACAAGATCAAATCGCCTTAAGGACAAAGCAAGTGTTCTAATAGAGTATGCAAAAACCACCCCCAAAATACACCCGCTCCCTTTTCTCACTTCTCATCCTAGTTTAAAAACATACTAAGATATAGATGTAAAAGTTTGGACAGTAAAAGATTTAATTTCTTTTCTTTTTTTTAAATTCTAAGCTCTGCTTGATAAAATTAGCTCCAGTTATTATTTTTAAACTTTCTTCCTAAAATAGAAATATTAATCACTGATGGGATTCTATAGAAACTGTTTCAGAATTCACAAATAAATTATAGTGTTTGTGATTATAAAACATTTTACCTGGTGCCATTTGTTCTGCGTTCAATATAATTAGTACAGTCTCAGCAGCCTAGAGGTCAAAGTTCTAGTCTTGACTCTGTTGGCAATTACACTAAAATCTTAGGTTACAAACCACATGCCTTTCTGGACTTGAGTTTTTTTTTCAATGAATAACTGCTTCAAGAGTTTCACAATCCCATCCGTATTGATATACCCTCTGTTAGGGTACATCATAACCCAATCATGCTTTCCCAGTCTCTTTGATCCATATTTGTATCTTTCCATAAATCTTCTATTGAAGATATTCCTAGCTTGTGGGAGGCATTTTCTGCATCTTCTATAAGATCACAGATTTAGAATTGAAAAGAACTTATGGGATAGCTGGGTGGCACAGTGGATAGAGCACTGGCCCTGGAGTCAGGAGTACCTGGGTTCAAATCCGGCCTCAGACACTTAACACTTACTAGCTGTCTGACCCTGGGCAAATCACTTAACCCCAATTGCCTCACTAAAAAAAAAAAAAGAATAAAATAATTAAAAAAAAGAACTTTAGACTCTACCTAGCCAAACTTCCTTATGTTTTTTCTAAATCAAGAAACCATGACCCACAGAGACTTATCCAAGTCATGATGGTAGCAAGCAACAGAGCTAAGATTTGAACCCAAGTCCTCTTACTCTAAATCCAGTATTGTTTGCATTGTACCATTCTTCATGGATAGCAATTCAACATATAGATCGCTCATCTCTTATCCATCACTATTATTAATCAACTTTACTACTTCATTTATAGAAATACATTTCCTTGGATAAGGCCCTTGACCTAGAGTCAGGAAGACCAAGGTTTATATCCTACCTCTAACAATTATTAGCTTTGTGATACCAGGGAAATTGCTTCCCTTTGCTAAACATCAATTTTCTCATTTGTAAAATGTAGAAAATAATAGCACCTGCCCAACTGGTTATTGCAAAGTTATTAAACGTGAAAAGTGCTTTATAGATCTTCAAGTCCCAAATAGATGTAGCCATGATGATGATGATGCCATTAGTTGTATTATTTGGATTCTTCTACTATCTTTTTCCATTTTAGATGGCTGACAAAATCTTTTAAATGTTTGAGAACCTCAGTGTAGACGCCAAGTGATATCTCAGGGCTCAGTGCAATCAGGACAATATGACCCATAAACAGCACCATCTCTAAAACCTCTTCGATTGGACTAAGCTAAAAGTATTTCCTTGAATAGTGATGAACACCCTTAATATGCATACATTTCCTTGACTTATGTTTTGCTTGAAATTCATAGTTAGTGGATTATTGACCTTAAGGTCAAATTTGTATAAATTAAATTCATAAGATCATTCTTTGACCTTGAAGAGAGCCTATATGTGATCTTCCAATCTATCCATTTTTTTTTTTTGCAGGGCAATGGGGGTTAAGTGACTTGTCCAGGGTTACACAGCTAGTACACATCAAGTATCTGAGACTGGATTTGAACTCAGGTACTCCTGAATCCAGGGCTGGTGCTTTATCCACTGCGCCACCTAGCTGCCCCTTCAATCTATCCATTTTAAAAATGAGAGAACAATACAATGGAAATGGAAGTAACTTTCTTGTGCAAGTTCATGCAGTTTGTAAGAGTAGTTCAGTGATGAAGATAGTGACCAAAGAAAGTGCTGTGTTAAAAATTATTTGTGTTAAAGATTGATATCACAGTTTTAACTGAATCATTTGGGAGGGGCCACACCTGGCCCACCCCGAGGTGATGTATGCTACTGAGCTCAGTAGGAGAACTCTCCATAGGCAGTTTTTGAAGGACCTCCCCTTTTTGGGGAGGCGAGATTGAATGCTCCCTGAAGGGAAGCAGGCTGCATCCAGAATGCTAGGAACTCGGGCCTTTCCTTCTTGGCCCTTGCGCTGGTGGCATGTTCGCTCTCTGTGTGCCGACTCTTCTTGCAGTGGGGTGTTGGCTGTTCTGGTGGTGCAAGCAACTGTAGACACTCAGGTTTGGTGAGCTAATTACAGAAAACCCTAAATTCCTTTGAACTAGCTTAATTGGGAATGGTCTGGCCAGTGAATAGGTTAAACTTAGAGTTAAGAATATTCATCATTATTTCTATTTTCCTATTTCCTTATCTTTGATTCTTATTAGTTTTACCTTTGTTGTTTAATTAATTCCCAAGTAATAAAATCTGATCCTTTTGTGAAATAAAACTTAGAGGCACTTTTCTTATTGGCCTGGGAGAAATATCTAAAAAGGGCAGTTCAGAGGGAAGGGTTAAACCAAAAAGGTCCCTCATATTTCAGGGACCCCAATATTAAGGTGAGTCACCCAAATAATGCTCCATATATAAAATTTTGTCCCTCACAGTGCTATGTGAGGACCCCTCAAAATAAATTGCATTATTTAACCTGAAGAAGAGAAGATACTAGAAGAATATGATAGTTACCTTCAGGAATTTGAAGACACCTTTCTTTGTCAAAGAGGGATGAAACTTGTTTTGCTTGGCACCAGAACTAGAAGAAATGAGTGAAAATTGTAGGGAGTAAGATTTTCACTTGATATAAGGGGGCAACTTCCTAATAATTACAACTACCATTTATATAGAGTTTTAAGGTTTGTAATGTAGTTTACAAATATTGTCTTATTGTATCCTCACGATAGTCCTGGGTGGTAACTGTTACTATGAGGAAACTGAGGCAGACAGAAGTTAAATGATTTGCCCAGTATCTGAGGCTGGCTTTCAACTCATGTTTTCCTGACTTAATTTATAATACTCTATAGCCAATCAAGACTATCCTAAAATGAAGACTTACTCAGTTTTACTCCCCATCACTGAACAACCTTCAGGTGGAAGCTGGATAACCACTTGGCAACAATGTGAGTTATGCCTGTACCAGTGGAGAAATGGGGTCCAAGTTGTAAATTGCCATTCAAATAGGTTACCCATTATGTATGGAAAGGACAATGAAGCCACATGAAGTTTTGATCAGTACAAACATATTTTGGTCAAATAAAACATGTTACAAGACACTCCCCCAGAAAGAAGAGACATGGAGAGAAAAGAAAGGAACAGAAGCAACAACAAAAAAAAGAAAGAAAGAAAGAAGGCAGGACCAAGAAAGAAGAGAGACAGGTTAAACTGTTAATAAAGAAAGAGATGAGTGTTCTACATAAGGTCTGAAGGGATGGGATCCAGCACACAGGTGGAGAAATTAGCCTTTGAAAGAAGGCCAACATGATCTTTAGACATATCTCCTGGAAAACTGGAATTTAGGAGCATCTTAATGAGTGGGTTAAAGAAACAATGACTCAAAGTTGAATACTTTACTTCTTTTATGTCTCTGTTCCATATCTTTTTTGGAACCATAAAAAACAGATTTAATCTTTCTCTTTCAAATGTTTGTGTATTTTCTCCCTTCTATACAAGAAAAGAAGGCAGTTGTTGGCAAAAAGTAGGCAAGAGGAAAAGTTCTGATCAATACTCACCATGGGCTGTTGTCTAACCCTCATGAAGTGAACTTATAGTTTCCTGACCTTATTGATCTTGTCTTGTGCTGTTCTATATTGTAGCCTTTGCTTACTCTATGCCTCATCCCTGTAATGGATGCCTCATACCCCTAGCTCTCCCTGCTGTAATCCATCTCTTTAAGAAAGGTCCAACTTAGGTGATAGTTAATATGGTAAACATTTTGTTGTACTGGAAAAAAATGCTAGACCTGTGATCAAGAGAGACATGCATTAGAATCATATCTTTGACAGTATCTAGTCGCTAACTTTGCTACCATAATCTAGTCATTTGGCTTCCTTTAGACTCAGATTATCTTCAGAAATGTAGATGCCTCACAAAGTTGTTTGGAGAATTGAATGAAATAATTGCATTTATATAGAGCTTTAAGGCATGTAAAGGTTTTATATATTTTATCCCATTTGAACCTCACAATAGCCCTCTAAAGTAGGTATTCTTTTGATTCCCCTTTTCTGCATTAGGACACTGTCATTTAGAGGTAAAGTGGTTTCCTCAGTGTCACATATCTAATAAGGGAAAGGGACAGGATTTAACTCAGATCCTCTGTTTCTATAATTTAACACCCCTTTCACAGAGATTCCAATGCAGTTTTCCTAGTCCTAAATTCAGAATTCTCTCTGCTTTATCATGCTGTCCTCAATAGAATATAAAACCTAAGTGGGCCCTTTTAGGACAGAGGAGGCACAGACAAGAATATGAATTGTCCACTCCAGGTATGGTGGAATAGAGAATATACTGAACTTTGCAAATCATTAAGCACAATACAAACTGAATATCACTTATTGTTAAACCCTCTCGGATCCTTCTGTCTCCCCCTTGAAAGTGAGTCCTTCACTTTCTTGAATCTTTCATTCATCCCTTATGGCTAATCTGGTGATGTACCTTCCCAATGTAGGGAGGCCATTCTTCATATTACAGATACACTGTCTAGCCCCAGGTTATACTTAAAGCCATTCTAGTTTAGTAGGACCTGTCAGAACTTAGCTTCCATGAGCACAGCCTCTAAGAACCAGGGTTACCACTTTACCATCATGAGATATCAGGGATTGACCATGTGAGTTGCCAAACAAATGTTTTGTTTGTTTGTTTGTTTTGTTTTGTTTTTGTCCTGGTGCTTAATTAAATGTTTATTGGATTGAATTTAAATGTAGTTGAATCCGGGCAGCTAGGTGGCGCAGTGAAGAGAGCACTGGCCCTGGAGTCAGGAGTACCTGAGTTCAAATCTGGACTCAGACACTTAACACTTACTAGCTGTGTGACTCTGGGCAAGTCACTTAACCCCAATTGCCTTACTAAAAATAAAAATTAATTGAATCAGGGGACCTCAGTTCAAATGCCAGCTCTTCCACTTCTGACCCATGTGATCTTAGACAAGTCACTTACTCCATCTTTAAAATGAAAGTGCTGGTCTAGATGACCTTTAAGCTTCCTTCTAGCTCAAAATATATGATTCCATCAACTGAATGTGTGTTAATTTGGGTTTAAACCCTAATTTCTGATACCTCCAACTAAATTATAGTTTAGAGCAAAGACAAAATCATAGAAGTCATTGAGTCCAACTTCCCTCATTTAACATTACTATTCTAACAGCTTAGCCTTGCTTCAATGTTCTGTAAAGCACTTAGCACAGTGCCTGGCACATAAAAGGTGATTAATAAGTGTTTCTTTTCTTTCCTTCCTACCTTCCTTCCTTCCTTCCTTCCTTCCTTCCTTTCTACCTTGCTTTCCTCATTTTATAGATCAGGAAACAGAATTCTTTAGACGTAAAATGACTTACCCAACATCACATAGCTAGTAAATGGAAGATCCAAGATTGAACCTCGGTTTTCTAAACTAAATCACCCTTTCTACTGGGCCTTCACTTTCCCAAACACATTATCTTCTTAATATAACTTGGGTCAGAATTGTGGGTGTCGTCACTGGAAACTGATTGCTTCACTTTTGACCATTTGGGGCATTTAATTTCTCTAATTGAACTAAGTGCCATCCACAGCTAGGCTGCCTGTGTATGTAGTATTCACAGCAGCATAACAGCATATATCTACACACACACACACACACACACACACACACACACACACACACACACACACACACACACACACACACGAAGGAGGCCATGAGGGAGCCATTCCAAGCCTGGGTAATATTGAGAGAGAGAGAGAGAGAGAGAGAGAGAGAGAGAGAGAGAGAGAGAGAGAGAGAGAGAGAGAGAGAGAGTTAGTTCTTGGCTTTGTGAAGTGCCCGGGGTTGGCATGTCAATCTTCAGGAACAAATTGCTTAATTCAAGACAAAAGGAATGCACTGCTGGGACAAGTTTCCAGCAGCCATTTGCCTTCCCTTCATATGAACATCTGAACTGAAGAAAAAAAATGACAACATTATGAGATCTTGACATCTGGAAATTGTGAGACTTCAAGTTGTTACACTCATCTAATGCGTATTCTCACATTACAATCGTGTTTAACAGTTACCCATGTGTCACTCAAAGGGAGGCATTGTGAGCAAGAAAAATGTTGGCAACTCAATCCCTTCTGGGCAGAGTATGAGGTCATGATATTAAAAACCCTTATTCACAGATGAGTTTCCTTGCATTTATTCAGAGGAAGAATCATAGAAAGTTAGAGTTAGGAAAGAAGTAATCTATTCGGCTCCCATCACATTATAGTTGGTGACACAGGATCCTTACAGAGTAAGAGACTCTTCTTAATGGTGGTAAAGGTGGAATTAGAGCTCAGGATCCCTAAGTCTCTGTCCCAGGATCCCTAAATCTCTGTTTTATCAGTTAAAGGTTAAAATAAAGATTATTATATAAAAAGTTAGATTTCAAGTAGACATTTCTCCAACTGAAATTATTCTATTTAGCACAGATCTATCCCTCCTTCTGACTTCATTATTTTTGTTCCTGGCACCAGCATTTTAGAATGATGATTTTTTAAAACTTTTTCCTTTACTTTTCATCTACAATCAGTTACTGAGACCTATTGCTTCCATCTTGACTGTAGCTATCCCATCTCTCCCATTTTCTGTATTCCAAATTGTACACTCTGTCATAACTCCTCATCGCTGGCTAAGTAGACTACTAAAATAGCCTAATGGCCTTCTAACTGGGCCTATTACTTTTTTTTTTAAGTGAGGCAATTGGGGTTAAGTGACTTGCCCAAGGTCACAAAGCTAGTAAGTGTTAAGTGTCTGAGGCAGGATTTGAATTCAGGTGCTCCTGACTCCATGGCTGGTCCTCTATCCACTGTGCCACCTAGCTGCCCCTGGGCCTATTACTTTTATTCTTTCCCCCTCTCTTCTAACTTCATTGCACTGTCATGGTAGTTTTTCTTAAATGCAGATCTGGGGTAGTTTCATCTCTGATCAAAAATGTCAAGTGATTACTCAATTGTCTAATTCATAAAGTTTTCCCTTCTTGGCCTGGCATTCAAGGCCCTCTAAAATCTTGTAGTAGATTTTCTTTCCAGTCTTACCTCTATTATTGCTCCCCATATGATTTCTTTCTAGCCAAATTGGCTTATTCTCTGAACTCTAGATATGACCAGCCTTCTCCTACTTCATTGTCTTTGTTTTTCTCAATGCCTGGAATTCTCTCTCTTTCCTATTGAATTTCTACTTGTCCTTTAAAGAGCAATCCAAATGCAATATCTGTTAAGTATTTCCTTATAAAAAGTCTTTCCCCCTCATATTTCACCTAGCTGGTTGTTTTTTCTCCTCTCTGATGTATTCATCATGTAAAATTGCATGTGATTGTGATCTGTACTTGTATCTTATCTCCTTATTAAATAGTAAACTCCATTAAGAGAGATGTGTCTTATCTAAACATTATATCTCCCCAAAGATTAATACTTTGCACACAGCAGCTGTTTATTTAATATTGGCTAAATTAATGATTAAAGGCACTTTCATTAAAAAATAATCCCTCTAGCCAAACAAGTAGAATAAAAGTTTCTTTGCCAATAAATATAATTGTAAAAATTCTCATATTTTATTTACCGCCCCCCCCCAGAAATCACCTGGACTACTAAATGTTTTGCCCACTAAAGTGAAAGTTAAGTGATTGTCATACCACTAAGTCATACTAATAGTCACACTGCTCCGTACTACTAAGTAAGCATGTGTCAAGTAACAGTATGGATAACATGGAAATGTGAGTGGGCATTTGAAAAAGGCTAAGATTTAACTGGGTCATCGAGGCTAAGGCTAAATGAGGAATTTCAGAGATGATTGGGTAAAGAATAAGTGACAGAAACAAAAAGAGCCTCATTTCACAGTGAAACATATGACCAAAACTTAACCATACTTATGGATTTGATGTCTGACTAGTACATGGACTAGTACTAGTACATGGAATCATTCTCTTTTGGAAGTAAAGACTAGACCAGGTTTTCAGTATGAAGGACCTCTTCTAGACCATCAATTCAGGAGTTCATCATTTAATCAGAGTCCAGCAAACTATAGTTCATACCAAATCCTAATTTAAGTTAATGAAATGGAAGGTAGGTCCATGTCATTTGAATTTTACTCTCTTGATATGGATGTAGGCTTGCCATGTAGCAACCTGAATATATCCATAAAATATTAAAAGAGAATGAACAAGATGATATTGTTATGGTATAGAAGGTTTGTGGGGAAATAGGCACAAGATGACAAAAAGGCATTGAATGAGTTGCCTTCTGTATTGCTTGAGAGGCATAACTTATTTTATAAAAGCATCAGTATATCAAAGTGCTGTATCTCAATTCTGCTATTGATTTCTGTTATTTGTCCTTCATTTAGATGAAGACAGATGACATCACAGGGTGATATCTTCAGTCATTCATGAGTAGGATTTAAGGGAGGCAGAGTTGCACAAAGCTGTCAGTCTTACTGTCTTCTTCAAAGTCATCAAAGTTCAGTGGTAAGACAAAAGTTAGGATGCCTGGCAATGGCCTGGGATACAGAGGATAACCTTGGAGTCTTTGATGTCTGACCAAGCTCTAAGCACTCTTCAGCACCTGTTCTAGCAACCTTCGTGGCCGTTGGAATCAATTTTTCTCAACCAACCACCCATTCCACCAGAGAAAGTCTTCACATATTTGGGATAGACATCCTTCTAACTCACTAATGAGTTGGAGGCCTGTCAATTACCCTTAAACTGCTGAGTCAGTTTTATTGGGGTGTGGGTGTTGTACATCCTACAGCTTCATGGAGCCATAGATAAGAGCTGGACACCAAAGGTGAATGAGTTACCCTGAAAAGGGCCTGGCAAATTCTCATACCAGAGATGCTAGTCCTTCCTGAATATCCCCTACACACAGAATACCTGAGTGCCATAAGTCTTATATTTTAAATATTTATTACATTTAAAGGAAATATGTTCTGTTATATTCTAAAATGTATAATATATCCCTGACCAGATGCCATTACTAGCCATAAGCCAGATTCACTCAGCTAGCCATAAGTCTTATTTTCCTGAATGATGAAAAGCTTTTTTATTCAAATAATGCCCTCTAGAAAATGTCAATAAATTGTTCTCTATATATCCAATGTATTAAAGTGTTTAAATATACTATTCATTTAATCATTATTAAGTACACATCATGTACACTGTCCTAAATGCTGATGGCCAGGGGAAAAGAAAGAATCAGAAGAAAAAGTTCACAGATGTATGAACATGCACTGAGGTTAAGTCAGGGAAGATGTGGAGGTGAGACTTTAAAATAATTGGCAAATATTTCCTCCTAAAATCATAAGGCTTAAAACTCAGTGAGATTTTATGAACAATCTAGTCCAAACAACTATTTTACAGGGTAAGAATCTATTTAAGACCATGGAGTTATATAAATTTCCCAAGGTCACATAGAGAGTGAATTGCAAAGGCAAAATTCAATTCCTTGTCAATTTCATGTAATTGACTCTAAAGTCATATTTCATGCTATTCTTATGGAAAAGATGAAGAAACATGCTAGATAACAGTATAAATATATGATTCATTACTGATTGAATGGCTAGACTCAAAAATTAGTCAATAATTATTCTACATTGATTCGGAAGGATATACCTAGTGGATGTCCTCGGAGATTAATATTTGGTACTGTGCTGTTGAACACTTTTTCCAGGACTTGTATAGAGGTACACATGACATTTTTATCAAATTTGCAAATAATGTAAACCTGGTAGAATTAACATTGGGGATGAGAGTCCAGATTCAAGAAGTTAGGTGAAAACCCTGGGCTAAATTTTATTAGATAAAATTCAGTTGGCATAAATGTAAAGTTATACACTGTAGTTAAAAAAATCACCTTCCTATGTATAGGATGGTATGGTCAAGAATGTATTTAGATAAATATCTGTTGAAAAATAGCTAAGGGTTTTAGTAGATTAACTCGAGTCAGCAGTGAGCCCTGTCAGGCATAAAGCTAAGGAATAAGGAGTTGATATCCCCATTATATTTGTTCCTGGTCAAAGTATGTCTGTTGCATGATGTTCACTTTTGGTCACCAAATACTTCTTTGAACCTTGATAAACTGGAGAACAGTTTAGGGCAGCTAGGTGACACAGTGGATAGAGTGCCAGGCCTGAAGTTAGGAAGACTCATCTTTTTTAATTCAAATCTGGCCTCAGACACTAGCTACATGACCCTAAACAAGTCACTTAACCCTGTTTGCCTCAGTTTTTCATCTATAAAATGAACTTGAGAAGGAAATGCAAAGTACTCCAGTATCTTTTCCAATAAAACTGTAAAAGGGGTCACAAAGAGCTGGATACAACAGAAACAAATGAATAACAAGCTGGAAAACATCCAGAGGTCAATCAGTATCAAAAAGGGTCTTGAGCCTTTGGCATATAAGGAGTTTTTTAAGGAACTGGAGATGTTTAACCTAGAGGAAGGAGGCTCAAGATGTCACAAGATTATGAATCAAGTGATAGAGGAGACCACAGAAGCCATCTATATCAATACCCTCATTTGATAGAGGAGAAATCTAGAGAAGTAATGTGCCTTTCCCAAGGTGACATAGGAAGGAAGCATCAGAGGAAAGCTTAGAGTAGAGATGCTCTGGGGCAGCTAGGTGGCACAGTGGATAAAGCACCAGCCCTGTATTCAGGAGGACCTGAGTTCATATCTGGCCTCAGACACTTAGCACTTACTAACTGTGTGACTCTGTACAAGTCATTTAATCCTCACTGCCCCACAAAAAAAAAAATAGAGATGCTTTGACTCTAGAGTCTGCACCACACACATGAGAACTGACTTCAAGCTTCAGAAGAGCTATCATTTAAGATGTAGTTTGTGCTTTTTGGTCCCAGAGGGCAATGGGCAAAATTTGCAAAGAAGCAATTTTAGGCGTGATGTTAGGAAAAATTTCCTAGCAATTAGAATTATCCCAAACTGGAATGAGTTGCCTTAGATGGTATTGGGTTCTTCCTCATTGGGGTCTTCAAGCAAAGGCTGGATGTCTACTTGACAGGTATATTGTAAAGATCAAATCTATTTTTCATCTTTTGTTTTGTTTTGTTTTGTTTTGTAAAAATGAGGATAATAATATATACTTCACAGGATTGTGAGGAACAAATAAAATAATATATATGAAGTACTTTGCAAAATAAATTTCTTTGTATATACTATATAATTATTTGGGGTTATGCATTTGAATATAAAACCATTAAGGTCCCATCTAACTCTAAAAATTTCTAATTCTGTGAATGACTCTCCAGATATTCTTGTTTCCTCTATGGGAGACAAAGCAGGATGGAAAAAAGTTAACAGGGGGCAGCTAGATGGCACAGTGGTTAAAGCACTGGCCCTGGATTCAGGAGTACCTGAGTTCAAATCCTGCCTCAGACACTTGACACTTACTAGCTGTGTGACCGTGGGCAAGTCACTTAACCCCCATTGCCTAAAAAAAAAAAAAAGAAAAAAGAAAAAAAAAGTTAACAGGAGTATGGATTCTGGATCTGAGTCAGTGACTGTATTAATAGATTTGGGGAATGCATCTTGTTATTCATTTGACCAGCAGGAAAGTTTGGGAAGCTGAATCACAGAATGTTAGCAGCCTGTTCTGAGCACCAAAGAGAGATCATAGAAACACCAACTATATGCTTTGTGACAGAAGTCAAATTATTCCAAACATGTTGAAGAGTTATCCAAATTCTAAAATTCATATCTATTGATCTACAAGGAGAGACTTAACATACCCACAATTATTCTGACTGCTAACCATTTAATGTTTTCTGAAAATAATGGCTAGTCTTTGAACTATTTCTGAACATTCTGGTTTTCTTCAGCTCCATTAAGTTAATTCTCAGCAGATTCAATCCTGGGTAACTTATTTGGCAGGTATGCTCCTGATAACATCAGCAAGCATGAGTTCTTCCTTCACCTGCTTTCAATTCCTCCAAATTAATGGAGCAGGCATTCAAGTTTTTGGAAGAGAATAAAGATAGTATCACAGCTGGGACATTTCCCTCCTCCTCTTCTCTCATTCCAGCTGGTCTGTAACTTTGCCTTTTGGCTTGTTGGTTGTGCAGGTTAACAGCCCTTGGAGAAGAAACCAGCTTGTGAGTGGATTAGAAAATGATGCCAGAGTGAAGACAACAAACATTTCTTTAGAGGAAATGCCAACAACTGAAATGGGCTTTCTAGTCTACCATAGGGAATGGGAGCCAGCTTGGGGTGTTTCCTCAAATGGAATCAAAGGATTGGGAGGGAAAGAGGTCACCGAGGGTATCTAATGAATCTAGGAAGACAGCCGAATGCTTTTAAAAACTTCAGGCTAAAATGTTTTCTTACTATCTCTCAGTTCCTGACTTACAGCTATACTGGAGCACAAAGAGATCAAAAAGAACTAAACACAAATTCAAAAATGAAATGCTCTAGTATATTTCTTTTTATCCCACCCTACTGTATACATATAAAGTTCTCTCTGTAGATATCATCTAATGACTTCCCTTCAAAACTACATTGTTTTTAACTATTTTTTATAGTTTTACTTATTAACTTTAGGTTTATGCTGCACATATATTAATACATGCACTGATATATATTATACATATTCACATATAAATGTATACATATACACATTGTCTATAAGTCTAATTATGTGACTACATATATAATAGATATATACATATTACAAAGAGCTAACACTGATAAATGGTAGCTATGCATAAAATAAACTGTTTCTTGTTTGTTAAGATATCACTCTCTTACTGGGGGAGTTCCCCAAGATTCTCTGTATATATACATACTACATGTGTGTACTGTGCTTTTATATGTATATATGTGCATGTATATATCTAGTATTTATACAGTGTGTGTATATAGAATATAGTGTTTATATGTATGTGTGAATATATGCAATATATTTGTATGTTTATATGGACATAACCCTGTAGGCCTTTATATATAGATATACACATATATATGTATATGAATATGCATATGCATATTCATTTGCATATTCATATAGTGTAAATATACACAGAACCTTGAGAAATTCAGTTAGAGAGTGATGTCTTAACAAACAGAAAACAATTCGTTTTAGGCATAGCTTCCATGAAATAAAGTGTTGTCTATTTACAGTAGGATTACTGATTACTTAGAGCAGTGGTTCCCAAACCATAGCTGCAAACCCATGGGGATGGGGGGTTCATTGCATATTATCAACAAATCCAAATTAGAGGAGCAAGAATTTGAATACTTCTGCCAAACCTTAATTGATATAGTCACAGGCTATGGTCATAGATAACAAAATGTTGCTATGGTAACTGGCTCTTAGCACCCAATGATCTCTTTGTGAAGTATGAACACCTCTCTCTGAATTAGAAGGGGAAATAAATTGGCTAGAATGAAAATTAACTATGCTCTGTGGACAATAAATATCTAAACACTGGAGACAATACGAATTCCTCAGTTCTATTCAGTATTGACTTGGAGCAGCTTGTCAAGGAGACCCCTGAAAAGAAGAAAAGAGGGGTTTTCTTACCTCCCCACTCCACACACACTTTGGCCATTACATCTAGCAATGGAACTACTCATCCAGAAGGAAACCTCCCATCCAGCAGTTGTAGGGTCAATTTAAGAGTTCATAGACTAGCTAAGGGACCAAAGACAGACTACAGAAGACACAGATGCTGAAAGATAGTCATTAAAGGCCTGAAGAAGCTTCAGGGAACATGACCCATAGCAACAAACAAGAAAATCAACCATAAACTTAAAGAGAAAATTAGTCCTAGAAATTAAAAGCCTACTCAAGCAGGGAGTAGACAATGAGAAACTGGCTGAGTAACCCAAACAAAAGAGATGTTATGTCTCTGGGGGAACTTAGGGAAGACTCCACTAGGACAGAAAGTATTTTGAGGCCTGATAGTAGTACTGGAGGACTGAATAGCTTTGGTCACATATGTTCCCTATATGTATGCCTCACTACCACTTTACTCTCAAAGTTTGTGCTTCTTCTCATAGATCCTGTATTTATTTTTAGTAATATGCTAGTTTGTAGGGGTGAAAGGATATTTTTTCTGACTATTCTTTTTACTATGATATCTTAGTAAGTGCCATTGCTAAAAAATTGTGTCTTCTTGGAGAAACACTGTTGGGGGCTCAATGGGTAAAATAAATGGGTATCCCCCAGAAGATCTTTGAATCTATGAGAGTAGCAGATACTTTCAGGGACACAGCTTCAGAGGATTAGTGAAAATTAGGGGAGTATCTCAGAGGAAGTGAATCCATAGAATTTTTAAAAATCAAGTAATTGGTGGTGTCATTGTTGAGTCATGTCAGACTTTTTGTGGCCCTATTTGGGATTTTCTTGGGAAAAGATACTATAGTGGTTTGTCATATCCTTCTCTAGCTCATTTTATAGATCCCAAGACTGAGGCAAACAGGGTTAAGTTATTTGCCCAGGGTCACAAAGGTAGTAAGTATCTTGGTATAGATTTGAACTCAGGTCTTCCTGACTCCAGGCCCATCAATCTATCCACTATTCCTCGGAATAATTGCCCTCACACTCCAAAAGTTCAAAAAGCATTGAGTTATATAGTACTAAGAACCCCCCAAACTAGAAAAATTATTAGTATACACTTCATGTCATTGCAATCATTTTAACTTTACCTCTTTGAATAAACTCTCAATTATGAAATGTGGTACATGTAAAAAAGTAATGACATCGAGTATGGATATCACCATTTTGGGGGGAGAAGCTTAGCAATTACAAGGCAGATGCCACAATTAATAGTTTGGAAGAGCACAGACAACACATAATTAACAAATATAATACCATTGCCAAGTTGAGAGACATGGAAATAAAGGTCAACACCAGTTTCAATTACAAGCCCATTTGCAAAATAATGATAGTAGAACTACAGAATATGTTGAGTAGTATCACCTCAAAAATAGCAAAAAACAGTTGAAAAGAAAAAAACCCTGTTTTTGAGCTTACTACAACAACTAGTTAAGCTATGTCACTGCCAAAACATTCATGGAGAAAAACAAAAGAATGTTCAAATGAAACAGATCTAACAATGTTTCTAAAGTTACATTCTTATCAGCAGTAGTTGAAATACCATCTTTCTATTTTACCATCACAGTAACCAATTACCCAATATGCAATGTTAGAAAGTGTTATTTAAACATGTGAAAGTTAGAAACTGTGATACAATGAAGACAGCTTAGGCTTTGGGGTCAGAAGACACAGTTTGTTTTTAATTATGATCATTTATTTTTAACATTCTTTTTTTAAATTTTGAGCTCCAAATTCTCTCCTTCCCTTTAGCCCCTCTCCTACCCATTGGGAAGGGAAGAAAATGATACCCATTATACTTGAGAAATTATACAAAACATAGTTCTTTATTAGCTATGTTGCAAAAAAGCAATAAAAAAGTGAATAAATTTTTCATCATGAGTCCTTTGGAATTGCTGTGGATCATTGTACTGATCAGCATAGCTAAGTATTTCCCAGTTGATTAGTATCACATCATTTTTACTATGTACAATGACCTGATTCTACTCATTTCACTTTACATCAGTTCACATAATTCTTCCAAGTTTTTTTCCTGAAACTACATATTTTGTTATTTATCATAGTATAATAATATTCCATCACAATCATATACCACCACTTGTTCAGCCATTCCTCCATGGATGGACATTTCCTCAATTTCCAATTCTTTGGTAACACAAAAAAGAGCTGTTACAAATATTTTTGTACCTAAAGGTCCTTTTCCTTTTATCTCTTTGGAATATAGACCCAGTAGTGGTCTTTCTGGATCAAAGGATATACAGTTTTATAGCTTTTTTAGCATGGTTCCAAATTGTTCTCCAGGATGGTTGGACCAGTTCACAACTTTATCAACAGTGTATTAGCAGATCTATTTTTCCATATCCCATGTAGCATTTGTCATTTTCCTCTTATGTTAGATTAGGGAATCCAACAAATATGAGGTTGTACCTTGGAGTTATTTTAATTGCATTTCTCTAATTATTAGTAGTTTAGAGCAATTTTTCATATGACTGATAGCTTTGTTTACCCTCCCCCCCGCCCCACACCCAAAAAATGCCTGTTCCTATCACTTTACTATTTGTCAATTTGTAAATGGGTCTTATTTTGATAAGTTTCACTCAGTTCCCTATATATTTGAGAAATGAGGCCTTTATCAAAGAAATTTATAATTTCTGATTATCTTCTAATTTTGGCTTCATTGGCTTGGTTTGTGGAAAAAAGCTTTTAAATTTCATATAATCAAAGTTATCTATTTTGCCTACCAACCCTCTCTATCTCTTATTTGGTCATAAATTCTTCTCTTATGCATATATCTGAGAAGTTATTTCTTCCATGTTCCTCTAATTTGCTTATGATATTATCCTTTATATCTAACTTTTGAATCCATTTTGACCTTATCTTGGTATAAGGTATGAGAATCGGTCTATGCCTAGTTTCTGCCAGACTGCTTTTAAGTTTACCCAGCAGTTTTGTTGAATACTGAGTTCTTGTTCCTAAAGCTTAGATCTTTGGGTTTATCAAACATTGGATTGCTATGGTCATTTACTGCAATAAATTGTGTACCTAATCTATTTCACTGATCAACTACTTTATTTCTTATCCTGTACCAGATTGTTTTAATGCTCACCACTTTGTAATATAGTTTTAGATCTGATACTTCCATCATGATTTTCTTCATCTTTTAATTGATCTTTTATATTCTTGCCCTTTTCTTCAGAAGACACAGATTTTAAAACTCCAACATTGATATTTACTACCCATGCCACTTTGAAGATATCACTTTCTGTAAAATGAGAAGGTAGTTGATCCATAATCTTTCCTTTCAGCTCTGCTTGTGATTAAAATAGTTAGATATAGACAAATACAAATAGAAGAAGGGATTAAGGAGCAAAAGTTTTAAATCTTTCAAGACAATTTTCAATTATAGATGGCACTCTTGCAGAAGGAGCAGTTTGGTGATATAGTCGATGAAATGCAAGGTCTGGAGTCAGGAAGACCTGAGTTCAAATCCAGTCTCAGACATTTATTAGTTGTGTGACCAAGACACAACCTCTATCAGTTTCCTTAATTTAAACTGGAGGTAATAATACCATAAAGGACGTGGAGAATTTGAATAGATAAAACAGAAACAATGAGTCATATATAGAACTCGAAGAAGTATTTGAGTTGAGACATAGATTTGAAAACTAAATTTGCTACTAAGCAATCACAGGAAAGGCACTGCACCTGTCTGTCTTAGTTTCCTCAACTTTAAAATGTGAATAATGATATTTTTCCTACCCATCTCCCTGGATTGTAGAGAAAATGCTTTGCATTTTTTGCATATATCATAGGACACCACATGTTTCTAGAAGCCAGCATCAGACAGACATTAAAAATGCAATAAATCCATGATGGGGACAAGCAAACCTGAAAACCAAAATACAAGCCACATACTACAGTAATTGATAAAGCAGAGAACCACATAGGCCATAGGAGCAATGATACCTATCCTATCTCTTCTATATGCTAGTACTTGAAGATATCATGTCCTTCACCTAATTTTTCTCTTTTTCTGGTTAAGTATCACCATTTCTTCCTTCCTTCCTTCCTTCCTTCCTTCCTTCCTTCCTTCCTTCCTTCCTTCCTTCCTTCCTTCCTTTCTTTCTTCCTTTTGTTTTGTGGGGCAATGAGGGTTAATCGACTTGTCCAGGGTCACACAGCTATTAAGTGTCAAGTGTCCGAGGTTAGATTTGAATTCAGGTGCTTTATCCACTGTGCCACCTAGCTGCCCCCACGATTTCTTTCTTAATATGATTTTCATATGGTCTGGATTCAAGGTTCTTTCACCTGTTACCCTTTCTGGACATTCTCTAGCTCATTTAGAATGTAAGCTTCTTGAGGGCAGGAAGTATTTTATTTTCATCTTTGTCTCCCCAGTGCCTATCACTAAGCCTAGAATAGGCACTGAATATTTTCTTATTGTTGGTTATCAACAAATATTAGTTCTCTGTTGGTGCTTATAACAACATATGCTATTTCAGCTATGGTCTGATCATGGGAGAGTGTAAAATGACTATCACTTCCTTAATTTAAGAAGTTATGCTTTATTTTATTATTTTTGTATGAGGCAATGGGGGTTAAGTGGCTTGCCCAGGGTCACACAGGTAGTAAGTGTCAAGTGTCTGAGGCCAGATTTGAATTCAGGTCCTCCTGACTCCAGGGTGGGTACTCTATCCATTGCGCCACCTACCTGCCCCTTTGTATGACACCACTATACAAAATGCAAAGCATTTTCTCTAGAGCCCAGTGAGATTGATAGGAAAAATATCATTATTTCCATTTTAAATTTGAGAAAATTAAGACACTGACATGTATATGATTGCTTAGCAGTAAGTTTAGTTTTCACATCTAGGTCTCTTAACTCAAAGATTGTTGACTAACCCATGCTTCATCTGCTGTATAGTGCAGAGGTCACTATGCCAACACAGTTGAATTTCGAGGGGCCTTCTGGAGACAATGTTTTGACCTAAATGTCTCTATTGGTGAGAATTAGATCCTCTGCACAGTGCAAAAGAGAAGACTTTTTGGGGTGGGGAGGCTATTCGATAGCCCTCACATCACCCTGCTTTAAGGACAATTGTGGCTACAGTTACCTGGGAAATAGTAAGGTCAGTCTTTTCATGGCTTTGAAGTATATTTGGAATCAAAGTAAAAGATAAAGGAAGGGAAGCACCTTAGAGAAAATCTAGGCCAGAGGTTCTTAACCTGGAGTCAATTAATTTGTTTTTAGAGAGGTAAATAGACAGTCATAAAGAAGACATACTTCATTTCAATATAATTGGCTTCCTTTGTAGTTCCATTTATTTTATTTTTTTTTATTATTCTGATGAGTCCAAGTATCTCAGCAGACTGCCAAAGGGGTCTGTGACACACATAGGTTCAGAATCCCTGATCTAGGCCAGCCTTCATTTTATTGATGAAGAAATTGAAGGCTGGAGAAATGACATGAATAGTTCAGTGTCATATAAGCCATGGCTTCTTAAACTTTTTCCACTCGGGGCCTCTTTTTGTGAAAGAAAATTTTTACATGACCCTGGATATATAAAGGTATATAAAATAAGTATACAAATCAAACATTTACTGCCAAATTTTTCATGACCCCACATTCAGTTATGCAACCCCATATGGGGTCATGAGCCACAGTTTAAGAAGCTTGGATATAAACAGTTGGTGACAGAGCTGGAACCAATGTCACTCAGATCTCTCATCTCCCAATCCAGTACACTGAGTTCCTTCTAGCTCTGAAATTCTCTGGTTCACTGATGTGTTCAGATTCCCTTGCAACTCTCCAGAAAACCAGGTGGAACATAATCACAAGAGAGGCCCTGGCTAGTCTTATTCCCACTTCTCATCTCAGAGCTGGTGGCTAATAGGTCTTTGCAGAAAACTACCTGTCCTCTGTCTCTGCCCTGAAGCAAGGAAACCTGCTTTGTATGTGGTAAAGTTCAGAGTAAATGGCAAGGGAGTGTCTTGGGCAAGCTGGGTCCTGTTATCCTTTGGTAAAAGTGGAGGTGGGGAACCTTGAGTAAACTGCAAGATTGATGGACCGATTTGCACTTTCACCACATGATTCATGGACATTTCCCAGCCTGGAAGAGCCCCAAAGTGCGTGAGGAGAAAGCTTCTTGAGGAGAAAGATGTGTTGCCCTGTGCAAGTTACCCCTCCAGGTATTTTCTTTCTCCAAAGAACAAAAGGAAGCACCTGATGATTTACATTCCCAAGTCCTAGTGATGCAATCAGTTCCAGCTGTCTTGGTGGTGCTTGGTTGCCATATCCCAGCTGGATCTTTAGAGAGTGAATAACTAATCCTGATTAAAATAACTGATATTTCTCTAGCAACATGGCATGGTGGACAGGATGATGGGCTTGGAGGAGATGAAAAACCTGGACTTGAATCTCTTTATCTTCCTCTATCCTCCCTCCCTCCCTCCAACATACTTATTAGCTATGTGATAATGGGAAAGTAATTCCACTTCTCTATATTGCTTACCCTATCTATGAAATGGGGACGATGCCAACCTTGCCTCCTCAGTAGGACTGTTGTGAGGCTCAAATGCAGTAATGTATTTAAAGTGTTTTGGAAACCATATAAAGTATCAGTTATTATTCTACTGTTTTAAGTTTTTTAAGTAATTTTTATCTCATATGGTAGTCACTACATCTAATTATTCCCTTTTTACAGATGAAGAGACTGAATCACAGAGACACGAAAAACCCTAAATCAAATGATGGCAGAGTCTGAATTTGAATCCAGGTCTACTATGAGACCAATATACTTTGTACTTAGCTGATTATGTTTCTCTAGTTAGTGTGTGTGTGTGTGTGTGTGTGTGTGTGTGTGTGTGTGTGTGTGTGTGTACGAAGGACTCCTTTGTCAGTCCAGCAAATTTATGGATCTCCCCTCAAAATAAAGTTTTTAAGTATATAAAGTAAACCATATAGGATTATAAAGGAAATACAGGTTGCTATCAAAACATATATTTTTTAAAACATGTTCATTGACCCCAGGTAAAGAGTTCTTATTTTGAAAGATTTGATAAGGTCAGTCAAGTGAGAAACGTGACTTTCATTACCAAGAAAAAAAAATTGGAAGTTTATGTTTTTTCCAGATGTGCTCATGAGTAGGGTCTGTTGAAAAAATCAAAAATTAAAACATTTGACTGGAAGTCAGAAGGTATGGATTCTACCCACTACTTTGCCACTAACTTGCTCTGTGATTTCACTGTCCATATGTGGGCCTCAGTTGACTCATCTGTGAAATTTGGGTCTATATTAGCTCCAGTCTCATCTCTGTGTAACAATTGGAATGATGCCCCCTGCTGGAGACTTACTGTAGGAAAGCTCCACCTTGAGGCAAAGGCGCCTGAGGGCAAGACATGTGGCTTTTCTTTGGCATCAGGAAGTGACCTTTGCTTGTGGGAGGAAGAGGGGGTGAGGCTCTCTTTCTCCAGGACTCTCATAGAGAGCAGAGCAAGAGAACAGTAGCTCCCTGAGATAGATAGATGAATCTAGGCCTTTCTTTCTTTACCAAATTCTTATTCTCCTTAATAAATGCTTAAAAGTCTAACTCTTGCTAAATCTTATAATCTATTGGCAACCACTCATTAGATATTTTAGACAAACTAGCTAGAATTTTTGCCCCTTACATCTGGCTCTAACATATGATGCCAGTGATTTACAAGAAAGGGGGTGCTAGAGCCAGCTCATACAAGTGAGATTATAAAATTTTCAATGTAAATATTGACACTTTAGAAATGACCAAGCCCCACAAATCAGAGTTTGATGTATTATTTTGTTGATTTTTAGAATTAAGAAAGTGAGATAGAAAATATAAATAATGCAGATTAAACTTCAAAGGGTGTCATGGGTATATTTTTTAAGGCAGTTGTCAAATGTTTACCACACCCCTGTTAAGGAAGCTCAAAGCCAAATGGAAGCTCCTATTTGACTCCAAGATGACTAACTTAAAGTCATGCATTTGATTTTGATTCTTCTTCACAGAATCACAGAATCTGAGAGCTGAAAGGGACCTTGATGGTGATTTACATTAACCCATACTCCAAGGAATTCCTCATAATAACCTAAATGACAAGTGATCATTCTACTTATATTTGAAGACTTCTATAAAGAAGGCACCCACCCTATCTGGAGGCAGCTAATTCCATTTTTAAATAGGTTGAATTGTTAAGAATTCTTTCACCTTGGGGGCAGCTAGGTGGCACAGAGGATAAAGCACTGGCTCTGGAGTCAGGAGTACCTGAGTTCAAATCCAGCCTCAGACACTTGACACTTACTAGCTTTGTGACCCTGGGCAAGTCACTTAACCCCAATAGCCTCACAAAAAAATAAATAAATAAAAGAATTTTTCCACCTTAACATCAAGTGTAACTGGGCCTCTTTATACTTCTTCTCATTGCCCCTGATTCTACCCTCTGGAGTCAAATAAAGCAAACCTAATCCCTATTCCACATAACAATCCTTCAAACCCTTGAACATAGATATTATGCTCACTTGAATCTTCTTTGAACCAGTCTAAATATTTCCAGCCCACTCATCTTCTTGTGACATGGACATATGGCCCTCCACCACCATTAAACAGTGTGATACAGCAGCCAAAAAAGCTAACAGAATTGTGGATTACATTGAGAACCACAGGTGAATACAGGTCTTCTTATTTCTTGTACTGGGTTCTTTCTAACATGCTCAAAGAACATCCAAAATGCTCATTAATATGACGATTTGGGGCCAGTTAGGTGGCACAATGAATAAAGCACTGGCCCTGGATTCAAGAGGACCTGAGTTCAAATTCAGCCTTAGACACTTGACACTTACTAGCTGTGTGACTATGGGCAAGTCACTTAACCCTCATTGCCTTCCCCCCCCCCAAAATATGACAATTTGGCCTTGGGATAGTGTAGAATACATACTAGACCTGTGCTATGGTTGGCATAAGGAACTCTGAGGTAAGGAAACCCACACTTCCAATGGAGGTCAGCAATTTATAGTCTTAGTTGCATAGAGCACTAAAAGATGAAATGATTTGCACATTGCTCTCCTTCATGTATTCTATGTTCCTTATCCTGAGATTGTGCTGCCTAAAGGAGGCATTAAAAAGCCAAACAATGAATACTGACATTGTAAAACAATAGTTGATTCCTATTCTCAGGACCTGAGTACTCTGTAGTCCTTTTCTCAGCCTAGAATTATTTTCTTTTAGGCCCTCTACCACCTAAGACATTCTGTAAGACTACATTCATCTGGATGGTTAAGCCCATACTAAAATCCTCATTACTCTAGAATGGTGTAGGATTTAAGTCATTAAACTGGGACAGCTCTGCTCTTATACAACCGTCATTCCCTAGATATATGTATGACCTCAGGCCAATCTAGCACAGCAGTAGACATAGAGAAGGAAGATAATAAACACTAAGAATTCAATTAAAGTAATAATAATTGATTGATATTCCTAAATCATGGGAATGATTATGTTGTTCATTTGCTGAAGAGGTTCCAGTGGTCTCCATTACATCAGATACTATACAAAATTTTATCTTTAGTATTTAAAGCCATTCTGGGTTCAGCCTTCTTTTCCAGGCTCATTACATATAACCTCCAAGTTACTTTAATCTGTCTATGCCTTCTTTTCCTCTTCTCAACAACAAGAAGGGAACATAGGATTTCTAAGGTCATTTATCATAGGATGCTTTAAGAAATGTTCCATTAATACCATAGTGCAATGATAAATGATGAGCAGGATGCTTTTTAAATGCCTGGAAACACTTACATGAACTGATGCAAAATGAAATGAACAGAAACAGAACATTGTACATAACAACATGTATGATAATCAGCTATGAATGACTTAGTTATTTGCAGCAATACAATGATCTAAGACAATTCTGAAGGACATATAATGAAAAATGCTATCTATACCCAGAGAAAGAACTGGTGTAGTCTAAATGCAGATTAAAGCATACTTCTTTAAACTTTGTTTTCTTTCACAATATGACTAATATTGAAATGTCTTATATGACTATACATGTATAACCCATATAAATACCTTCTCTAGGAGGGTAGATAGGAAAGGGGAAGGAAAAGAGAGAATTTGGGACTCAAAAATGTTAACTTTTTTACATGTAATTGCAGAAAAATAAATACTAAATAAATATTTTTAAAAATTTACTTCTCATTCAGTCTAGGAATGGCATAGGCCTTAGAAATCAGTGTGGGTAGCAAAAATGGCATTAATTTTACAATCAAAATATCTGTGTTCAAATCCTGCCTCTTATCTTAATAGTTATGTGAACTTTAACACATTATTTCAACCTCAGGTTAATCAACTGTAAAATGAAAGCAACAAGCTTGTTTTAAGTCTGGGGCAATAAAATGGCCTTTAAAGTCAGTTAGGCTTGGGGCAGCTAGGTGACACAGTAGATAGAGCACCAGCCCTGGATTCAGGAGGACCTGAGTTCAAATCCAGCCTCAGACACTTGACACTTACTAGCTGTCTGACCCTAGGCAAGTCACTTAACTTTTTTTATTGCCTTACCAAAACAAACAAACAAACAAACAAACAAAATGAAGTCAGTTAGGCTCTGTCTCTCTTTCTGTTTCACATGCACACACACACACACACACACACACACACACACACACACACAGTTTAGAGAGTTTGTTTTAGATGAAAAGTTCTGAATTTTATCCCAGTTGCTCTGGGCTGCCAGGTAGGAGAATTTCTAACACCTAGGCAAGTAATTGATTTCTCAAACTAACTTTAGATTTATTTATATGTATCTCTAGTTAACTCCTAGCCTCTGTGATTGAGGCTAAATTCAGTTTACTGGAAACATTTGGGTAATGAAATAGTTGTTGATTAAGAGGTAGGAACTTAAGCCCCCAGATGTCATTTAGATTTTCCTACCAGTAAGGTACATATGATTGAATAAAATGAATGAACAAAAATAATTTATTAAAAACATCCTGGAAGCTAAACAGTAGGGATACATATACAAGCAAGTAAGATACTTGCATGCTATTGAGAACAGTGTTTTGTACAACGAGGTTTTTTTTTCCAACAGAGAAGTCAAAATGAATGGTCATTAAGTTCAATGGTCAAATGATTGACACAATGTTTCAAGAAAAATTAGTATTGATTTGTTTAATGTTCTTAAAGATAGAGTTGGAAGTGGGAAGAGGAATGAGTGGGAAGAATACATTCATAGCTACATAACATGTATATGTTTAGGATCTGATTTTGTGGACCTGAGACTGGGACAGATAAAATGAATGTTCAACAATCAGAGCCAAGGGTTGAAAGAGTAGAAACAACAATCAAAGCTGAAGATGGAAGCTCCTTAAATTTTAATAAGAAGACATGAGTTTGAATTCCAGTTCTACCACTTATTACTATGTGGTTTTGGACAAAATCATAGAATAAATTCTTTGGGACTCAGTCTTCTTATCTAAAAAGTGAGAGGATTTGACCAGGGGGCTTTTGAGGTTTCTTTTTAATATATAATCCTGTGATCCCACTTTCCTCCTACACTATACTGCACTTCCAATTTCCCATGAATGTGCCCCTCCCAGAATGATTTTCTGGATGATTCAGAATCTAAAATTGTATAGCATTTAGCTCCAATGGGAGGTCATGGATTTTAGGAGAGTCTTTTCTTCCTGGTCACAAGACAAGTATTTAGTGGAATCAAAGAATGATTAAAAAACATCTCTGCTTTATCCTCAACAAAAGTCCTTCCCTGATGCCTCATTATGGCTGGAAGGCATCCCTATGTTCTCAAAGACTATAATAGTAGAACACAGGCTCTGACAGGTCCTACCAAGCTGGAAAGTCTTTGAAATGCAGCCAGGTTGGCATCTATTTTCTAAGGACTAGCCTTGGTGAGTGTGGAGAGGCTCATCACCAATAATTTGACCATCAAGTAATGAAGTCCCAGGCCATGCATTATTGCTTAAGAATATGGCTGATTAAGAAATGGAGGGATTCCATTTTGTAACACACTAATAAATTATAGATCTTTGCAGTGTGGCCACAAGTTTTGTGTTTACTTTTGATCTGGAGCTACAATTTCATTAATAGGAGGAACTCCTATGGTAAAAGAAAAAAAATTTTGACAAATAAAGTTAGAAAGACATGAGTTCAAATTCTACTTTAGATACATTACTAGTTATGTGACCAAAGGAAACTGCTTAATCCCTCTGGGCCTCAGTTTCTTCATGTATGGAAAAGGGTTATACTTGATAACCCCAAAGATCTCTTGTGCTTCTAAATCTATGATCTTGCTATCATACTCAATGCATTATCCAAAATGGGAGGAACTAAGGATTCCATGGAATACCTACTCCTTACAAAGCATATTCCCTCTTTGTAGAACATAAGTGAATTTAAGTGTTCTTAAAGAAGCTTGGCCCTAAAGAATTCAGAACCTATATTTTTCTCCCTTCTTTACGTGTGTGTGGGGGGGTACTTTCAAATAAGTTTGATATGTTACACAGTTTTATTGAAAGCTTGTTGTTTCCACTCTTTCAACCCTTGGCTCTGATTGTTGAACATTCATTTTATCTGGCCCAGTCTCAGGCCCACAAAATCAGATCCTAAACATCTACATGCTATGCAGCCATGAATGTATTCTTCCCACTCATTCCCTCTTCCCACTTCCAACTCTATCTTTCACAGTGGAAAAGCTATATATTCAATAAAGTATGTAAAATTGCCATCTCTAAGGGGCTAAAATTCTAGCTAAATTGTCTAAAAATCTATTGAATGGTAGCCATAAATTAGAAGCTTTAGCAAGAGTTTACACTTTTAAGCATTTATTAAGGTGCATTAGGATCTAATGATCAATGATAAAGAGGCCAAGATTCTTTCATCTATCTATCTTAGGGAGCCAGCATCTCAGCTCCACTCAAACCGAGGTCCTGGGTGAAAGAGAGAGCCCCCTCACCCCTTCCTCCTCCCAGAAGACCCCCACAAAACCAGAAACAGGGCCATCCGTGTACACACAAAGCTACAAGCTAATTATCTGGTAGCTTTGATTGACAGAACTAACAGGCAGCTCTACAGCTGCAAGACAGCCAGCTTCTGGACACTAAGACCACATGGTTTGTCCTCACATGGCTTCTCCTCATGGCGGAGCTTCCCTACAGTATCTCTCCAGCAGCGGCATCTTTCCAATTCTCACAAGTAACATCCAAACAAAAATATACTAATACTTTTATAGAAAGTAATGTTCTTTTCCCCATTTCAAGTAAACTACTGCCATTAATAGAGGAATACTTAGGAGAAATATGGAGGACAGCTTTAATAAGTGAGCAGATCATTAGTGTACTATTGATGGAATTATGCATTGGTCCAGCCATTCTGGAAAGCTAAAGTCATTAAACTACAAGCACCTTTATATTCCATGATATTAATACTCATGACAACCTAGGACTATATATCAAAGAAATCAAAGAAAAAAGAAAGAAGACTATATGAGCAAAAATATTTATATCAGATCTTTTTGTGGTGGCAAAGAACTGGAAGCTAAGGGGCTGCCCATCAACTGAGAGAGGGTGGTTAAATGAAAGAATGGAATACTATTGTGCTATAAGAAATTACAAAAGGAATTGTTTCAGAGAAACCTTTCAAGACTTGTATGAACTAATGCACATGAAGTGAACAGAACCAAAAGACTAATTTATATAAAAACAATTTTGTAAAGACAAACAACTTAATACTTAAAAACTGATCAATAAAATGACCAACAGCAAGTCTAGGGGAGCAATGATGAAGTATAATAATAGAGAGGTGATAGATTCAAGTTTAGAATGAGACATCATTTTTGCACAGGGACACTGGGAATTTGTTTTGTTTTACTATGCAATATTTTTTACAAGATTTTTTTATCTTTTTCTTCAAGGAAGGGAAAGAAAATAAGTGCTTATTCTTTAAAAAGTAGAAGTTAAAAGTTAAAATATATGAAAAAAGAAGGTATCAAAAAAAATGGGGGAATAACTTTCTACCAGCTAATGGAGTATTAGAGTAAAAGGAGTATTAGAACACAGGTGTTCTGTGAACAGGAAACTGTGGGAAGACCTAACAATATTCATACTGGGAGCCATATCATTTGATGTATTCAGAACAAGGCAAGGAGATACACTGGAAAATATAGATTAAGAATCATGTATTGGATCATTGAGGAAGTTAATTTGTCCCTTTTAAACTTGATTTCCCATTATGCTACTAATAAGACTATCTTCGGACTTAGATGTAAACTTTGTTTCCTTCACAGACTACTTGTTTTGCCTTTTAATTGTGACTTTCTCAATATTCTGTCTTGAGTTTGCTATTTTTTCTCTCTATTCTGCCTCGTCAAAAAACATCCATTTCCATAGCTTCAATGAATGCTGAAGGAAGGCTGACACTATGGGAACACCAAATAGGAACGTGGATTGCAGCACCATGGAGCAAGTCTCAGGGAAGACTATTCCTTAATGTTTTATTTGCCAAGTACTTGTGCTCAGGAGAATGATAAAAATGCGTGCAATGTACTCTAATTATTATTCTGGCATGAAGTAGTGTTCCCTTGGAAATGAAAGAAATTTGTTACAAAGATGTTTCCCTTAACTTAAGTGTTTCCTCTTTAGTCTGAGCTTTATTGGATTTGTCTGTGCAGAACTTTGAAATTTTATGTAATCAAAATTTTTCTGGTTTATATTCTACAATTCTTTCTATCCCATGTTTGCTTATGAATTTTTAATTCTATCTAGATTTGATAAATATTTTTCCCATGTTTTTCTTAAGTGTTTATAATATGACCTTTTATAAGTATGTCACATACTTATTTGGAGTTTATCATTGTATAAGGTGAGAGGTATGTGTCTAAATATAAATCCTTTCATTCTGTGGTACAATTTTCATAGTAGATTTTATAAAATTATGAGCCCTTATCTTAATAACTAGAGTCATTAATTCTATTTATTGAATACCATAGTGCTGGGTAAATTTGCTACGGCATGGTGAGAGCTTCATCTGTTCCACTGATCAATCTTTAAAAAAAGAAATGGTACTGAATTGTTGAGTAATTATGATGCCATAGTTGTGTGTGAAATCTGATACTACCAGGCCCCCTTAATTCTCAATATTTTTTATTATTTCCCTTGAGTTTCTTGGCTATTTTTTGCTTCTATATTAAATTATTATTTTTTCTAGTTCTCAAAAGTAATTTTTCCATAATTTGGTATGATATTGAGAAAATAAACTAGGTTAGGTATTATTGTCATTTTTATTTTATTGGCTCAGCCTACCAATGAGCAATTAATGTTTTTTTCAAATTATTTGAGGGTAACTTTATTTCTATAAGCACTGATTTGTAGTTGTATTTATGTGGTTCTTGTGTTTACATTGAAAGGTAGATTCTAACATATTTTATAAACTCTGTAGTTTTTAAAAGTGGAATTTATCTCTGTCTGCTGGGTTTTATTGGTATTATGTAGAAATGCTAAAGATTTGTACAAATTCATTTTATATCTTACAATTTTGATGGTTCTTTTTTCCAATAAGAATATATATTAATAAAATTATTTTATTATTTTGCAGTTACATGTAGAGATAGGTTTTACATTTGTTTGTTTGTTTGTTTGTTTTTTTTTGGTTGGGCAATGAGGGTTAAGTGACTTGCCCAGGGTCACACAACTAGTAAGTGTCAAGTGTCTGAGGCCGAATTTGAACTCAGGTACTCCTGAATCCAGGGCCGGTGCTTTACCACTGCGCCATCTAGCTGCCCTACATTTGTTTTTATAAGATTTCTAGATTCAAAGCTTTCTCCCTCCCTACCCTTCCTCCCCCCTCCCCAAGACAGGAAGCAATCTGATATAGATTATATATGTACAATCACATTAAACATATTTCTGCATTAGTCATGCTGTGAAAGAAGAATCAGAGGAAAAATGAAAAACATCAAAAAAGAAAACAAAAAATAGAATTCTGGATTTGGAGAGCATTTTTCATCATGAGTCCTTTGGAACTATCTTGGACCATTGTACTGCTGAGAAGAGTCAAGTCTATCACAGTTGATCAACAAACAATGTTGTTGATATTGTGTACAATGTTCTCTAGGTTCTGCTCATCTCCCTCATTGCTGAAGTTATTTCAACTAAAAATTTAATTGACTGAGATTGTTTAAGAATGCTATCACATCAACTGCAAAAGTGATCATTTCTTCTTTAACTATGGTTAATTCCTCAATTTATTTTTGTTTTTTTAACTATAGTCAAGATTTCTGATACTGCGTCTAATAGAAATAGTGATAATGGATATTCTTATTTTACCCTTGATTTTACTGGACAGCATTCCAATTTGTCTCCATTACATATAATGGCAGCTTTGGGGTATATATATATATATATATATAATTTTAAGAAAAATTCATCTAATACTCTGATTTCTATTATTTTTAATTATTTTTCTCTTTTCACTCTGTTTGGTTTATTTATCAAAAAACACACTTTTGTCCCAGAAGGAATTTGGTAGGATTCATTATTTTAATATTTTTGCAAACAATTTATATAATATTATAATATTAATTGTAACTTGAATGTTTCATAGAATTCAGTTAGGAATCCAGATTACCCTGAATTTTTTCTGATTGTTGTTATTCCTCTAGAAGTACATTTATGGCTTGTTCAATTTCTTCTACTAAAATCGGATTGTTTAAATTCTTTATTTCTTCTTTTGTTTGTTTGGGAATTTTATATTTTTGTAAATATTAATTTATTTTATTTCAATTGTCAGTTTTATTGGCATGTAACTGAACAAAACTTTTCTAATAATAGCCTTTATTATTTCATCTGTTGTGAATTCTTTTTTGATACTAGTAACTTGGTGATTCTTTTCCTCTTCAATCAAATTAACTTATGGTTTATGTATTTTGTAAGTTCAGAGTTTTATTTAATTTGTTAATTTTTGTTTTCAATTTTTGCAATTTCTTATTTGATTAGGTATTTTTAATTTGTTGGTTTTACAATTTTAATTATATTCCCTATTCATCAATTTGTTCTCTTTTTTATTTCTGTTATTAATACAAGTTTTAAAAGATATAGATTTTTTGTTGGAGAAGCTGTGGGAAAATTGGAACACTAATGTATTGTTGGTGGAGCTATGAACTGATCTGACCATTCTGGAGAGCAATTTGGAACTATGTCCAAAGGGCTATAAAGCTGTGCATACCCTTTGATCCAGCAATACCACTTTTGGGTCTTTTCCCCAAAGACATCATAAAAAAGGGAAAAGGACCCACATGTACAAAAATATTTATAGCTGCTCTTTTTGTGGTGGCAAGGAATTAGAAATTGAGGAGATGTCCATCAATTGGGGAACCGCTGAACAAGTTGTGGTATATGAATGTAATGGAATTCTATTGTGCTGTAAGAAATGATGAGCAAGAGGAGTTCAGAGAAACCTGGAAGGACTTGCATGAACTGATGATGAGTGAGATGAGCAGAACCAGAAGAACATTATACACGGTATCATAAACATTATATGTTGATCAACTGTGATAGACTAGATTCTTCTCACCAATCCGATGATAAAAGAAAGTTCCAAAGGACTCATGATGGAAAAGGCTCTCCAAATCCAGGAAAAAAAAAAGGAACTTTGGAATATGAATGCTGATTATACCATACTATTTTTTTAGTTTTGGTGCTGTTGTTTTTCTTTTTTGAGGTTTTTCCTTTTTGCTCTGATTCTTCTCTTATAACATGCCTAATGCAGAGATACGTTTAATGTTATATATATAACCTATATCAGATTACCTGCTGTCTAGGGGACAGGGGGAGGGAGGCGAGGGAGGGAGAAAAATTTGAAATTTGAAATCTTATATAAACAAATGTTGAAAACTATCTCTATGTGTAACTGGAAAATAATAAAATAATATTATTTTTTTAAAAAGATATACATTTTTCCCCTTAAGGACTGAATCTTACAAAATGTGTTATGTTGTCTCTTTTTTGTTATCTATAATCAAATTATCTATTGTTTCTATGCATTGTTCTTCTATTTACCAATTATTTAGAATTGGATTTAAAAAAAATTGGGGGGGGGGACAATGAGGGTTAAGTGACTTCCCCAGGGTCACACAGCTAGTAAATGTCAAGTGTCTGAGGGTGGATTTGAACTCAGGTCCTCCTGAATCCAGGCCAGTGCTTTATGACTGTGCCACCTAGATGCCCAAATTTATTTTATTTTATTTATTTTTTAGTGAGGCATATGGGGTTAAGTGGCTTGCCCAAGGTCACACAGCTAGTAAGTGTCAAGTGTCTGAGGCCAAATTTGAACTCAGGTCCTCCTGACTCTAGGGCCAGTGCTTTATCCACTGCACTACCTAGCTGCCCCAGAACTGGATTTTCATACCTTTTAGTAGCACTTCAATATAATTTTTACTATATTGTAGTCAGAAAAGAATGTGTATAATATTTCTGCTTTTCAGCATTCGTTTGTAAGGTTTTATGTCTTAAGATATAATACATTTTCATGAAGTTTCATGCACAGCTGAGAGTATTCATATTCATTTCTATTTCAATTAGGTAATTGCCAGAGTTCTAGCATACGTAATTTTTCTATGATTCTATTCAGGTCCTTAAATTGATTCTTCTGTATTTTGGGTTATATTTTTCCTTTTAATTCATTTAGCTTTTTCCTTTAAGTATTTAGTAACTGCTTTTGGTTCGTAAGTATTCAAATAGAATGAATATTGATATTACCTTTCAGTAAAATATATCCCCTGGCTTTCTCTTTTAAATATATATTTGCTGTTGCCTTGTCCAGAATCATAATTAGGACACTTACTCTTTTATGTTCTGCTGAAACATAAAAGTTTTCCCTCCAATCCCTTATTTTAACTCTATGTGAACTCATTTGTTTCGACTCTTTTGTTTTTCTTCTCTTGTTGATTTTTGTTTCCTAATGCAAAGTCCTAACTGTAAGTTCTTTACATCCAAAGTTATGACAGTCACATGTTTATTTCCCTCCATCTTATCTTATAACTTTTCTCTCTAGACATCTCCTTCCTTGTTTATTTCAAGTTGTTACCCTTTTTTTGTCCTTGTTTCCATCTTCCTGTTCCTATGTCCCAATTGAATTGGATGTATATCTATACCGAATTTGATATACGTTTTTGTTTCTTTCAATCAATTTAGATGAAATTAAAGTTCAAATGATGCTTGTGCTCTTTACTCCATGTTTATATAACTAGCTAACAGAGTGAATGTGCTTGCAGTTCAAATAATAAAAGCTTATTAGGTCATATTTAACATGAGCCAAAATAGAATTAATATGACATCTGTTAACTAGTAGGGTTTTTACTATGCTCCTATATCAAATCTTTACTTCTTTATCATCACATGTAGATATCATATGCCACTATAAACCATATTACAATTGTTGGGTTACTTTTTAGGAACTCTTAAGAAGATGGACAAAAGGAATGATGGCTCAAATGGAAATTAGAGTTTGCAAATTTTCCAAGATATTCATAAATCCCCCTTTATCTACCAGGATATATATGAAGATTTACAGGAAGAGATGGTGTTCAGTCTATGCTACTGTTTTTATATGATAATAACATTTCTATCATATAATCAATATAGGCTTATTTTTAGATATGATATTGAGTCATTTTAATTTAAAAATTTTATTATTACTATTACTTTTAATAAACAAATCTGAAATACATTTTCTTATTCTTTGTAGTTATGTTACATTACTAAACAGATGAATTTATATTAAATAAAATTCATTGAATATTTCCATTGGGCTAGAAGCAATTATCATATTTTACATAAAACCATAACTTCAAATAAAGCAATGTTGAATAATGTGATCACTTCACAGGACTCTTTATTTATACTAACTGGGGCCTAGCTGTAGTTTTACTTCTACAACATGATTATATGTGTTAACTGATTCCTCCATCTTTTCTCACATTTTCCCCAAATGTATTCTTGCCCTCTTTTTCCTTTTTCTACAACATCTTGAAAATATAACAAAACTAATTAAAGGTCTTCTGTCTCAACTGGATTCTATAAGAATATTTTTTTTAAAAATATTCTTCCTCAACTAGAATATAAATACTTCATATTTTTAAAGTTCTTTCTGATCATCCCCTCCTATTTACCTTTTAAAGTTATTCTTGACTTCTGTAGTTATATTTCAAAGTTACTTTTCAGTTTTTAAAAATCAGGAATAATTGAAAGTTCTCCAGTTCATTGAAGATTTTCCCTCTTGCAATACTATACTTAGCTTTACTATGTAAGTAATTCTTAGTTTTATACCTTTATCTTTTTTTTTTAAGTGAGGCAGTTGGGGTTAAGTGACTTGCCCAGGGTCACACAGCTAGTAAGTGTTAAGTGTCTGAGGCCGGATTTGAACTCAGGTACTCCTGAATCCAGGGCTGGTGCTCTATCCACTGCGCTACCTAGCTGCCCCTATATCTTTATCTTTTACCACTGGAAATATCTCATATCTCAATATCTTCATTCATTTAGAATATGGCTGCTAAATTTTATGCAATCCTAATTTTTACAGTCCTTGATTGAATTATTTCTTCCTCCTTGTATCCTTTCTAGCTGTTTATAGCATTTTTTTCTAGGAGTTTGCTGCATTTTTCCTGGAAGCTCTGGATTCTGCAATGCCACCCATCCAGTTGGGCATGTATCTCAGTTGAATCAACTCAGTCAAAGGTATTGCAACTAAGTATAAAAAGCTTTGATTATGTCAGATATCTCTGTACAGACTTTGCAAGAATTGTAAATGACATTGCACAGAAAGAAAGTTTGGATTGTCAGAGGAAATTTGAACACTCTAAATGGATCATGCATAAATTATGAAGCCAGTTGTGGTCAACAGGAATTCTAAGTCCAATGAATGCCTAGTGGCAGAGGAGAGAACTCCTTCTCGGAAGGATTTTCTTGGTGGGAGGAGGAGAGTGCCTTGGGCTTCAGACTTGGCATCTTTGCCCTCTTTCCTCTTCTCATGCCATGGTTAGAGTAGAAACGTAGTGTCTTTGGAATTCTAGAGGACTATCTATCTTTCCATAAGCATCCTAGAAGCATCCCTGGAACATCTGGCAGCAATGTATGTTCTTGGAGACAAGGACAAATTGGATGCAGAATTACAACTCCAAAAGGAGCCCAGCAAAAATGCTACACCACCATGTCTAAGGGAAACTTCTTTCAACACTCCAAAAAGGGGTAAAAATGATTTTCAATAAGCAGCATTTGGGAGAGGATAAATAGAAAGAAAAATAGAGGCAATATTTTAAGGGAAGTATATTGGAGATCATCTTACAATAAGGAGGAAAAGATGGAATTTAGGAAATGGACCACAAACCAAGAATATGTTGGATCTTATTTAATATAGAATCAAGAAGATTCCAAAAGATCCAGATTGGCCATCATGGTGGATTAAATTTAATAAAATAAATTTCATAGGGATAAGCATAAAGTGTTCTTGAATATATTATTGATAGAAGACAAGCTGTGGTCAGTTTCACCAAATAATAAAAGCCTTAAACCCAGGTCTAGTGACAAACTAGTCAATCCTACTCTTTAATTCTTATCACTGGATTAGACATAAGGTAATGACTTTTTCAACTACAGAAATTCTTGAAGACCAAACACTAAAGCATAGGGCAGGTGGGGGAGGGAAGTTGTTACAATTGGTGTTGAGGGAATAACTGTGTCAAAAAAATCAAGGATCCATGAAGTATTAAAACAGAAGTACAAGGAAGGAGGAATAAATGCTATACCTTCAAATGAATTTGCTTAGGTGTACCTGGTGAGGAATTTTCTCTGCCAAGGTAAATGGACACATTCTCTGAAACATAGTCTTAGAAAGTTACTTAGAACAGAGGTATCAAATATTAACCCATAAGACTCCTGAGTTCAGACCAAAGCAAATAAAAATGTAATTGAGAAATATTTAACAAAATAAATTAAAATAGAGTGGAATATTAGGCAATGTTAATTTGTAGTTTTCTAAGTCAATATGTGGTTCTTTTTTATTAATAAACATTTTTATTCATAGTTTTGAGTTCCAAATTTTATCCTGCCTTCCCTCCCTCCCCTCCCCACTCACTCCCTGAGGTGGCAAGCAATCAAACGTGGGTTACACATGTCCAATTATGTAAAACTTTAACATATCATTTAATATAAGAAAACTTGAATAAAAGAAAAAATAAAGAGTGGAAAATAGCATGTTTCAATCTGTGTTTAATCAATATAGCTTCTTTCTTTGGAGTTGGATAGTATACTTCATCATTAGTCCTTTGGGATTGTCTTGGATCATTATATTCTGAAGAATAGTTAAGTCATTCACAGTTCTTCATCAAACAATATTGCTGTTTCCATGCCCAACTTTTTCTTGGTTCTGTTCAGTTCACTATACATCAGTTTATACAAGTCTTTCCAGGTCTTTCTGAAATCATTCTGCTTGTCATTTCTTATATCACAATAATATTCCATCACCATCATATACCACAGCTTGTTTAGTCATTTTCCAATTGATGTGCATTCTTTTGATTTCCAATTCTTAGCCACCACAAAAAGAGCTGCTATAAATATTTTTGGACAAATAGGTCTTTTTTTTCTCTTTTGGGTGATGTCTTTGGAATATAAATCTAGCAGTGATATTGCTGGATCAAATGGTATGCACAGTTCTATACAGTCCTTTGGGTATAGTTCCCAACCACTCTCCAGAATGGCTGGATCAGTTCACAATTCCACCAAGAGAGGATTAGTGCCCCATTTTTCCCACATCCCCATCAACATTGATATTTTTTTTGTTATATTTGCCACTCTAAAAGGTATGAGGTAATACCTCAGAGTTGTTTTAGTTTGCAGTTCTCTGATCAATAATGATCTAGGATAGCAGCTATGTAGTGTAGTGGATAAAGCACCAGCCCTGGATTCAGGAGGACCTGAGTTCAAATCCAGCCTCAGACACTTGACACTTACTAGCTGTGTGACCCTGGGCAAGTCACTTAATCTTCATTGTCCTGAAAAAAAATAGTGATCTAGAGCTTTTTTATATGATTATAGATAGATTTTATTTTTTTGTCACTGCCTGTTAATATCCTTTGACTATTTATCAATTGGGGAATGACTTGTATTTTTATAAATTTGATTCAGTTCTCTATATATTTGAGAGATTAGTCCTTTTTCATTTTATAAAATCAAAATTATATATTTTACAAATATGTGGTTTTTATGTACAGTTATGGATCCTTACATAGTTTTGTGGCTCCCATTTTTATTGGAGTTTGACACCTCTGGCCTTAAGCATTAAGAGATTAAGTGGCTTATACAAAGTCCCATAAGCTAATATGTATTACAGTCAGGGACTGAATGCAAGTTTTCCTGGCTTTGAATCCTGATTCGTAGCCACTACACCATACTGCTTCTTGGTGCCTAAGATAAGTGCTTAATAAATCCTAATTATATGAAAATCAACAAGAGAAAGTGACAAAATCAGGAAAGCCATCCCTCTCTCTAAAACCAAGTAAATGATATACAAAATAACAAAGTGAGGTGATTGTAAGGAAGATCATATAAAAGGAGAGATGATAAAAAGAAATGCCTCATTATTCCCATTTGACTTTTACATTTAATATACATTTTGTCTATAACCTCAAAGGGCCTCAGGTTTTACAGTCCCCCTATTTCCATTGCTCACATGACTGTTTCAGAGGACAACACGGGATATAAGAAAGGCTTGACTATTGTACAGACAAAGGAAAATTCTGGGTGTCCAAAGACTACCACTGCAGTTTATTCCTTATTTTAATTTTTAAGGCACATACACTGAAGTCATTATCTATGAGTGCAGAGGGTACAATTCCTCATGAAACACTAAGTTCATCCAGAGTTAATCCTATTAGTAACACTATTGTTACTAAAGGGGGCTTCAGAACTGAGAGGACCCATGCTATAAATAAATTACCCAGGAAATCTAATGGATTGGTTCCACCAGTTAGGCAGTGATGTACTCCCATTTGGGAGTCCCACTGTTTTTGTTCCAATGCATCATGACAAAAGGGATTTTAGAAAAGTCATACTATACATCAAGCTCTCGATCTAAAGGAACATTGTTTTCAGGGACCACATACATAGTTTCTTGCCCTCCCCCACCACATACACACACACACACACACACACAAAATACTGAAATAAAAATGTATTTTCCTTCTATTTACAGGGCACATGAAACAACATATCCCCAGAATTATCTCCATATTTTCTTACTGGTCTGAGCTCAGGTAAAGTTCTTTTCTGATGTCAGGTCCTCATGTATATGTGATCCTGCATCCTTGAAGGCTCTGCCAGTGGAGAACAAAATCTAACAGCTTCCATAAAGCTGGTAGCTACATACTGTAAATGTCCCTTAGATCATTGCTAATTTGGAGAAGATCATCAACAAAGTGGCAAAAATGGTGTGTCAATTCATCGACTGTGGAAACTCTGAATGACAATATACTAAATAATAGAAGAACTGAGACCCATGTCAATGGAGGAAATAGTTATGGTAAGGAAATCATAATCCCTTAAAATATTGGCATAATTGAGTAGTTCTGTGCAATTAATATATGCTCAGTATCGTTTTATGGAAGGAAAGACAGAAGGAAGGAAAGGAGAGAGGGAGGGAAAAGGAGGAAAGGAAAGAAAAGAAGTCCTCTTTGCTACAAAAAAAAAAAGACATGGGGTTTGATCATTCCATTGTTTTGGGCATGTATAGCTGAAGGAATTCTTTCCCTTTGAATAATAATTTACTTTTATAGTGCTTTAAGATTTTCAAAGTACTTTTCTTACAACAGCTCTATGAAATGAGTAATCTCACATTCTAATTCTTGTTTTAGCAACATGGAAACTAAAGATCAGGAAAGGGAAGGAATATGCCCAACATCACACATCTACCCAACTCTATCACCATCATTCCCTGCATTTGCATGAAAGTCCCCAAAGGACAAGGAAAAACACAGACCATGAAGCAGACTGTACAATTGTGGAAAATCTGTTTCTTTGTGAAGGGAAATGCCACCAGATTTTTATCTGACTACAAAACACCTTAATGCATAGAGTTCAGAGAAAAAGCTTTGTGTTTTCTTCTTGCCCCATTCTGTGTCCTCTTTCAGCCTTCTCTGTGCAACAAGTAATAAAAGGACAATAGCTAGAAACCTTAATTTTATTCCACTAACTACAATTCCTCCACAGTTAAAAATCGGGGAAAAAATCTAGATTTTAAAAATATATTGTATTTGGTGGCACAGTGGATAGAGCACCAGCCCTGGATTCAGGAGGACCTGAGTTCAAATCCGGCCTCAGACATTTGACACTTATTAGCTGTGTGACCCTGGGCAAGTCACTTAACCCCAATTGCCTCACCAAATATATATATATATATATATATATATATATATATATATATATATACATATATATAATTTGGAATGCAAAGTAATTGGAATCCTTGACCTTAAGAAAATTATAGAAATTCCTTTATAAATTATTAAAACCTTATACAGACATAAGGTGTTTCAAATACAGAACAGAAAATGACATTAATCTAATCAGAATCCTTAATTTGAGGGATGAGAAAATTAAGTCTCAGAGACTCAGTGATCTGCCTCAGTTTCATCATCTGCTAAATGAGGTTGTTATTTCACTGTCTACCTCATAGGGATTTTACGAACCATGACATCTTTTGCCCATACAAACTGCCACTTGTTCTATATAGACAAAGCTCAACCTTAACTGAGACAGGATTTGAACTCAAGTCTCTGGATTTTTGCTCTATCTACTGTACCACATGGCATCTCATAAAAATGTAGACAAGAAAGGATGTTGGAAGGCAATCTAATACAACCTGCTGTCACAAATAATCTGTCCAGACAGATCATCATCACTCTTATCTTCAAAGACCTCCAGGGACAAAGATATCACAAGCTCCCAAGGAAATCTATTTCTGTGTTTAACAACTCTCACACTCAGGAAATCCGTCCTTAAATCTACTTTCAATCTCTAGCGCTCCATCATAAATCCATTTCCTTTTTAGCCCTTTAGTTGGCATTGCTTTGGAAATACATTTTTCACCAGTGTTTATGGGGAAGTTAAAGGGGCATGGATGTCTTTATCAAGGAGGCTGGGTATCCACTAGTGTTACAGTAAAATTCACAAAATAATAAAACTTTAGAATTGGTAGGGGTCTCAGAGAACATTTTGTCCAACCTCTCCCTCAATGTGAGAATTATTTTAACCATATTCCTGACAGATGGTCCTACAAACCCTGCCTGAATGTTTCTAATAGAGTATTAGTTCTTTTAGGCAATGAGTGTCTTCATTTTTGTCTTCATATCCCAAGAACATAGTTGTGTAGATTTCCATGAAATAGGTGCTATTTTTCCTTCAGAGTAGAAATTGTTACAGTTTTTTCCTTTATACACCCAGTGCCCAACACAGTTCTTGATACAATACATCTATCTCCCAGGATTGTTGTGAAGATTAAATAAGATCGTAATTTATAAAGTGTTTAGCATAGTGCCTGGCACACAGTAGGAAGCATATAAGTGTTAGTTATTATTATTGTTATTAGTAATGACAATAAAAAGTGCTTGTGATTGAATAGAAAATTCAATTACAGGGATAAGGAGCTTACTTATTCACAGGCATTATATTCCGTTTGAGGATAGCTCTAATTGTTAGAAGTTTCTTCCTTGTAAATTCCAACCGTGTCTATATATTCTGACATAAGAAAATACAAAACAATTTGGTCCTTCTTCTGGATGGCATCCATTTAGTTAGATGTTAGAAGGCAAGCTATTATGTTATTAAGGCATGATGTCTTCTTTTCTCCAAACCAGTGTTATCCCTATTTTCTTGTGTGATATGAGTTACTGTCATTCTTAATTCCTAGGAATATAATGATAGAAATTGTCAGAGATATTATTTATAAACTTCCAATATATTTATATAAATATATATATAAATATACACACACATATATACACATACATACACACATATATACATATACCTAAAACCACATATATATGATCTTATTTTTAACATTAATTATGTAAGATTTTCATGTCAGTCTAAGAATTTGGACATTATCTTATAGGCTATATGGAACCATGTAAAATTTGAGAGATGGTGGGGTGACATGAATCAACTAAAAGGAAAGGGTCAACTAAAAGAAAAGTTAAACATGCACTGGATATATTTATCTTATAGCTTGAGTCATGGGCATGAAGGATTTCCATCATGAATATGGATGACTCTACCTATAACCAGTTTTTTAGGGGGTGTCATTAATTCAGAGAATCTCTAAGTAAGATACTTCAAACCTAACTCACAGCAATGTTATCCATAAAATGAATTTACACATTATAGGAAATTAAGAAGAGTTAGAACTGTAGAATGCCAGAGATTCTCAGAGAAGGAATAAATTTTAGAGCTCAATCCATATCCAAAACAATAATCAATTAAATTCAACCCAATATCTCTCAAAAAGTAGTCCTCGGGGCAGCTAGGTGGCGCAGTGGATAGAGCACCAGCCCTGGAGTCAGGAGTACCTGGGTTCAAATCCGGCCTCAGACACTTAACACTTACTAGCTGTGTGACCCTGGGCAAGTCACTTAACCCCAATTGCCTCACTTAAAAAAAAAAAAAGTAGTCCTCCAGTATCTACTTGAAAATCTCCACTGATAAACACATTACTTGCTAGGGATATCCCAAGGTAGAACAGGTTACCTAAGGGCATATTATACTTTGTACTTAACAAAAAGAAAAAGAAAAGAAACAACCCAAAGTTCCACATAGTGGCTGGTATAGCATAATTTGTGAAGGGACCTCTTCTACAATGATTGAATCTCGGACTTAGAAAGGATCCAACAAGTCATCCTACTCAACTGGTAGCTGAACAACTTTCCAAGTATTACTAAGTGACCAAAAAGGAAATCTCATCATGTATCTTGAGGAAGGAAGAGATAGTTAGTAGGGAGAAAGTGGTCTTCAATCACATTTGTTCATTTTCCCTTTTTAGGGTTCAATTGTTACTTGAATCTAGGAATTATAAATGATCTTTTCACCATCATGTGCTGTGATGGACCACTTCTGAGCAGTGGGTTGGTAGGAAAGATGGAAGGACCTATTTTTAAATATATTACTTTCCAATTACATGTAAAATGTTCATAATTTTTTAAAAATTAGTTCCAATTTTTCTCTCTCCCACCTTTCCTTAGCCCTCATTGAGAAGGCAAGCAATTTATATAGGTCATGCATGTGCAGCCATGCAAACATATTTCCATATTAGTAGTACCTATCTTAATTGGGAAACCAAGAAAGTTAAACACATAATTCCCCCAAAAAATTATTCAGAAAAGGCTTTTAAGATAGATTTAATAGTAAACAACATGGTCCTTTTAGTTGACCAATGGAAGATGAAATTTATTTAGCCTAAGAAATACTTTTCTTCTTTCCTTTCCTTTCCCTTTACTTCCCTTCTCTTCCCTTTCCTTTCCTTTCCTCCCCCTCTCCTTTCCTAACATCTCCATTCCTTTTCTTCCCTCTCCTCTTCTCTCCTCTCCTTTCCTCTCATCTCTTCTCCTCTTCTCTCTTCTCTTCTCCTTTCCTTTTGCCTTTTTTAACCCAAAAACTATCAATTCCATTATCTATTCCTCTATCAATCTGCATTTGAGCTTTGATTCAATCCACTTTTGACCTAAGCCAGTTCACCCCTTCCTTATGCAACTTAGTGCTTCCCACTCCTGTAGGCTCACTATATTAATACTGAGCTTAGTGTGGACACCCAACTGCCAAGGCCCATTACAACTTAGAGATCCTCCAACTTAAACCTCTTTGGTAATTGGGATTTTAGACATGTGCTACCATACCTACTGAAAATCATTTTCCAGGTCCAGGAACAGCTAGGTAGCACAGTTGATCAAGCACTGGCCCTGAATTCAGGAGGACCTGAGTTCAAATTTGACTTCAGACACTTGACACATACTAGCTGTGTGACCCTGGGCAAGTAACTGCAAAAAAAAAAAAAAGACATTCCAGGACCTCTAACATACATATTTCGACTATACAGTTATTCCTATCCACATTTTACAGAGGAAAAAAGTAAGGCCAAGAGAGGGGAAGGGAGCTTTGCAGAGTCATACTGTCCCACAGCTAAGAATAGGGACCAGAACACTTCACTTTTCCCTTTAATAGCTGGTATTTTATATAATGCTTTAAACTTTACAAAGTCAAATTTTTATGCATTATCTCATTTGGACTTCACAAAAACTCCAAAGAGATGAGTGCTACAATTATTCTAACTCCCATTTGACAGAAGAAATTGAGTTTCAGAGAGGTGCCAAATGGCTGAGTAAATAGTAGTATTAAGAACTAGGTTCCAAGGCTGTTGGATAACTGTGTGATGCTGGGCAAGTCTCTTAACCTCTCTTAGCCCTAGTATCCCAATCAGTACAATGTAGATAATCATACCTACCTCCCAGGGTTGTTGTGAGCAGCAGATGTTTCCCTTTGTTTTAAAGAATTATATAAATGTCAGCTATTATTATATGCCCCAAAAGAATCAAAGCAAAGTTTGAATCCAAGTCTTTCTGACTCCAAGTCTAATGCTTTATTAATTATCCCACAGTGCCTCTATACAACCGGTCATTTGCTTTCTTCCAGAGTTTTGGAGTGAAAATCTGTTCAATAAGTCCTTCCATAAACACCAAGGCAGAATACTCTTTGCGTTTGTCTGCTTTCAGATTTTTACCTCTCCACCTCCAGACGATCAAGTGGTCCCACTGGGTCTCTATCCTGCTCTCTTCCTGTAGTTTATTTAAAGAACTTTATGTAATTGCCTTCATTGAGCCTCCAGAAATGCTCCTCAAATTCTCTTTTGGCTGCCTTCATTTCTAGTTGCTGCCTGGCCTGCCACACCCCCTGAGCTGCCCTGCACTCCATGCATGTGATTTTTTTTTTAATGTTTTTCATGCATGTCTTCCCCCTAGAGTATTTTCTATGATTTGCCAATGGACAAAGCATAACGTTTCTTTGCTGATTCTTTGGAGTACCAGTGTTTTGATCCTCATCCCACTTTTATCTTGGGCTAGAAAGAAAGATTGCTGCTCGGGCTTTAATTCATAGTTCTCCAACTCCTGAATCTTCCTTTGGTATTTGTGCATTCACATTCCAACCCACACATACCCAAATGTACCTTCGTATATAGAAATGTACACATTCACACCTAAGTAAACACCCTCATGTGCATATACTCACATAATTACAGATACACAGTCACAAATATACCCTCCTTCAAAGAGACCAATTTCATTCAAACATTCAATCAACAATCAGTTATGAACTGTCATAGGGTCCTTTCAGTATCAGTGCTTCCTCAACTATGACACAAGGGCATTGACCTATAAAACTTTTTGTGGAGTAATGAGGGTTAAGTGACTTGCCCAGGGTCACACAGCTAGTAAGTGTCAAGTGTCTCAGACTGGATTTGAACTCAGGTCCTCCTGAATCCAGGGCCGGTGCTTTGTACACTGTGCTGCTTAGCTGCCAGACCTATAAAATTTTATAGTATTTCCCAAGTCTGAAATTCTAAGATTTACTGGTTTAAAGAGGATTAGGAAGTTTGAAAGAGTTTTAGCAACCAGTTCTCTACCAGTTTGTTAGAAATATAAAGGCTTAAGAGCTAAAAGAGAATGATTTATACAATGACAATAATATTATAAAGACAAACAACTTTGAAAGATATAAGAATTATGATCAATACAGTGGCTATTCATGATTCAGAAGATGCATGATCAAACATGGTACTCATGACTTGTGAATATGTATGTATATGTGTATATGTGTATATCCACATATACATACATACTAAAAAGCCAATGAGGAAATTTGTTTCCTTTTCTATGCATATTTTTTACAAGAAATTTTCTCAGAGTCAGCCAGATACTCCATGTCAGAAGTAGAACTTGAACCCAAGTTTTCATGCCTCCTAAACAGGTCCTCTATCCATTACACAATACTGCCCATGATAGTTCATCTTTTTAAATTTGGACTATCAGGCTAGTTTTGTGAGAACTTTTTGATCATGAATATGTCGTCCTGTCATCTCTCCCTACTTTATGTCATTGGTGACTTGTTTTTTGTTTTTTTTGTGGGGCAATGAGGGTTAAGTGACTTGTCCAAGGTCACATAGCTAGTAAATGTAAAGTGTCTAAGGCCAGATTTGAACTCAGGTCCTCACGAATCTAGGGCTGGTGCTTTAGCCACTATACTACCTAGCTGCCCCGCCGTTGGTGACTTTCAACAGCAGGCAATCTACTTTTTCATTCAAGATATTTTCTTGTAAGTCATCACTGATAATATCCAAGAGGACACAGTCAAGGACAAATCCCTGGCATACCTTCCCTAATTTGACAATCAATTAATAACTACTCTTTTTTTTTCTTTTTGCATGGCAATGAGGGTTAAGTGATTTACCCAGGGTCACACAGCTAGTAAGTGTCAAGTGTCTGAGGCCACATTTGAACTCAGGTCCTCCTGAATCCAGGGCCAGTGCTTTATCCACTGTACCACCTAGCTGCCCCTAATAACTATTCTTTGGGTTTAGATATTCAACCAGTTATGAAGCCTTCCAAATATGCTGTCTCCCAATCCACATGTTTCAATTCCTTTCTATAAACATGACATGAGAAACTTTAATGCCTTGCTGAAATCCCAGTCTTAGTTTAACTATGGCATTCCTTTAATCTACATTTCTGAAGTCCTGTAAATAAGAGAAATAAGATGTTAGTCTTCCATAGTGTGTTCTTGAGGAACCCATGCCATCCACTAATAATCACTGGTTATCACTTGAAATGCTCCCAGACCATCTATTTAATAACGATTTCTAGAATTTTCCCAGTAATCAAAAAATCAAGTTCATTTGCCTGTGATTTTATGTAACTCTCCTCTCCCCTTTTGACTGAAAAGTGGGAAAACATTTTCCTCTGCCCAGCCTTTTGGCACTATTGGTTTTCATTCCATTACTTCAGAACTTTTCAATAAAGCCATTTTATCCACCATTTAGTATTCTGGTCTGATTGTTCAAGTCTCTTTATGTGAGTAGTCAGGTCCTCTCTTACCATCTTCTCTAGAATTTCCACTCCCTGGTAAACATTTTTGTTCTACCATTCCTAGCATGAAGAGCATTCTTCTTGGTGGAAAAAATAGAATCTAACAACTGAGCAGTTTTGTTCTCTTTTTTTCCCTTGACAATCTTCCTTTGGCCAGCTGCAAGAAATCAATTAACTTCTTCCCCGTCCAACGCTTTGCTGTGTTAGAGTGTTCTACTTCCCCACACCCTCCTCTTTCCCTCCTCTGATTCCAGGAGATTTCTAGTATAGTATCTCTGCCTTAGTAATGAAAATAGCTATAATAGCCTTATTTAAATGTACTGGGGTTGCTCCTGGTAAAAGAATATTTTGCCTCATTGTCTTTGTGCACAAGAGATGCATGTGTATTTTTCTTAAAAAATAAACCCATTCCATCTCTTAATTTGTACATATTTTTAAAATAGTCTAGATGTGGCAGATGGTGTGAAGATAGAAATAGCATGAATTGGCCACTGAATGCATATTTTTAGGGGGAAAGAGAGGTAAATCCAGGATAGTGCTAAGGTTACCAATATGGGATACTAGAATGATATTGCTTTGGAATGAAAGAGAGAAGTTCAGATGAGGGCAAGATTGAGGGGGAAAATAATAAGTTCAATTTTAGATAGATTGCATTTAAGGTATCTCCTATACCTTGTTTGAGTTTCTTTTTGCTTCCAAGATAGCACCTTTGGTCATTTCTAACATTAACCATTTTGACCTATCTCTGAATAGAGGTTCATAGGTTCTAGACATGGAAGATATCCCAGATACCATATGGTTCACCACTGTCATTTTACAGATTAAGAAAGTGAGGTCTAGGATTTTTTTAGGTGACTTACCCAATTGGGGTCATACAGACAGTAACATTGGGGACAGGATTTGAAGTCAGGCTCTGTCAAGCCAAATCGAGTGCTCTTTTCACTGTATCACTCTGCCTACCAAAGTTTGGGGCCTTCTGACACACTTTTTATAGGACTATGACATATTTTAAACTGAGGTTTTAAAAACTGAGGTGTATCTGGCTTTATATGGCCTGAAAAGATGCCATACTGAGTCTTGATTTCTATGTAAGAGATAAATGATGTTTAAATGATTTTTTTAAATCAGGGGCAGCTAGGTGGCACAGTGGATAGAGCACCGGCCCTGGAGTCAGGAGTACCTGAGTTCAAATCCAGCCTCAGATACTTAACACTTACTAGCTGTGTGACCCTGGGTCACAATTGCCTCACTAAAAAAAATAAAATAAAATAAATAAAATCACCTTCTCTCTCTCACTAGACTATAAACTCCTTCAAGGCAGGCATTGTGTCTTAGACTTCTCTGCCCCTCTCCACCTCTTCATTATTTAGCACAGGCCCTTGCATATCATTAAATGGATCATCACTAACTTATTTTCTTCAAAAACCTAGTAATCATCTATTATTAAAATTTTTTAAAATAATTTTGTGCTTGTCAGAATTTATACTTTGTTTCTATATTTCAATACTATCACTGCCAAAGTCTATTTTAATAGCTGGAAAAGTCATTCTTCCAGAGTCATTTCTACTGATCTGGAAGTCCATCCAAGAGAACTTGAAGTATATAAACAATGTAATTTAATTTGCCTCTCAGATTCTATGGAATTAGGGAATGGGGAATTGTAATGTTTTCTACCTAATATAGCTACAAAACCCTAAGATCACTCAAATATTCCCCCAGATCCACCACCTACAAGAAACTTTCCTCGACCACCCCAGCTATTACTAAATACTCCTTTCTCTGAACCATCATTATACTTATGGTCCAGAATTTAAGCTCCCCAGAAGAATAAAAGTTCCTCAAGAATAGTGACTATTTTCGATGCTTATTTTGTTGTCCCTAGCACCCAGCCCAATGCCTAGGTGATTTATAATAGGTAAATACCTGTCAAATTAAATTAAATTATGCAACAACAAACCACAATACCCAGACTACTGATAGTGAACTATGCTACCCACCTCTGTCAGTCCCACTTTGGTCAGTGGGACTCAAAATATATAATACATTCTTGGACATATCAATTGTGGGAATTTGCTCTGCTTGATTATGAATATTTGTTACAAGACACTCTCTCTCTCTCTCTCTCTCTCTCTCTCTCTCTCTCTCTCTCTCTCTCCCCATCTTATCTCTCATCTTTCTACCTTCTTTCCTACCTACTTTTCTTTTGCTTTCTTGATTTCACACTTGCTTGCTTTCCTCTTGTGTTGTTGTTCAATTGGGGAAACAAATGGGAAAAGAGAGATACAGCAAATTATCATTAATTAAAAATATTAAGATTAAAATCAAAATAAATTGAATTGAGGGGGAAGCTAGGTGGTGCAGTGGATAAAGCACCAGCCCTGAATTCAGGAGGACCTGAGTTCAAATATGACCTCAGACACTTGACATTTACGAGCTGTATGACCCTGGGCAAGTCAGTTAACCCTCATTGCCCTGCAAAAAATAAAATAAATTTAATTGAAATTGACATACCACAAATGGTTTTGCCATATGTGACTAATCAGACTATAAGCTCCTCAAAGAGTTGCTCAGGGATATTCTGGCAAATATTTAATAATCAGCTCTTTAAGGAAAAATACATATATGGCATGTTTTTAAGTTGAATCTTCATTGTTAACATTTTCTCTATCACTTTATTAAGTCTACACAGTCAACAAAACAGTGTGTAAATGCTCATAATGAATACTTGACGATTGATTCTCCTCTGCTGTTAAAAGGTGACTCTAGCACACATATAGTTGCATTGCCTTTGCCTTATTTTCCATGCCCCACAAAGCTTTGCCCTTACATAATACCATTATTTTACACCAAATAAAATAGGAATAAGAGAAAAAAGAATTGCTATTGTTGCCAAGTTAGTGTAATTATTTCATCAAGGAAAGTACATTATCAGTACCCAGATAATTGGACCTAAATTCATTGGCCAGATCTGCTATGTATTGGTCATGTGATCTTGGGTAAGTCACAACCATTTTTAAACTCAGAGGTTATTGGGAGAAGCAAGGGAAAAAAGGTACAAAAAGGAAATGAGAAAAACAATTGATTGATCCCATGCACTTTGTTCCCACCCACCTTGTTCACTGCCCCTTGACAAGCTTCCTTGTAACAGTTGCAAGAAATCAATTAACTTTTTTCTCTTTTAAGTCTGTTTTAATTAGAGTGTTCACCTTTCTGCATACCTCCTTTTTCCTCCTCTGCCTCTAGGTGATTTCTATTATGGTATCTCTGCCTTAGAAACAAAAAAGAGGTGTTCCAAGCTTGGTTCAATGAACTAGGTGTGCTCCTAAGGAAAGGATGTGATGCCCAATGGTTTTAGGGCATGAGCAAAACTTGATGTTCAAAGGTAGCCTATGGAGTGTGTTTGTCTTTCCTGAGAATAGCTATTTATCCCTTTTTGTAAAGATGGATATTTTTATTGGCTTAATCTACAATGGGGACTATGTATATATTTTCATATGTGTCATCTGACTTTAATATTTTCCTCCATTTTCTTGACTTTCACTTTAACTATTGGCAATGAATGTGAGAGAAAAGATCTGGAGTATCCCAGGAATCATAAAAAATGCAATTCATTTCATGGATTCATATTACCAGAGATATAATAGGGGTATTGTGGTCAATAAGTCAACAAGTATTTACTAACTACTTACTTTATTGCAGACATTGTGCTAAATGCTAGGAATATAAACAGAAGAAAAGCCAGACCTTTCCCTCAAGGAGCTCACTTGTAATGGAGGACATGATGTATAAATCAAACTAGGTCTGTGCAAGATATATAGTATAAAGTTGCAATGTATATCAAATTTTCAGAGGGCAAAAAAGTAGCAGGAGCTAGCATTAGCAGAAGTTATTACATTAACATTGTACAAAATAACAGCAATAGTAGGGGATGATCTGCTGGGAAGCATGTGGTTGTTTTCAGCAAGGCAATGATCCCTGAAAGACTTATGAAGATTGCAATCCATCTGCAGAGAAAGAACTGATAGTATCTGAAAACAGGTGGAAACACATTAAATTTTTTTTTCATTTCCTCTTTGACAATTCCTTAATCTGAAGTTTTGGGGTTTTTTGACTGTTTTCTCTCACAACTAGCTAATATGGAAATTTTGCCATGACTACTCATGTATAACTTATTTTGAATTTCTTTAATTCTTGTGGGTGGGGGGATGGGGAGGGGGGAAGAGAAGTTGGAACACAAAGTTTTTTAAAACTTGATGTTAAAATTTTGATTTTACATATATTTGGGAAAATAAAATTCTATTAAAAAAAACAGTGATGCAGGATAGTCATGAAAAAAGTCAACAGCTTGAAAAGGCAAATTGGCCAAATGGAAAGGAGGTACAAAAGCTCTCTGAAGAAAATCATTGCTTAAAAATTAGGATTCAGCAAATAGAAGCTAATGACTTTATGAAAAGTCAAGACACAAAATAATAAATACATATAAATAAAAAATAGAAGGCAATGTGAAAGACCTCCTTGGAAAAACAGCTGACCTCGAAAGTAGATCCAGGAGAGATAATCTGAAAATTATTGGACTACCTGAAAACCATAATCAAGGAAAGAGCTTAGACATCATCTTCCAGGAAATCGCCAGGAAAAATTGCCCTGATATCCTAGAAGCATAAGGTAAAATAGAAATTGAAATAATCTACCAGACTTAGCTGCAGGAGGCAGAGGATGGAGATGGTGGAGGAAAGGCAGTAACCACTCAGACTTCCTTACACAATTACTCAAAAAAACAAAACAAACAACAAAAAAAAAAAACTCTATACACAGCCAGAAAACAATTCCTGGAGCAGCAGAACCCACAAAAAGATGGATAAGATTATTTTCCAGCTAAAGACACCTTGCAAGTTTCTTCAGAAGGGGGAGCTGGGCTGGGAGTGGAGTCTAGCCCCACATCACCCCAACACAGATACAGCCCCAGACAGGCTGCACCAGCAGCAGTGCCAGTGTCTTCTGGAACTTAACTCAAGTTCTGGTGAGAGGACTGAACATCTGGCTGGGGGGAGTCTATGGGTGTGTATGCAGGAGCTAAGGGAGGATTTGGATGTCCTACACCAGTGAGAAACCAAGAAAAAACTTTGAGCAGTGGCACTCCAGGTGGGGGAGGAGTGCAGGCTCATCAGAGTTAGCAACCAATGCATATAAAGTTTACTGCCTGGTTGATTGGCAAGTTGGCCTAGGGTAATCTATGGACCAGAGAAAGGACCAGATGAGTGAAGAAACTGCCCCTCATTAAATCATAACACCTGGGACCCCCTGAAACTTGGGACGATATATCCCGGAAGCAGTACCCCACACTAAAAAGGTGTTAAAAGTCAATTGAAAGATGCACAGGATGAGAAGGCAGAGAAAATGTGAACTATAGAACATTTCTTTAGTGACAAGGAAGATCAAGGTGCATCCTCAGAAGAGGTCAAAAACATCAGGGTCCCTACATCTAAAGCTTCCAAGAAAAATATGAATTGGTCTCAGGCCATAGAGGAGCTCAAAAAGGACTTTGAAGATAAAGTCAGAGAGTAGAGGAAAAATGGAAAGAGAAATGAGGGTGATGCAGGAAAGAAATGAGAAAAAAGTCAACAGCTTGAAAAGCCAAATGGAAAAGTACTCTGAAGAAAATAATTGCCTAAGAATTAGGATTGAACAAATGGAAGCTAATGACTTTATTAGAAACCAAGACACAATAAAGCAAATCCAAATGAATAAAAAAAGAGGGAAATGTGAAATATCTTCTTGGAAAAACTGCTGACCTGGAAAATAGATCTGGGAGAGATAATTTGAAAATTATTGGACTATCTGAAAACCATGATCAAGGAAAGAGCTTAGACATCATCTTCCAAGAAATTGTCAGGGAAAATTGCCCTGATATTCTAGAAGTGGAAGGTTAAATAGAAATTGAAAGAATCCACCAATCGCCTCCTGAAAGAGATCCCAAAAGGAAAACTTCCAGTAATATTATAGCCAAATTCCAGAACTTCCAGGTCAAGGAGAAAATATTGCAAACAGCCAGAAAGAAGCAATTCAAAAACTGTGGAGCCACAGTCAAGATAACACAAGATCTAGTAGTTTCTACATTAAAGGATCAGAGGTCATGGGATAAGATATTCCAGGGTGCAAAGGAATTGGGTTTAAAACCAAAAATTACCTACCCAGAAAAAGAGACAATAATCTTTCAGGGGGAAAAATGGGACTTCAGTGAAAAAGAGGACTTTCAGGTATTTGTGATGAAAAGGCCTGACCTGAATAGAAAATTTGACTTTCAAATGCAAGACCCTAGAGAAGAATAAAAAGACAAACAGGAAAAATAAATCATGAGAGATGTTAAAGCATATACATTCCTATATGGGAAGATGATATGTCTAAATCATAAGAGCCTTCTGAGTATTAGGGCAGATGATAGGAATAAATTTAGACAGAGAGCACAGGTGGGAATTAATTATGAAGGAATAATACCTGTAAAGCATTTTTTTTCTCTTTTTTTTGGGGGGGCGGGGGCAGGGACAGTCCCAGTTAATTGTGTTTTGAGTCTGAGGCTGAATTTGAGTTTGGGTCCTTCTGGGTACAGGGTGGGGTCTTTGTCCATTTTGTCACCCAGCTGCTTCATGATGACATCTTTGGGGTAAAATTGAGGGGAAGAGTGATACACTGAGGGAGGTGATAGAGAAGTGGCAGAATGGGATGAAATATCACATGAAAGAAGCAGGAAAGGGCATATGGAGTGGGAGTGAGGGAGAGATGGGGGAGGTGTAGGGAAGTGAAGGAGCCTTATACTCATCAGAATTAGCTCAAAGACATTAATCTCATCAGAATTGGCTCAAGGAGGGAATAACATACACACCCAATTAAGTGGAGTAAGCTGTCTAACCCTGCAGGAAAATAGGTTGGGAATGGAGTAAGGAGGGAAGGGTGAAAGAAGGGAGGGCAGAGCAGGGGAGGGGACAGTCAGAAGCAAAACAGTTTTGAGGAGAAATAGGGTAAAAGAATATAGAAAATAGAGTAAATATGGGAAGGGAATAGGACAGAGAGAAACAGTTATGGTGATTGATTATAATGGCAAAACATATGGTACTTTCTGTTCTGGGCTATTGTGAAGAAAATTCTTTTTCATGTTTAAGGTACTGTGGGAATTTATTGTGATTTGGGGACCCTGCCTTTGAGCTGAGATTAAAAAGACTTAGGCCCTCAGGGTTTTTCTCTGCGTAAGAGGGGCTGGTGCCCTTCCTCCTCTACTTCAGCTGAGCTGAGAAGCCTCATGGGCATTAGGAAATGCCAGCCAGGCAGACGGAGATGTCAGGCTTGCCCTGCTGATCCTAGGTATGCAGCAGGGGGCATGGTTCCCTTGAGCCCTGGGTATAGTATGCACAGCACACTCAAGCCCCCCAGGCCGCAGTGCTAGCGTGGCCAGCAGATTAGTTTGGCATGATCAGGGGTGAAGGGAGACTGAGATTTGAGAGGAGAGAAGGAAGATATATAGCCTGGGAGCTAGAGACACAGGGAGGTTAGTGAGAGAGGAGACGCTGGAGATGCCAGGGGGTTTGCAACAGTATGGAGTGAGAGATGCTAGAAGGAGGTTGGTGAGAGAAGAAGTGCTTGGGGGTGCATTGAGACAGAAAGGGGGATTGCTATGGTAGTGAGAGAGAAGTTAAAGAGTGAAGCAGGGGGCTTTTTGCAGTGAGGGGATGGAGAAAGAGCTAGCAAGAAGCTAGAGAGACTGGACAGAGAATAGAGGACCTTAAGAAAGTTGTGGGCATGGCAAAGAGTAAGGGCAAGCAGCAGTAGGAGAGAGAGGAGCTGGAAAGCAGTCAGGTCTTATATAATTTTGCATTTCTTTACCCTTATCCCTTACATTTATTTTTATAAATAAAACCTGCTTTGATTATAAAAGAAGCTATTTGCTTATCAATTTGGGAGGAACAAGTGTGGAAAATTTTAAACAGCCCTAACAGATTGGCTTACGAAATTAATAGCAGTCAGATAGCCAGCCAATCAAACATCCACAGATTAGCTCCAAGTTAGTCAAAATATTCTTACAGTACTATAAAAAAGTTATGATTAACAGATGGCTATCAGAAAAAACCTGGAAATACCTACATGAACTGATGCAGAGTGAAATGTACTGTATACAAAATAACAGCAATAGCGTAAGATGATCTGCTGTGAAGGACATGGTTACTTTCAGCAATGCAATGATCCAATTTAACTCTGAAGGACTCATGAAAATTTCGATCCATCTACATATAAAGAACTGATGGTATCTGAAAACAGATTGAAGCACAAATTTTTTTTATAGTTCCTTAATGTGAAATTTCATTTTTGTCGGTTTTCTTTCACAACCTGTCTAATTTGGAGATGTTTTACAGAACTACTCATTTTAACTTATATTGAATTGCTTGCGTTGTTGGGGGTGGAGTGTGGGGAGGGAAGGAGGAGGAGAAGTTGGAATATAAAGTTTTAAAAAAATGATGTCAAAATTTGTTTTTACATGTAATTTGGAAAATAAAATTCTAAACCAAAAGAAAAGAAAAGAAAGAAAGAAAGAAAGAAAGGAAGTAAGGAAGGAAGGAAGGAAGGAAGGAAGGAAGGAAGGACGGAAGGAAGGACGGAAGGAAGAAAGGAAGGAAGGAAGAAAGAAAGAAAGAAAGAAAGAAAGAAAGAAAGAAAGAAAGAAAGAAAGAAAGAAAGAAAGAAAGAAAGAAAGAAAGAAAGAAAGAAAGAAAGAAAGAAAGAAAGAAAGAAAGAATCCACCAATCACCTCCTGAAAGAGATCCCAAAATGAAAACTCCCAGGAATATTATAGCCAAATTCCAGAGCTCCCAGGTCAAGGAGAAAATATTGCAAATAGCCAAAAAGAAACAATTCAAGTACTGTGGAGGCACAGTCAGGATAGCACAAGATGTAGAACTTCAACATTAAAAGATCAGAGGGCATGGAATATGATATTCCAGTTTGCTATCCAGCAAAACTGAATATAATCTTTCAGGGGGGATAATGGGATTTCAATGAAAAAGAGGACTTTCAGGTATTCATGATGAAAAGACCTGAACTGAATAGAAAATTTGACTTTAAAATATAAGACTCAAGAGCAGGATAAAAAGGAAAGCAGGAAAAAGAAATTAAGAGAGATGTTAAAAGGTTAAACTCTTTACATTCCTTCACGGGAAGATGATACATCTAACTTATAAAAACTTTCTCAGTATTAGGGCAGATAATAGAAATAAATTTAGACAGAGAGTACAAGTGGAAATTGATTATGAAGGGATGACATCTGTAAATCATTTATTTTTTGTTTATCTTTTTTGTGGGGTGTTTGGAGTTGGTTGACATGCTTGGGTTCATGCAGTAGGTGAGTGTCTTGTGTCTGATGCCAGATTTGGGCTTGGGTCCTCCTGGGTCCAGGGTGAGTGCTTTGTCCACTGCGTCACCAAACTGCCCCATGATGACATCTTTAGGGTAAAATTGAGGGGTGAGAGGAATGCACTGAGGAAGAGGGAAGGAGAGAGATAGAATGGGGTGAAATCCCACATGAAAGAAACAGGAAAGGACTTATGGTATGGAGTGGGAGAAGAGATGGGGGAGGAGTGGGAAAGTGAATGAGCCTTAAGGCTTATCAGAATTGGCTCAAATACCTTAATATCATCAGAGTTGACTCAAGGAGGGAATAACATACACACCCAATTGGGTGGAGTAATCTATTTAACCCTGTAGGAAAGTAGGAGGGAAAGGGGATAAGGAGGGAGGGTGCAGTCAGAAGCAATTCACTTTTGAGGAGAAATAGGATGAAAGGAGATAGATAATAGAGTAAATATCATGGGAAAGGGAATAGGATGAAGGGAAACAGTTAACAATACTAATTGTGAAAAAGAGAAAAGAAAAAAATTGTACAAAATTTAAAAAAAAGAAATAATTGGAGTAACACCACCTGCTGGAGAGTTACTGTAGGAATGCTCCGCCCTGAGGAAAAGGTGTCTGAAGGCAAGCCATGTGGTCAAGTTCCTTGGCATCAGGAAGTGACTTTTGCTTGTAGGTACTATCAAAGTTACAAGCTAATCAACTGGAAGAGCCTCCCGTTGCTGGAAGGAGAACACAAAGTAGGAAGTGGACGCTGGTGGAGGGCTGACTTCCTCTTTGGGTTCAAGACATCAGCTTGGAGGCATGACTTCAGGTAGGAAATTAGGAAGGCTAAGATTTCCATGCTATAAGAAATCTGTTTTCAATCTTTCTCTCTCTTTACTATCTTATATACATACATACATACATACATAAATATATATATATATATATATATATATATATTTGTTTGTTTGTTTGTTTATTTATTTATTTATTTATAGTGAGGCAATTGGGGTTAAGTGACTTGCCCAGGGTCACACAGCTAGTAAGTGTTAAGTGTCTGAGGTCGGCTTTTGAACTCAGGTAGTCCTGACTTCAGGGCCGGTGCTCTATCCACTGCGCCACCTAGCTGCCCCTATCTTACATATTTTAATAAACCCTTAAAAGCCTAAACTCTTGGCGAATTTATCAGTGATTTTAGCCAGTTTCCCCCCAAAACTGGGGAGAGACAGATTAGATTTTTAAACAACACAAAGTTAATACATTAGAAGACAGAATTGGAATTCAAAATGATCTCAAAACACAAAGCTGAAACTAATGAAAAATCTTACACGTGTTAAAAAACAAAACAAAACAACTCCACAGCATAGGCTGGAGGAGGTGAGGCTGGAAAATGATGCATATGAAAAGGACCTGAGAGTTTTAATATACAACCAACTCAATGTTAGTTAATGAACATTGTTTAAGTGCCTTCTGTATGCCAGACATTGTATTAGGCACTGAAATTACAACCCCCCCCCCAAAAAAAAAAATGGAAAAAAGACAGTGCCTGCTCTCAAGTAGCTCATAGTCTAATGGGAGAGACAACATAAAAATAAACACAGGTTAAATTGTAGAAATCAAGAACAGGAAGAAACTAGCTTTAGGAAATCAAGAATGGCTTGTCATAAAAGGTAGCACCTTAGATGAGATTTAAAGGAATCTAAGAGGAAGAGATAAGGAGAGACAGAATTTCAGGCATGGGGAACATCCAGTGAAAATGCCTTGTTAGTCAGAAGATGTGGTATCTTCTGTGAGAAACAACAAGGAGGCCAGTGTGGAAATTTATTTTGATTTGGGGACCCTACCTTTGGGCTGAGATTGGAAAGCCTTAGGCCCTCGGGATCTCTTCTGTGTGGGAGGGGCTGGAGCCTTTCCCCCTCTGCTTCAGCTGCGACAAAAAGCCCCATAGGCTGTACAAGAGCCAGATCAGACAGCTGGGGAGGAAAAGTCCCCTCCAACCTGAGTGGAGGGATCCGAGAGATACTGGGCTTGTCCAGGCTGGGCTCTGGTGAGGCACGTGATGCTGGAGCATCCCCCCAGCCGCAGCCCTGACTGGCGGATTAGCTTGGTGTGTGGGTGCAAAAAGCCCCAAGATTTGAGTGGAAATAAAAAGGGTATATATAGACCTGGGAGTGAGAGGTTAGGAAGGACGAGACAAGGAGAAGAAGTCAAGGGGCAGCTGATGAGAAGGCAGAGGACGGACTAGATGAGGCGGAGAAGAGGTCAAGCAGTGGCTAATGAGATTAGAAAGGTCGGAGCCTGGCAAACTAGAAACTGGTCTACAAGGATGCAGGAGAAGACCAGAAGGACTAGGAGCAGAGAAAAGAGAGGCCAAAGGGCAGACTGACGGAACAGACAGACAGAAGGTTGGTGAGAGAGAAACACAGGGGTTCAGCAGTGGCAGTAAGGAGAGGAAAGTTAGAAGCAGGGGGGTTTACAAAGTGAAAGGGGCTCGGAGTTAGAATAAAGTGTAACATACCCTGAGGTGAGAGGCGGCTAAGGCCCTTATTGTATTTAAAAATTTCGAGGCCCAGAAGGTGGGAAAGAGACAAACCGCAATGCAGTCAGGTTGTACATTTTATTTCCTTGAATTCTTAATTTTAAATAGTATCTCATAAATAAACTCTGCTTTGATTATTTAGTTAAGAGGCTTCTTAATAAATTGCTTATCAATTTAGGAGTAGAGCAGTGTGGTGGAACTTTATAAATGGCCCACATTAAATTAACAGCAGTCAGATAGCACAGTTAGTCAACAGTCCCCAGATTAAGTACCCCAATCAGATTAGCCCCCCAAATTAGGCCTAATCATAAAAAATATTTTTATACCAGTGTCACTAACTCACAGAGTATGTTTTGGTTTATTTTTTTGTTTGTTTGTTTGAGGAGGGGAAGGTAAGGTATAAGAAGACTGTAAAGGTGGTAAGTAAGGCAGGTTTTGAAGGATTTTCAACATTAAACAAAGGATTTTATCTTTAATCCTGAAAATGATAAAGAATCACTAGAGTTTGTTGAATAGAGAGGTGGTGCTCTGATCTGTACTTTAGGAAGAAAAATCTGATGGGCAAATAAAGGATAGATGCAAATGTGAAGAGATTTGAGGAAAGGAAATGAAACAGATATTGCAGTAGTCCATATATGCAGTGATAGGAGCCTGTACTAGGGTGGTTACAGTGTCAGAGAAAGGAAGAGAGTTTAAAGAAAAGATTTTATAATACAAATGATGAAAGAGCAAGAAGTCAAAGGGGGCAGTTAGGTGGCACAGTGGATAAAGCGCTGGCCCTGGATTCAGCAGGACCTGAGTTCAAATTTGGCCTCAGACACTTGACACTTACTAGCTGTGTGACCCTGGGCAAGTCACTTAACCCTCATTGCCCCTCAAAAATTGTAATTTTAATTTTAAAAAGTCAAGCATGATACCTAGAATATGAGCCTAGGTGACTAGGAGGATGGTGGTACCTTGAACAGTAATAAGGAAGTTCAAAAGAGAGGAGAGTTTGGGGGAAAATAAAATTGAGTTTATTTTTGGATATGTTCAGTTTCAGATGTCCAGGGATCATCTAATTCAATATTTCCAAAATTCAGTTGGAGATGCAAGTCTGCAGGTCAGGTGAGAAGTTAGGGGAGGAAATGTGGAATTGAAAATCATAAACATAAAGATAATTTAATCCGTGGTGGCAGATGAGATCACCAAATGGAATAATATAGAGGGAGAAGAGAACCCAGATCAGAGTTGTAAAGGACATCCACTATTAGAGGGCATGACCTAGATGAAGATCCAATAAGGGAGACAGAGTAGAAGTGGTTAGACAAATAGGAACACCTTGATAAAGTAATGTTTATGAAAACCTAGAGTAAGGGGCAGCTAGGTGGCGCAGTGGATAGAGAACCGGCCCTGGAGTCAGGAGTACCTGAGTTCAAATCCGGCCTCAGACACTTAACACTTACTAGCTGTGTGACTCTGGACAAGTCACTTAACCCCAATTTCCTCACTTAAAAAAAAAAAAAAAGACCTAGAACGAAAAGAGTATCAAGAAGCTTGCTGCCACCGAGGGAATTTTCCCTTGGGTCAGATCAGAGATTCTCTTTCTTATTGTTGAGCCGATAAATTTTGGTCCCAATGCAATAGCTCATCCACTCTGTGTATTGTCTGGCATATTCTAATCTGTGTAATTTCTCTGAATTTTTTCTGCTGTCTGCTTGGATCAATGGATTTATTAGCTATTCACTATTTGTAAGTGTGTGTATGTGTGTTTTCATGTGTGTGTAACTAGCATTTGTTTGGAAGGAAACAAGCCAAAATAAGCTTTTGTTATAAGCTACATGCATTTAGCAACTAGTAAAATATCAGACCTAAAATCCACTTCCCCTAAATTATTCATTATTTATATTTACACACATAAGTGTTGGGAGTGGCAGTTCCTGACCACTGTGCCTATTTCCAGCCTAACCCTCACAACCATCAATTAAAGGTTCAATAAGCTCCACCGATTTCCAACCAATCCCTACAGAGTAGGCAAACCAGTCCAGATGAAGGAGCAAATCATCTGGGCGGGGGGGGGGGGGTAGGGAAGGGGTGGGGGAATAGGAAGACACAGAAAATAAAATGTGCCAGGCAAGTCAAACCAGCACCACCTTTTCCCTTCAGACCCAAATGGAAACATCTCAGAAGCTTGAATCAAGATGAAATTATATTTCCTCATCTATAAAATGAGTGGAGGCCACTCTGAGTGACCTCAAGAATACAATCTAGCATTCAATTCTATGATCCTAGGGTCTAGTTTATCAAAGTGACTTGGAAAGCGTCAGGCCAAATAATAAATATTCATTTATTTTTACTAAATTTGAAAGTGAGATTCCTCGCTACTTTCAAAGAGATGTAATTATAAAATTATATCCCATATTTACCACACAGCTCTGCACATGGTAAGCACTTTGTATTCATTCATCCAGGGTGGTCTCCACTCACTTTCTAGATGAGAGATTGGGGCAGCTAGGTGGCTCAGTGGCTAGAGCATTGGCCCTAGAGTTGGGAGAACCTAAGTTCAAATCTGGTTTCAAATCTTGACACTAGTTGTGTAACCCTGGGCAAGTCACTTAATCCCATTGTCTCAAACATCTGGGGCCATCTTCAGTCATCCTGATATGTATCTTGTCCCTGGACCCAGATGGCTCTGGAGAAGAGAGTTGTGGTAAAAAATATGAAAGTTTTTTAACAGTCGGTTAGGATAACTGAAAGACGCCAGTTTTTTTAAGGACCACCCTTTTGGGGAGGAGACCAACGGCATGAGCTGTGCATGCCAGTCTGCCTACTGCACACATCAGACTACCTGCTACGCACTCGACTTCCAGGGTGCGAGCTTAAAAGACAAGGAGAGAACGGAAGTGGGGCTTTTTCCTGCTTTGCTGGTCTCCTGACTGCGCTGCACAGACGGTCTCTCTCTCTCCAAAGGTGGCCTTCGGTTTTGGTGAGTTTTTATAAGGAATATAGACTAAGCTTAGACTTAAGACGATTTGTATTGTGTTTCTACTTTCCTATCCTTCTAATCAACATCACCTTGTGACTACCATAACAATTAATGGTCTATCTAGAAAACCAGAAGCTTCTTCCATTTACTAGTCTGGGAGATAAATTAAGGGAAAGGTTAAGTAGGGTAGATTTATGATCTAATATCCAATTTTAAATCTCACAGAGTGAGGCTGGTGACTTTGTGCAGTCATTCCTCACTTAAACCCAATTCATTGCAAGTCATGGTCCTCTTCAGTAACAAATGACTAACAATAACAACATGATGAAAGATTACAGTCCCATCAAGGTTAAGCAATTTGTCCAAATCAAAGAGTACTAAGTGGTAGAGCTGATATTTGGATTCAGGTCCCTAACTCCAGGCCCAGCACTTCATCCAGTAGAAGGGGAAACTGAGAACCAGTGAGGTGAGGTTATTTATTCCTGGTCACAAAGCAAGTTGGGAGGTCCAGAAGTCAAATCGTTTTCATCTGACTACAAGTCCAGGGCTCTTTCCACCTTATCATACTTCCATATTCCTTCCCTTCCTGTGAAGTAACAAAAAACAAATAAACAACAAAAAAAAAACAACAAGGCACATCTTCTATAGTTGGCTGTGTGTGCATTCTAATTAGGAATCCCTGATTCTGTTTGCATAGTGCCCTTTAAATCCAACTGGAAAAGCAGCAAATCAAGGCATAGCTCTAATGAATACACAGAAGCATCACCCAAAACTGCCTTTTATGGATGAAGCAGTCAACTACCTTTGAGGATAATTAGCCCCAAAGGCCTTTCCCTCCCTCGATAAATATTGTGCTGGTAACTTCTGTTAAAGCTAATGAATGTTGCCCAGAGATGAGCCTACACTTTTCGAAGCAAACCACCAAGCTCATGGAGGACACGGAACTCAGTCTCCACCTGCTGCTCAGCCTAAACACTGTCTCCAAGGCCAGTTGCATACATTATGGGAACACTCAGTGTGAACCACAGTGCTTCCTAAAATGGAAAACTGCCCAAATAAAAGCAATTCTGATTTTTCCTTTGTATGAGAGGCAGCGTGGCATAATAAATAGTGAGCCAGACTTTGAGAAAAAAAGACCTGATTCTTTTCCAGCCTCTGACAAATGTTGATTGTGTGACCTTGGGTAAATCACTTAATATCATAGTGTTCTAGGTAACTTTCTGAGATAAGCCTATAATTTTCAGGGGAGAAAAGCGTTTGTATTCTCAGAGGGAGTTTTCTCACCTGGAACTTCCCTAAATAAATTAAATTAGAGATCTATTCCTTATCCTTTTTTATACCCATAAGCTCAAACAGCTGCTCCTGAATAAGATTTTTTCCCTTCTCTGTTGTTTTTTTCCATGTGTTACCATATGAACTGGAAATTATATGGGACAAAAGAGAAAGAAGTTAATCTAAGGTGGGTTATAGTATCATAGATTTAACGTTTCAAAGGACCTTGGACTATTTCTATATGAATTCCCATTTTACGAGTCTAGCTGAAACAGTGGATAGAGTAGGGGACTTGGAGTTAGCAAGAACCTGTATTTGAATCCTGACTCAGGCATGTGACCCTGTGCAAATCACCTAATCTCTTTCAGGGTCAGTTTCCTCATCTGTCAAATGAAGATAAGGATAGGACCTATCTCCCAGAGTTATTGTGAAGATCAAGTAAGACAATTTTTGCCTCTGTTTCTGTATCTGACAAAGGTATTACAGTTTGTTACTATTGTGATTGATGAAAAATAAGAGGAAGATGATCCAGCCTCTGACCTGAGCTCAATTTCTGCAAGGGGGGGAGGGAGGGACGGAGTGAGAGAGGGGAGAGGAAGGGAGAGAACACATTATTAAATGTTTCATATGTGCTAAGGGGCATACAAATAAATCAAGACATGTTAAACAGTTCCTTCCCTCAAGAAGCTTACATTCTAATAGGAAGAGACATCACAGAAATGGGAGTTGAAATACAATTGTGTTGTAATAAATGAGAGAATATATGATTTCAAAGAGACACAGGAAGATTTTTGTATAGAGTTAAGTAAGCAGAACCAGATGAACAATTTATAATATTAATATTATTTAAAATAAACATCTTTGAAGACTTTTATAAACTGAAGAAGAATGAATCAAGCAGAACCAAGGAGAACAAGTCATACAGGAACATTAAAAACAAATAACCTTGAAATCTATAAGAATGCTGATCAATGCACTGAACATACATGTCTCTAGGACCACTGATAAAGCACCCTCATGACCACCTGATAAAGAAGTGGTGGGTGAATTTGAGGAGCAAAATGGGACTTAAATCTTTTAGACATAGCCAATGAGGGAATTAATTTTGTTTGACTGTATATTTGTTATAAGGATTTTGTTTTTCTTTTTTCTTTTTCTTTCCCAATGGAGTTGAAGTAGACAGGAAAGATATAATATATGTTTCTATTAATTAAAAGAAATTAAATGTAATTTTAAAAAAGGAAAAAATACTATTGTGGGAGGAAGGGACATGACGAAGGACTGTGGAGGCCTGACTTCAAGCAAGATAAAGGCCAAAGGTGGCCCATCAAAGCTTATGGAGGCTCCAGTGGCAGAATACAATCATCTGGTGGGGAGGACATGGAATTAATGGCCCAAGTGGAGATGTTCAGGGATCGTATCAGAATCTTTATTCACAGGCTCACCTATGAAAAAGGAAAACACAAAGACCCTTCTCTCTGGCTTCTCCTCAAGGATAGAAAGAATGGGGTGGTTGCCAATTGAATCAAATCCAAGAGAAGTTTAAAATTTCAGTGCAAATGGTAAGAACTAATTCTGGCCTTGCCTTTCCTTACCAGCTGTTGCCTGTGTTTTCAGTTTGACGTCACAGCCTGAGCTGCTGAAGCCCTAGGAATGAGACGAGAGGTCAGCATGACCAACTGTTACCCCATTTCAGGAGATGGTCTTCCATGCCATAGGACAATGTAGACAGTAATAACTGACCTTTCTAGAATGTTTCTAAATTTTCAAGACACTTTAAATATATTATCACTTGAACCTTACAACAACCTTGAGATAAATACTATGGACATTATACCCATTTTAGAGATGAAGACAGTGAAGCTTAGAGAGACTAATTTATTGATTTTCTTAGGATCAAATATATAGAATGTATGAGATAGTATTAACTCTGGTCTACTTGATTCCAAATCCTGCATTATATCCACTATGCCAAGCTACCTCTGGATTTATTCTAAGGCTATTTTAGACCTTTGGGATTCAAAATTATTTCAGCAGAAAACCATGAAGGTTTTCTGAACATGGACACAATATATAATCATATAATGGTTGCAATTTGGGCTATGTATGCCTGTCCTAGAAGAGTTGTTATTGCTATTACCAAGAACATCCCAACAAAAAATGAAATAAATCATTGGTGGAGATGCAGATGCAGGCAGAAATGCAAAATAACTTGCAAATGATTGTCTCACTGCTTTACCAGCTATGACCAGCACAGAGTTCAGGAAACATTTAATAAATCTTTGTAGAAGTAAACTTGATGGGAGGAGAGATAAAAAAGAAGGAAGGAAGGAAGGAAGGAAGGAAGGAAGGAAGGAAGGAAGGAAGGAAGGAAGGAAGGAAGGAAGGAAGGAAGGAAGGAAGGAGAGAAAGCAGTAAGAGAAGGAGAGAAGGGGAGACGGGGAAGGAGAAAAGGAGGTTGAAAGGTAGGGAGGAAGGAAGGATGGAAGAGAGAGGGGGGAATGAAGGAATAAAGAAAGGAAGGCAGGGAAGAGGGAAGGGATGGAAGGGAAAAGGAAATTCCAGTAACTAAGGAAATCTTGAGATATTTACTCAAGGGAAAAAATTTCTCCCCAGGGGGCGGGGAAGGAGGAAGTGAATTTGGAAGACAAAGTTTTAAAAAGAAATTTGATGCCAAAATTTGTATTTACATGTAATTTGGGAAAATAAAATTTAATGGGAGAAAAAAGGAAAGAATGTAAGAAAATATCTTTTAAAGTAAAAGAAAAAATAAACAATAACTTTAAAAAAATTTCTCCCCTCCTCTGTCTCTATTTATTACTCAAGGGCAATTTCTACTTAATTAAAAATGGTATAAGTCCATAAGTATGAGGATAAATCCTTTGCCATGCTTTCTTTAAAATTTTCAGCATCAGGGGACCTTCCTCTCAGCACCTAGTAAGAGTCCTTAGTTTCAGTAGTGTCTGGCTCTTCATGAACCTATTTTGTTTTTCTGATAAAAAGATGGAATGGTTTGCCAATTTCTTCTCCATTTCCTTTCACAGATGAAGAAACTGAGACAAACAGGGTTAAATGACTTGCCCAGGGTCATATAGCCAGTAAATGTCTATGGTTAGATTTGAACTCAGGAAGATGAATCTTCCTGACTCCAGGTTCCAGTATTCTATCTACAGCACTACCTGGCTGCTCAGTAAGTGCTCTCATCAATAGGTATTTTAACTGGTTTTATGACTCTTTACATCATTCAAGGATCCAAATGGTTTAATACCAGACCAAGCATATTTTTGGAGTTATTACAGGATGTAACTAGATCTCTTAATGAAACTGCATTGCTTACATCATTGCCAAAAAAAACCCATGCATTGATATAGTTTTAGTCCCTGCTTTGCTGCTAACTTGCTGTCCAATCTCAGCCCAATCACTTTACCCCACTGGGCTTTATTTTCTTCATCTATAGAATGAGAGTATTGGGACAGATGATACATAGCATAGCAGCCTAAAAGTACATTTTCTTTCCAAGTTCTAGTCCTAATATTCTATTAACTCAGTGAGTTGTCTGGGTCAGGTCATTTGACCTTTCTCAGTTTCAGTTTCCTTTTGAAATAGGTGGATTGATTATGAACAAATCTTCATTGTCCAAAAACAAAACAAAACAAAACACATTACTTGATCTTACTTATCATCCTCTCAAGCCATGTCTTCTATTTTCTGTAGCCAAATTCTTGGAAAAAGGTTGTTTACTCATATTGCTCCTTTTCCATTCTTCTCTCACAACTTCCTCAACCCCTTTCAAAAGAGATTCTGACCTAATTGATCAATTGAAACTTTCAGGTCACTAATGCCCTATTACATGTCAAATCTTATGTCCTTTTGTGCAGACCTCATCCTTCCTGACTTTTCTACAGTGTTTGGCACTGTTGAGCACCATTTCTTCCTGGATATTCTCTCCTCACTGGGTTTTATTCACCCTGCTCTCTACTGGTTTTTCTATTTCCCTTCTGGACACTGCTTGGCCTCCTTTGCAAAATCAATGTGGCACAAGAGAAATAAGGCCATGCTTATAATTAGGGGGCCTGAGATTGGATTCAGGCTCTGCTATTTCTCACCTGTGTGACCTTGGACAAGTGACCATAGAAAATATAGTCTCAGTCTTCCTCCTAAACTCCACATCTCACATACCCAGCTGCCCATTAAATATTTCCAACTTCATGTCCCAGTTAAACTTGACTTCTCTAAAACAGAACTCGTTATCATTCCTCTAAAACTAGTCCTTCTTCCTAACTTAAATATTTCTCTCGAGAGCATCACTGTCTTCACAGTCACTCAGGTTTGCAAACTTGGTGTCATCTTTTACTTTCGCTCTCCCTTATAGCCCCCAAATTCAATCATTTGTCAATTCTCAATTATTCAACCATCACTGGATCTCTTGCATCTGTCCTTATCTCTCTTCACAAATGGTCACTCCTTGAGCTCTGGACTACATGACTTGTTAGAATGATGATAGCCAAAGCCTTTTAAGTTGTATCCTTAACTCTTGTCTCACCCCTTCCAATCCAATTTCCACATCATTGCCAAAGTGATATTCCAAAAGCATATATCTGATCATGGCACTCTCCTGATTAAGAAGCTCCAGTGACTTCTAACTTTCTGTAAGATAAAATGTGACCTCCTCTCTTTGGCATTTAAGAACCTTCATAATCTGGCTTCATTCTACATTTCAAGCTTTACTGTATACTGCCCTTCATGCACTCAATTGTCTTGCTTGCTGGGAATTCTACCTCCACAGGGCATTCCCAATACCTGGAATGTAGTCCCTTAATAGTTTGGACTCTTAGGATGCCTAGTGTCTTTCTTTTTTTTTAATAATTTTTTTTGGGGGGGTGAGGCAGTTGGGGTTAAGTGACTTGCCCAGGGTCACACAGCTAGTAAGTGTTAAGTGTCTGAGGCCACATTTGAACTCAGGTCCTCCTGAATCCAGGGCCAGTGCTCTATCCACTGCGCCACCTAGCTGCCCCTAGTGTCTTTCAAAATTCAGCTCAAGGGACATCATTTTTATAAAACCCAAATTTATCTCCCAAGTAATTACTTTGTATCAATTTGGGGTTTATTTGCATGTATTCAGGTTGATTTTTCCCAAAAGAGAAAGTAAGGTCCTTGAGGGCAAAGACTTTAAAAAAAAAATTAATTCATTGTCTTTTTTTTTTTTTTGGTGAGGCAATTGGGGTTAAGTGACTTGCCCAAGGTCACACAGCTAGTAAGTGTCAAGTGTCTGAGGCCAGATTTGAACTTAGGTCCTCCTGACTCCAGGGCCGGTGCTCTATCCACTGCACCACCTAGCTGCCCCTCATTGTCTTTTTATGTCAAGAATTTGGGGTCATGTTTGTTTGGCAAATCATAGATACTTAAATATTTGAACTAATGCATGAAATATCTGATCTTTAATGCCCCCTCATGCTATAAAATTGTTATTCTGAAATTCCATGACTGTGATTTCTAAGATTCAGAACTCTACAAGAAATAGAAGACAAGATGAAAGAACTTTGAAGAAAGCAGAGCTACCCACAGAGGTGGGCTGAGGGGGAGAAAAGGTCATGTAAGGGGAATGTACCTCTTTTCCTTTTAATCTATTCTGTAGGGCAGAGGTCCTATTTCAAATTTACTAAAGCATGTGTTTTGATTTGAACTCAGGTTTTCCTGATTCCAAACCCAGGGCTTTAAGCACAATGCCATCTAGCTTCCTGTTAGGACTTCAAATATTCACATATTCCCTGAGCTCATGGGGCAAGTAGGTAACACAAGTTTAAAAACCTGGCCTCAGACATTTACTAGCTGTGTGATCCTGGGCAAGTCACTTAACTCTGTTTGCCTCACTTTTCTCATCTGTAAAATGAGCTGGAGAAGGAAATGACAAACCTTTCCAGTATCTTTGCCAAGAACCTCCCAGCCTCCCAATAAAAAGGGTCATGAAGAGTTGGACATGACTGAAAATGACTGAACAACAACCTGAACTCTAGGTGCCTTTGTAATCTGTAGGTACTCTAAGCTTTCCCTGCAGACACTATAACAGAGGCTGGAAGCTTGCCAATTTCAATAAGTAATCAGTTAATAGTTACACATCGTTGTTCCTCACTATGGATAGCAATAAATTATGAAGGAAGTACTAGGATGCAGAACACTATACAACCCTCATAGTCCTGGCCATGTTCACTCACACTGAGTGCCCATGGACCTGGTAGGGATGCCAGCTATTGCCTTCCTACATAGTGATTCCTACAATCCACTCTACTTATGACCATAGTCTGACTATCCCCCAAAAAAGTCATGGCTCCAAGATCCCATATTCTTCTTCATTCTATCTTCATACACATACATAGTCCAGCTGAACCATTACTGACTGACTCCATATATAACTCTAAGCTTCTCACTGACCACTTGGCAGATGTGGGGGCAGGGAAAGGAGAATACAGTTTCCATTAGGGCAACTATGAAGCATCGTTAACAAGAATAGAGGGCAGCTAGGTGGTGCAGTGGATAGAGCACCAGCCCTGGATTCAGGAGTACCTGAGTTCAAATCCAGCCTCAGACACTTAACGCTTACTAGCTGTGTGACCCTGGGCAAGTCACTTAACCCCAATTGCCTCACCAAAAAAAAAAAAAAAAAAACAAGAATACATTAAGGCTCTCACTAAAATGAGCCTAGAGAGTAAAGGGCAGTTAAGAACACTTGTATAACCAATTATTTTGCCTCCTGAATGCAACTGTTCTCTCTCTGCTGGCTTTCTCAACCTACGAAGAAATTTCCAGTGGGGCTTCTAACAGAGGGTAGGAGCAAGACTAACATATCAGCACTTAAGCTATGGCCATGTGAAGTAAGTGCATTTTAGCTAGAGGATTTGCCAAACTAATATTATTCTAGGCTAGGGCTTCTTAAAGTTTTTCCACTTGCACCCCCTTTTCACCGAAGAAATTTGTACATAATTCCAGGTATATAGGTATATAAATAGGTATATATAGCCTTTAACTGTTGCCAAATTTTTTGCAACCCCCACATTCAGTTACATGACACCCTATGGGGTTGCAACTCACAGTTAAAGAAGCTAGGTTCAAGGCTGCATTAGGAAAGGCATAGTATGAAATTAAGGAGATAACCTAACATTTGAAGAATGGCTGAAAAACGATGGTGCATCAAATAATGGAATATTATTGTGCCATGAGAAATGGTGAAAGGGATGGTTCCACAGATACCTGGAAAAACTGGAATAGACTGATGCAGAGAGAAATGAACAAAACCAGGAAAGCAAATAAAAATCATCAATATAGTAAAGACTGCCAATTTCAAAAGAGTTAAGAACTCTGATTAACACAAAGGTCAGCTATGATTCCAGAAGACTGATGATGAAGAATAGTACCCACAACCTGACAAGAGATGGTGGACTTGAGATGCAGGATCAGACATAAATTTAAGGACATAGACAACATAGGAATTTGTTTTGCTTGACTATTCAGATTTATTTTAATTCTTTTTCTTTTCTTTTTCAGTGGGAGAGGGTAGAGGTGAATGAGAGAGAACACAAATGTTTGCTCATTTAAAAGAAAGAAAAGGAAAGGAAGGAAGGAAGGAAAAAAGGAATGAAGAATTGGAAGGAAGGAAGGCATATTGTTCAGAACAAAGGATGCAATTTTTCTATTCTGCTATGATCAGGATAGTTCTGGAGAAATAAGTTCAGTTTGGACATTGATAAATGGGAGCATGATCAGCACGGGAAGTCAATTGGTCAATTAAGCATTTATTAAATACCTACTATGTGCCGGGCACAGAAAGGGGGAGGGGGGGTAGTCACTGTCTTATGAAACTCAGTCTAATGGGAAAGACAACACGACAATGACTATGTATATAAACAATATATACAGGTTAAATTGGGACTGACTTTGGAGGCAGGTCACTAAGATTAAGGAAGTCTCAGAAAAGCTTCTTGCAGAAAATAAGACTTTGAAACTTGAAAGAATCCATTGGAGCTAGGAGGCAGAAAGGAGGAGTGAGGGAGTTTCAAACACCAGGGACAGCTGGTGAATATGCCTGGAATCAGGAGATGGAGTGTTGTGAGAAACAGGCAACCATGCCTTTTGAAGGATCCCAGAATAGGTGCAAGAAATTTCCAGGTTATGAACAGCTTATGGTAAGAAAATTGTGTAGAACAAACCATACAAGGATCAGTTCAAGAAAATGGGGCCCTTTACTCTGGAGAACTGAGGCCTTTACGGGGACATGGTAGCTGTCTCTAATTATTTTAAGAGCAAATGTGGAAAAGAAGGATTAAATTTATTTTTCCTAGTACATAAATATAGAATTCTGAGTCAGGAGTAGAAATTGAAGAGGAGATTTTAACCTGATATAAAGAAAAATTTCTTAACAATTGTTATTCACAAATGGAATGTGCAGCCTCAGAAGGCGTTCATGTGCCTCAGGAGTTCTTTAAGAATGATATAATAATAACTCACTTTTATTTGATGCTTTAAGGTTTCAAAATGTTTCAAATTATGTTTTAGATTCATCTTCATAACAGTCCTGAGATGTAGTTACAATTGTTATCCCTATTTACAGATGATGAAGCTGTGGCAGGGTTTACATGACTCCATCATTGCTACATAGTTAGTAAGCTTCTTCCTTTATGCAATTCTAGTAGCCCATTCATCATACCACAAAGGGGACCTAGATGGTAGTTTTTTCAGGAATAGAGTATAAGGGATTCCTCTCTGGGGTCTGGTTGAATTAGGGAACCTCAACAGACCAACAATTATCAGGAGTTTATCTTTGAGATGACTTCAGATTCTGAGATTTAATGGAACAAGTCCAGGAGTATGCTGGTAAATGTTTAACAACCATCTCTTTGGGGGAAAAACAAAACAAAACCACAAACACCTACACACAGCACATTTAGAAGTTTCCTCTGTTGTGTTAATATTTTCTTCATCGATTTCTTAGGCCTAGACAATCAACAAAACAGTCCATCAGCCTTTGCTGGAGGTAAAAATGCTCAAGCTAAAAATTTAACAAATGGCTCATGAGTCAGTTTGAGCTCAGCTTTGAGAGTTGGAGAGCAATATAGCTCTGTGTAGGGCCCTTTTTCACCTGGCTAGGACCTGGGAAATTGGAGAAACCTGGAGACATGCCAACTCAAAGTCTCATTTGTTCTTGAATTAGGCCATGGAAGGCTCTCAGAATTTCTCCTGAAAACCTCCCATGAAAGTAGGAGAGCTTGTGGTAACTCCTACTCCCACAAGGGACTGATGTTTTTTAGAACATGCCCACATTGACCATATGTATTTCTACCAACCTTTTCAGGCTTTGTTTGTACATATTTAGGTGGGGCTGCCTGTGAGTATTTATTACTACTGCCTAGTAATAAAATGCAGCATTTTCCCAAGATAAAAATGAGTTCATTCCTTGTACACACAGGCATATGAATGCGTACTTGCACACACACACACACACACACACACACATACACACACACACACACACACATATATATACATATACCAAGATGGAATTTTCCATAGAGCATATTTAAATGTGAATAATGTCATTACTGTGAAACATTTTGGGGGGTCTTGGCAAAGGAAGTATTCTCATTAGGGACTTTTCAAATTAAAGAATGTCTGAAAATACTCAGTATAATTAGACAGGGAAATATTTGAGAAGGGTTTTTTTCCCCATTTTTCAAACACAAAAGAGAAATGCATGTTCTACTTTGGCACAACTTTATGATTCAAAAGGTATTGAATACATTTTCTCTCAGCCTTCAAATGCCAGTAGAGAGGGGGATAAGACTCATAAAAAGAGGACCTGACCCTTTATTGCTTTTTTTTTTCACAAAGAAGCAGTGTAGAAGGAGACATACTTGGGTATACATCCTTCACCCTGGTGGTGATAGAGGGGGAAGGGGTTAGTTATACTGGGCTATTTTAATTACTGCTAAGTACTTTGGCAGGGGGCAGAGGAAGTTCAGAACACATGCTCAAATTCAAGGTCATAGACTAAGCTGATATCTTCATGGTTACCAACTATTGATAAACTGGCAAACTCAGAATCAGTCTTCAGGTCCCTCTGTCTCCAAACTTGTGGGAGAGGCAGATACTACCTTTGGAGTCAGAAGACCTGGGTTTGAATAAGTTTTCTTATGCTTACAGACAATGTAGCCTTGGCTAAGTCAATAAACTTTTCCCTGATTTAGCTTCTTCATCTGTGAAATGAGGGGGTTGGGTTAGAAGGGACTTTGAGACCCCCTTACTGTTCTAAATCTATAATCCTATGTACATGCAGTCTGTCAGTCAGTCATCTAGCATTTATTAAGGAATTACTGTATGCTAAGAACTATTCTGGGAAGGCCAAAGCCAAGAAGAAGTGACAGTGTGAATTATAAGACACTGAAGGTCACCAACCTTGTCTGTCTTCAGGTTCATGGTCTAATCTATTTGGTAACCTGGACCTTTGATTAGTGGAACCCAACTCTAGAACTTATGGGGATGGCCTGTGGGACTGTGGACCAAAGCTCTAACCCAGCTACTTTCTGTTTCATTCCTGGGGGTTTAGTTAGCAAGATGATCCATTAGGATTCCCCATAAGTAAAATAAAGAGTAAAAGTCACCCCTGGATTGGGTTTGTGTGGCCTTTGAAGACTGAGTGGTATGTGACAAACACAGGAGAAGTCATAGGAGATGGACTGTCGTGCCCTACCTGAGGAACAGAGAGAAAGTCAACTTGACAGGATCTCAGAATTGTGGGGAGCAGAGGGAAGCAGCCTCAATAAGGCTGAAAATATAGGTTGGGGCAAGGTTGTGAAGGATTTTTTAATATGTTAAATTTAGGAGTTCGTGCTTTTCCTACAGGTAATAGGAATCCACAGAAGTCAATTCAGGGTTGGGGGAGGTATGACATGGTCAGATCTGTGATGAAGAAAAACTACTTGGGTAGCAGTGTGAAAGACGAATCAGAATGCTCCAGGAAGAGAGATCCAAATCTGCTGGACCAATGAGGAGGTTCTGAGATCCCTAAGGTCCCTTCCAACCCTAATAATCTATGATCCCAAGGCCTATGATTGTGATGTTTCTAATTACGCTTCACAAGGCAGGACCTGATTTTCATTTCCTGAAATCTAGCTCTAGAGAATCAATACTCAGGCAAAGACCAGTCTTCCTCCAAGGCCTTTCCACTCAAAGATGAATAAAAATAGCAGCCTCCTTCCACAGATCCAAACCTGCTCATCTTAGGTGTTGTTGGTTTTTTTTCGTGCATCACCTGTCAGCTGCTTTGATGTTATTCCAGGCAAGGCTATGTCCAGGAGATGCTCAGATGACATCAGACTCAGGCTCGGTGATAGTGCCAGGCAATGCATTACCTTGGCTCCACAGTTAATCTCAGCAGATCCTCAGAATAACCTTCCGTGTATATGTTTTGGGGCTTTCTTTTAGACTCATTGACTTAATATTTATTTTTCAGGTGAGGTCAATAGCTACATCATAATCCTCCTCTCTTTTGCCACCTCACACACTCTTGGAGCTATAGAGCAGCGCTACTAATTCTGTTAGCCAAGTTTTTTCGAGGTAGTCTTTGGGCAGGAGTTTCTGAGTAGCAGCAAGTAGAAAACACCACCATATTCGCCTTCTTACTCACACAGCTATGCTCATGCACACAAACACACACATACACACACACACACAAACACACACACACACATGCTGCCTTTATACTAGCAGACCACCATTCATAGAATGCACTCCTGACACTCTCCCAGTTCTTTCAATCCCTTATATCCTTCAGAACTCATATTCCATATTCTACATGAAGTCTTTCCAGATCTCCACGGGTGTTAGTGCTTTTCCTCTTCCAAAATGACTTGCATTCACTCTGTATATGTTTCACATATACACGTAGCATGCAGGCTTCTTAAGGATGAAGACTATGTCCCTTTTGTCAGTGTATATCTAGCACCTAGCACACTGCCTGGCACATTGTAGGTGCTTAAGAAATATTTTTTGACCTCTTAATAAAGTGAGAAACCTGAGACTGTCGTTCTAGTTAGGGAAGCTAGGTAACATAATGGATAGAGAATGGTATTTGGAATCAGGAAGGATTGAGTTCAAATACTGCCTCAGATATTTACTAGGGAGGTGACCCTGAATAAGTCTCGGCCAAAATTTTGTTTTCTATAAAATGGAGATAATAATGGCACTTACCTCACAAGGTTGTCATGACAATCAAATTAGAAATCTGAAAGAGCTATATAGATGCTAGCTATTATCATTCCTAGCTTTGATATAAATATTCATGCGGCTTATTCATATTCTAATTACATTAATTCCTATTCTGATTTCTATAATTCTTTATATAGGCATGCAGTTTTCCTCACAACAATCTTAGGTATGAGGTGGTAAAAATATTTTTCTTAGGGGCAGCTAGGTGGTACAGTGGATAACAAATCTGGCCTCAGACACTTGACACTTACTACCTGTGTGACCCTGGGCAAGTCACTTAACCCTCATTGCCCCGCCAAAAAAAAAATACCAAAAAAAATTACCAAAAATATTTTCTTAATTCATACCTATGATGTTAAGATAATCAAAATGTCTGCCCGAGACCACATTTGTTGGTTAATAGAAGAATCAAGAATGTAGCCAATATCTTTTCATTCTTTATCCAAAATTCTTTTCCTGACCCTATTCTGCACCTTTATGTTGAAAATTAAGAGTTTGGATCAGATAATCCCTTAGAAGCCCCCAAATCCTCTGATTCTGTGAATTAAGAAAAAAAAGATTGGGTATACTTTTGCTTAAGGAAATTAATGTCTCTTTCACTTCCTCTGAGGCCATTCCAAAGGCTTTTTAGAGATGACTTTTTTCCCCTTTTCCTTGCCAATAATCCAACCATCTTACCTCTGCACCATTGACCCTGCAGAATCCATTGAAGTAGACAGCTCTGCTAGAGGTATTGAAATGCTGGGCTCAAAGCCAGGTAGATGCCACACCTTTTCCCTTTTTTGAGAATGCTTTGATGAGTGTGATTAGAAGAATTGGACTTCCTAGGAATGTTCTGTGGTAAAATCACAATTTCACATCAATATGGCAAGCCTGATGACTCAGTTCATTATTTTTATATCCAAGGCATTTTGTATCTAAGAATGCTCTAAGAAGTCCCTTATGTTTGTATTGATTTATTGAGCCTATGTGCCTCTCTCAGTTCAAACCCCTGTAGGGGATTACAAAAGCATAAAGCATAGTCCCTGCCCTTAAGGAACTCACAATTGAATTGGAGAGATAAAATAGAAAATGATTAAAACAATATTAGAACAATACATGAAAGAACATTATCTAATATTGACGTAGTCCCTAGGGATAGTTAGCACAGAGTGAGTGCCAACTAAGGACTTTTAGATGGTTATGATGATAATGATAACAATGATTATGATGGTGGTAATGATGCAGTCTAGCTAGAAAAGTCTCTTTCCCTCCAGAGAGAGGAGGGGCAAATGGATAAAAATAGTTATAATGACTTATGAATCTATGGGTATTGTCTCGGATACCAAAAGGGATTTTACCAACCCTTGTGCTCATTTTGATCTCCTCTAAGAGTGTGTTATTTAAATGTGCTTATTATCTACTCACTCTACATTAGACCATTTACAAAATGTCTCTATCTACCTTAGTTTAAAACTGAAAATTTACCAAAAGCTTCAGGTCACCCACAACCAGTGGACTTTCTGGGTAGAGCCAACTAACTACCTGCATTATGGTCATATATACAACTTTATTTTCCAAAGTCAGAACAAAACTGGAGTATAAAGGCAGGGGTAGTGATCAAAGATATATCTTCTTGTATCTTTGTGTGTCTGTGATAATTGCTGGTAGGCTATTATAAATTCTGTTATAAGATTAGAGGTGAGCATGACGATATTGCTTTTCTTTGAAATGTAGAACTGAATCAAAATGATGATCATAATAGTCATGATCATGATGGTGGGGATGATGGTGGCATTGGTATTGATTGTAATAACAATCAAGATAGAGAGGAAGAAGGGTAGAAAATGAAACATTTTTTCCCCTTGGGGAAGGTATGAAATCCACTAAGAATGAAGCTCCCACCCTAAACTCTCTAAGGAGCAATGTCCCGCTCTTCTTGGGTCTGAGGAAACAAATCATTCCATGAGCCAATTTCAGGTGATTGGTGTCTAATCACAACTTTCCAAACATTTCTGAGCTCACACACTAAGTTGAACTCTACCTAACAGCCAGTCATGTTTCATCTAAGGCAGATGAGAATAATTGTTTCTAAGCCACGGTCTTTGAAGGTCAGGGAGAGGACTAATTCAGAAGATCTGGGACCCCCTATTTCTCCTGGGAGAAATTTCATGATGCAGATAAGGGACAGATTGACAAAGGTATGAACTCCCTTATTTTGTGGATTAGGAAACGTTAGTCCCGAGAAAGGAAAGATTTGGCTGAGATCACAAAGAATGGGGTTAAAACAATGTTTCTGCCTCATTATTTGTTAGGTTAAAGGTGACTTTTTAGCTTAGGAGCAGCATATATTCATAAAATGATCGTGTTTTATACATACATTAGGATATAATAGTGATAAAGACTAGATCTGTGATTTCATTCATATAGGAAACCTCCAGATGAAGAAACTCCCTCTACTACTAATGCGAGCTGGCACCTCTGTAATTTATATGCTTACAGAGTTGCCTAGAGCAATGAGATGTTAAATGACTTGCCCAAGGTCACATACACAATGGGAATCAGAGGCAGGACTGTATACTTAGTTCTTCCTGGCTTCAAGATTGGCTTTTTTTATAGGGAGAAAGGAGTTGAAGAAAGGAAATACATATTCTCTATTCCCTTCCTCGATTCCTCCAGTTTTTCAAGGAATGAAACAAAAACCTTTGAGGGCCAATAAGTTTTCATAAGTTTCCTCTGGCTCTTAACATCTGCAGGAAAATAGCAACATATTCCTTTTCATTTGTCCCCTTGGCAGAAGTATAGGGAAACACAATATCATGGAAAAAGCACTGGGTTTGAAGTTAGGAGACCTGGATTCATTACTGGTTCCCCTTGCTGTGTGTCCATTTTTTTCCTGAGAATTAGTTTCCTCAACTTTAAGAGAAAGGAGGTAGAGTGGGCAAATTCTCTGATCCCTTCCATATCCAATAAGATGAGATGACAGATTTGGTGACTGAAATCCCTAGAATTTGTGATATTGCTATTATCTGACAGATTCTTCCAGTCTCAGGCTTCAATCTCTCACCCACCTGATGAACAAATCTACTAACTTCTTGATGCACACTCAAATGGAGATGCCTCTTGTGAGCTCACCTGTTCTAAAAGCCAGTTCTTCTATTGGCTCATGGGGCTGGCTTCCAGTCAGGCACCTGCTGCTCTAGTCTCATGACTAAATTCCTCAGCTGTTCTCCTCTGAACTCCTCACCTCCCTTTATTCTGCATGGAACAATTTGTTGGCACTTGTTCATGGGTTGCCAACCAAATATTTCCCCCCTGAAAGGTATCATTTTAGCTATGTAAGGATTTAGCCAAGACCAGATTCCATTGTGGCTTCTGAAAACAACTCCAAATGAATAGAGGTTATAATTTCTCCTACAACCCTTGAGTTCCTTGACTTCTATAGGCAAGATATGTGACTCCCATTATTGAGCAGCGAGACCAGAATATCTCGTAAATTGTAAGAAGCCCAAAATAAAGCATTCACCATCTATAGAAAGGGGGGGGTACTGTTGCAGGAGACAGACTCCTTAATCCCCATCTGTTGTTTAAACATTTAAACAGCTCAGCCCAACATGAAAGGACTCTCATCATATATTTTATGTATCCAATTTTATCATGAATAAGAAACAGTGTATTGGGGGTGGGGGGGGACAGAAGTTGAAAATGGAAAGTATTGATGCATTGGAAACAACACTAGACCTGGAATGAGGAAACTTCAATTTGATTCTAGCTTTGAAATTGCCTATGTGGTCACAGACAAGTCTCCATTTCCCTGAGTCTCAGTTTCTTCACCATAATCATAATCACTAGACTTTATAAAGCATTCTAAGGGTGTCAAAGTGGTTTAAAATTTTTTCATTTTATCCACATGACAATCCTTGGAAGTAAGTACCATGATTATCCCCATTTTATAGATAAGGAAACAGACAGAAGTTGTGACTTTCTCAATAACACAGCTTCTAAGTGTATGAGGTCGGATTTGAACACTTAAGTATTCCTCACTACAGGTTGGGCATTCCATCTACTGTTCCACCTTGCTCCCTCAGGTATCATATCTAAATCTGTTAACAGACATAATGATGATTATACTATTCATGTTGTTGTGGGCTAAGTACCTGTTAACATTAGAACATAGATAATATGTTAAGTTTTTGGTTTTTTTCTTTTGTCTTTTTCAGTGGAGGGGGTAGAAAGGAGAGTGAGGAAAATGTTTAATTAGAAAAAATTAAACAAAAAATATCTCATAATACATGTTACTTTTATTATTCAATTGGTCCAAACATGATACACCCCTCATATCTACATTCACACCTTTTCTTTCCTTTTGCCTAAAATGCTTTCCACTTTTCCTTCCTCTTGTACAAATCTTGTCCATACTTCAAAGTCTTCTCCTTCTCTAACAAGTCTTCCTGAATGGCTCTAGCCTACAGTGATCTCTTCCTCTCTTCCTATAGAATTCATTGTCTTACTATGCAATTCAACATTGCATTATATATGGACATTGTTTGTTGCCTTGCTATTAAGCACACTCAAGTCTTATCCCTCCAAAAAGATTATTCATTTTGGAAGTATAGGGAACATGTGTACAACTTTTCTAGTATCTCCTCAAATGTGCTCAGAACTATTCTGGGGACTTAGTATTGAAATAGAGGAAATTCAAGTTATAAGATAATTTGAAGATAGTTTAGTCATATCTTTTAATTTTAGAACCATGCAAAATCATCCAGGGAAACCACTGCTGTGGAGAAGGGGACCTCTACATCCAACATCATCAATCAGATATTGTTTTGGGTTTTTTTGTATTATTCAGTAATTTATGACTGTTTTGACCCCATTTTGGATTTTCTTGGCAAAGATACTGGAGAGGTTTGTCATTTCCTTTTCCAGCTCATTTTACAGATGAGGAAAATGAAGCAAATAGCATTAAGTGACTTGCCCAAAGTAACACAGCTAGTGACTATTTGAGGATGGACTTGAACTCAGGTCTTCCTGACTCTAGGATGGGTGCTTTATCCACTCTACCACCTAGTTACACCAACATTATGCATGGTAAGATAGTCAGATTAACCCAAGAATCCTGTAGATAGCAGCACCTCTCAGTTTTCTGATCCTACCTCCTTTGCCATCATCCAAAGAAAGAACCAAAGAAGCTTATTAATAAAATACAGAACTTATTTCCTGAGTATTTTCACAAATATATGTGAAATCTAAAGTGAAATCATGTGAAAGAGGATGTTAATCTATTCTCTTTCGTCTCAGAAAAGAGGACTAGAACCAATTGGTAGAAGTTATGTAGAGCCAGTATGGAAGAGCTGCACTAGGATATGTTGGACTCCCCTACTACTAGACATTTTAGAATAGGGGTTAGATGAAAACTTGTCTAAAATGCTGTCAAGGGAAGTCATGTTCTTGAAGTTGTTTTCAATAATCAAGTTCTCCTCCAAGAGTAAGATGATATACTTCTGCAATGAGACTATTGTCTACATATAGCATGGAAGTCTTATTGTATAGCTCAAAGGAAGCAGAATAGACATCTCTTGCCTCTTCTACCCATACTATTCAACAAGAAAAACTTTAAGGGAAGAGGAAAGAGGATGGGACCAGAAGCCTGACCAATCTGCTCTCCTCAGAGAAGGGGTACCAGAATATAATCATATATTTTCCTTCTTTAAGTCTAGAGGATATAGATTTCAGATTCAAGCAAAATTTCTGATTGCTATTCATCAATAAGGAAAGAAGAATCCAACATTTATGTCCATTGTTTGAAGACTTTACCACCAAGCACCACTTCCACAATGAACACACACATAGTCAGTGGCAAAGAAATAAATTTATATAAATCAATATCAAGGCAGACACTGGGGAGTGGGTATACAGGGAATACATCCCAAACATTTCAAAGTGAAGGAACTGTCCCATTGGAAGGAAGGTAACTCATCTCAGCCAAGACAAAGTCCCAGATCTCACCCAAAAGGAAATTCCCCAAAGTCCCTAAGAGCAAGCTAAGAATAGGGACATAATGGAGACTTCCAGCTCATCTCATGTCAGCTTCTTCCCAGTCTTATTCTCCCTTCAATAACCTGAAGCAAGGTTTGCATCATCTCTCTCAAAGCTAGAACCACAAGCACACAAAGTAATGATAGAGACCAAAGAGACTGAAGAAATTAGAATACAAGAGACTAAAGAGACCAGAGATCCCCTCATCCTGCTTTCCAACTCCACCCTGCCCCTCATACAGCTGCAGGGAATTGATTATCACCAATGAAGAGCAAGGCTCATATCAATGGGCTTTGGGACTCAGATTACACTTCTATGATATCATTTGATTTAGCTCATCATAGATGGGCCTTCATAATTAGTTAGTGACAGAGCTTTGGAACCTAAGTGTTTGTTCCAACTCCAACGACAATCCAATGCTGTTATTTTCCACTTCATCGTGTTGCCACTTTTAGACAATAAATATTTAGCAAATAGTAAATAATACTCACTTATTGACTTGACTTTTTTCTTTTATAGGCTGTCATAGTGTCATGGGGTGCAGAGCACCCCAGAAGTTCTCTGGGGCACATCAAGGAATCTTCTCCTTGAAGAAACTAAACCAGAGGACAGATACACCTAGAGAGATAAGTGGAACCAGTTTGGACTGAGCTAGCTTTGGGACCTCCACCCTTCATTCTGGTCTCCCTTACTCCTGGGGAGATAAGTTGGGCCGTGGCTGCGGCCTTTGTGTCCTGAAGAGAGATCCAAAGCCACCCCTCACCCAATTCCTCCAGCTACCACCAGTGGGGGATGGTCCTCCCTCACTAAAGGAACTTTCCACAGTCAAATGGTCACCCCTCTCCCCATCAGTCCTCTATAAAATTACCTGCCAGTCTCCTGCTCGAGGAGATTGGTACCTCTGAGCCACATGGTTTGTGCCTATCTCCCCATGAGAAGTCCAAGGATTTCTTTCATGGTTTCCCTTCCCTTCCCCCTTTCCTTCCCTTGCCCCTAAATAAACTACCATCTTATTCTAACTACTTTTGTGTGCAAGAGGGTGTAATTCTTTAAAAAAGAATTCCTAAGAACCCCAACTCCTAACCAAACCCCTACCCCATTTTTCTCCATTACAATAGTCTCTGGATTATTTTTTACCAGGCTATACTCTTGATTTATCAAACATTTCCTAGAAATTCCTGGAAGATCTCCAGTCCTAGAGTTAACATATATATATTCCTGGGCCCTATGGCTTTTCACTCTGATTAAATGACTTCTCTTAGAACCCCCATTTTGAAAGGGTGACAAAAACCAGCCATCTCTTTGTCTCTCACCAGGCTACTCCAAGATTTCTCTATTGTGTCCCCCACACAAAGAATCTTCACTCCCTTCCTCTCTCAGCTTTCTTTACACCTATTGTTCTCCCCATTAAAATGTAAGCTCCTTGGGGGCAGGTAGATGGTGCAGTGGATAAAGCACCAGCCCTGGATTCAGGAGGACCTGAGTTCAAATATGACCTCAGACACTTGACACTTACTAGCTGTGTAACCTTGGGCAAGTCACTTAACCCATATTACCCTTCAAAAAGAAAAAAAAAAGAAGAAAAAAAAAAGAAATTGTTTTATATGTGCTTAGAATAGTACCTGAAAATAGTAAGCCCTTAATAAATACTTGTTATTTGACTGAAGAAATAAAATACAATCTCAGTTTTGAATCTACTACTGAGAAAGTGGGAGTCAAGCAAACCAATACAGGAAAAAGAAATTCATAGATTGTTTATTTTGATGAAGACAATAGTTCCACAGTATTCTGTTCTGGTCACATCCTTTCTGGAATATTGTTTTCAGGTCTTGTCATCATAGTTTAGGAAGGACACTGAAAAACCTTTCATCCAGAAGAAGACAACCAGGATATAAAAATAGAAATAGGGGCCAGCAGGGACAGTTTGAAGGGACTAGAAGGGTTTAGCCAGGAAAAGAGATGTCCTCAAAGCCGGCATGATCATAATTTTACATGGAGATCAAACACGTTCTACTTGAACCCAGAGGATAGAATTAGGAGCAGTGGTGATTTGGGTAAAAGTTAGAGTGAAGCAGACTATTTTTATATGACAGGAGGAAAAAGAAAGGAAGGAAGGAAGGAAAGAATCATTCTCAGTCAGCAAGGTGAAAAGAACTTGATTGAGAAGTGGACAATTCACCCTGGAAGTCTTAAAGCAAAATCTGGTTGAGCATTTGTTAGACATGTTACAAAGGGGATTCCTGCTAAAGTAGGGGATGAACATTCCCTCCAAGGTCGCTTCCAACCCTTAGGTTTTGATTCTAAATGATTCCATGTTTCAAGGCCAAGAGGAATTATTATTCTCGCCATTAGCCCCTTCTCCTATGGAATGCCCTTTAATCACCGAAAACCCTATGAAAGTACAGATTGGGATTGATCTAGACCTGGAGTGATTTTTTTGTTTTTGTGGGGCAATGAGGGTTAAGTGACTGGCCCAGGGTCACACAGCTAGTAGGTGTCAAGTGTCTGAGGCAGGATTTGAACTCAGGTCCTCCTGAATCCAGGGCTGGTGCTTTATCCACTGTGCCGCCTAGCTGCCCCCCCCCTTATTTTCATAATATAGTAACAGAGCGTACTGTGAATTAGGCCCTGAAATCTTTCAAATTCCTTTAGGGATCAAAAAGCACCTCCAGCCTGGAAAAGAATGTTGGCAGAGCATTTTTTTTAAACTTGTGCTCACAAGACACAAGCTGTAGAAGGGGTGATCATTAAATACCTTTCCTTCCCTTCAAGACATACTTTTCTTCCCTGTGGTTATTGGAAACCCAACTGGGAGAGAGTGACAGGATGTAAATAATCTCTCAGAAAATACTTGCAGTAGCCATCATAACCACTTAAGACTGGTATTGCTCAAGTTTCCCTTTCAAGTCTTATCCAGTAGTTACTAATCCAAGAAAGAGGAGTTTCTGAATTTTCTCCTCTCTTAAATCATAGGAGTTTGGAACTGAAAAACTTATATTGATCACACACTCCCAGAAGGGAATAGGGAGACACAGCAGATTCTATCTTATAGCGAGTAACTCTTGGGACGTTTTAAGCAAATTGCTGAGGATATTTGTGAAAAATTAAACCCTACAATAATTAGAAGACAGACAGACAGAAACATAGATACAGAGACAGAGAAACTGAAATAGAGGAGAGAGAGGAGAGAGAGAGGAGAGAGAGAGAGAGAGGAGAGAGAGAGAGAGAGGAGAGAGAGAGGAGAGAGAGGGAGAGAGAGAGAGAAGAGAGAGAGAGAGAGAGAGAGAGAGAGAGAGAGAGAGAGAGGAGAGAAAGAGGAGAGAGAGGAGAGAGAGGAGAGAGAAAGAGAGGGAGAGGTCATGTGGGCCTGGGAGAAAAGACATTTAAAATAAGATTTCTGTCTATTTTAAATAAGGACTATTTTCCCTCGAATCTTGCTTTAAGCATTCCCAACAAGAGGAGACTTTTCCTGATCCTCTCCAGGTGATAGTGCCCCTCCTTAATTAGTTTGTATTTATTTTGTGCATATTTTGTATTTTTATTATTATATGTATCTATGTGATTATATGTATCTATGCATATAAACATGAATAAATATACAAAATATTTATGTGTATATATGTTGCGTCCCTAGGTGTTAATAGAATGTCTACTTCCTAATAGGTACTTAATAAGTAATGGTTGATAGATTGATTGTCTCAGTTCCTCATGTATCAACTGTAGTGGAAATTTCTCGTTCAGGACAAATACACAAATCTATCAAAAATGACTCCTATAAATTGAGGCTATAATTCTTAACAATAACCCTAAAGACACAGACACCTATGAGTTCTTGCAAGGAGGATGGAATTAAATTACAATTTAATCTTGCCCTGGGATATGTTGGCCATACAGTGACATGAGGCCACTTAGCCTCTCAGAGACAGAAACAAAAGAGAAAGGCCACTTCCTGCTCCTTTTCCCAAATGGAAAAGCAGGCAACTTTATCTCGTGGGGCCACCAGAAAAGAGAGAGAAGAAATGCATCTAACAGTTTCTCTGCCAACAAAGAGGCATACAGGGTATGTGAGGAAGGACAAATCACTAACCTTTCAGTGCCCACAGATGACCCTCAAAGACTGCAAGTTTGACCCACTTGGGTATAGGGCATGAGCTCTTGTTCATGGATCTCTTGACCCCTTTCCAGAATAATGGTTGTTGCCTAAATCTATGAATGAATGAAATGCTAAATTTCAGTTAGAAATTAATGAAAATCAAAGTACCTTTCCTTTATTTTTTTACCATGTTCTCAGGCGCCCCCTGAAATCTATCATGGAAGTTAAAAACTCTTGGTGTAGGGCAATTCTTCATGGGCTCCCTCCCTATAGTAATAAAATCATTGGTCTGGAAAGTACCCACAGAAGAAGGAACAGGACCAGGGAAAATATCAATCAATTAAGCACTTGCTATGTGCTAGACAATGTGGTGAGTTCTGGGGATATGATGGCAATAGTTAAATAGTACCCATGGTTGGTAGAGTACTCATTGTTGGTGGAGTTTTAAATTGATCCAACCACTCTGTAGAGCTATTTGGAACTATTCCCAAAGGGCTATGGGAATGGGCATACCCTTTGACCCAGTAATACTACTACTAGGTCTGTATCCCAAAGAGATCATAAAAAAGGGAAATGGACACACATGTACAAAAATATTTATAGCAGCTCTCTTTGTCGTGGCAAAAAATTGGAAATCAAAGGAATGTCCATCAATTGGGGAATGGTCCAACAAGTTGTGGTATATGAATATAATGGAATAGTACTATGCTGTAAGCAATGATGAGCAAACAGATTTCAGAAAAACCTGGAAAGACTTAAGTAGACTAATGCTGAGTGAAGTAAGCAGAACCAAGAGAACATTGTACACAGTAACAGCAACATTTTGGTATGATAAACTATAATAAACCTAACTCTTCTCAGTAGTACAATGATCCAAGACAATTCCAAAGAACTCATGATGGAAAATGTTCTCCACATTCAGAAAAAAAGTACTCTGGATTCTGAATGCAGATTGAACCGTACCATTTCTACTTTTGTTTTTTTCCCCCTTTTGTTCGGATTCTTCTTTCACAACATGACTAATGCGGAAATATTTTTAATGTGATTGTACATATATAACCTATATCAGATTGGTTTCTGTCTTGGGGAGGGGGGAGGGAAGGGAGGGAGGGAGAAAAATTTGGAAATAAAAATCTTATGAAAACAAGTGTTGAAAACTATCTTTACATGTAACTGGAAAATAATAAAATACTTTTTTTTGGTGAGGCAATTGGGGTAATTGACTTGCCCGGGGTCACATTGCTAGTAAGTGTTAAGCACCTGAGGCTGGATTTGAACTCAGGTCCTCCTGACTCTAGGGCCAGTGCTCTATCCACTGCACCACCTAGCTGCCCCATAAAATACTTTTATAATTTAAAAAATAGTACCTAACCTCAAAGAAATTACATTTTAATGAGGAAGAGACAACATGAACATCTCAAAGTATATACAAAGTTAATATAAGCTAGTTAGGGGAGAAAGTCAGGAATCAGGGGAGGTTGCGATTCAGCCAGTAAAGTTTTAGCTGTGTTGTAAAGAATACTTTGTATTCCAAGAAAAGAAGTTGCCCTAGATATTGTGTTCACGGATATCCACAAATTGCAAGAGCTAAGTAGAGGGGCAGCTAGGTGGTGCAGTGGATAGAGCACAGACCCTGGATTCAGGAGGACCTGAGTTCAAATCCGGCCTCAGACCCTTGACACTTACTAGCTGTGTGACCCTGGGCAAGTCACTTAACCCCAATTGCCTCACAAAAAAAAAAAAAAGCTAAGTAGAAATTATGAATGGAAGTTGGAGACATGACCAGATAATAGGAAGGTTCAATGAGGTGAATGACAGTATGTCTCATGTACTGTTCTTGGTTTACAAATGACATTGCTTTATGGCAACAGCTTATTACCGAGCACCCTTCCTTGCCCAATTTATTTGGTGGGGCTTTGACCCAGACACACAAAGATACAGTGATTTTTTGCAGGTAATATAATTGCTAGATGTTGTGTAGGTAAGAAGTAGAATTAAAAAATGGAATTAAGGTCTCCTGGTACTTAATTCAAGATTCTTTTTAAATTGCTCATCCCCTTGAGATTTTGACTCATATACACATCATCAAGGAAATCAATGTATTTCTATAGGAAGAAAAGACCATCTGCATAATATCATAGCATTATAGACTTAGACCAAGAAAGACTCCTTAGAAATCACCGAGACAATGGCCTCATTTCATGTAGGAGGAAACTGAGGCACAGGAGGATTAAGTTACTTGCCTGAGGTTTCACAAGTAGTGATAGAGCCAGGATTTCCACCCAAATTCAAAGGTGAAGTATCACTCACAACCTACTTCATCCTTGACTCCTTACACTTTCTCACTCCTCAGATCCACTCAGTAATCAAATCCTGGTCAAATCCTCTCATTTTCACCATCATAACATCTCTCATATATACCGCTTCTCTCCTCTAACACTGCTGGCACTTTGGTACAGGCTCTCATCACCTCACATCTGGACTATTCCAACATCTTCTTTGAATAGAATTTTATTTTCCAAAATATATGTAAAAACAAAAATTTACCATCAATTTTTAAAAAACTTTGTGTTCCAACTTCTCTTCCCCCCCCTCCATTCGCACCCCCCACCCACAAGAACTCAAGCAGTTCAAAATAAGTTCTTGATCAGTCTCCCTGTTTTAAGTCTCTCCTCATTCTAATCCATGTTCCAGTGAGCTTTGTAAAATGCAGATGTGACCATATTACTCCCCACCCAGCCATCTAATAAACTCTAAATTCCTTCATATTACCTCCAGAATAAATGAAATCCTCTGTTTAGCTTTTTTTAATAGTATTTTATTTTTTTCCAATTACATGTAAAGACAGTTTTCAACATTCATTTGTTTTTGTTTTGTTTTTTTTGTTTTTTGCAGGGCAATGGGGATTAAGTGACTTGCCCAGGGTCACACAGCTAGTAAGTGTCTGAGGCTGGATTTGAACTCAGGTCCTCCTGGATCCAAGGCTGGTGCCTTATCCACTGCGCCACCTAGCTGCCCCCCTCCCACCCCCCCGTTTAGCTTTTAAAGCCTTTCATAACCCAGTTCCTTGCTATTCTCCTTACAGCTTTCTGTCCTCTACATACTCCAGAACCAGTGATACTGGTTTTGTTGCTATTCATCAAAGAAGAAACTCTTAATCTTCCAACTTCAGATATTCTCACCAACTATACCCCATAATTCTCTTCCTCCTCATCTCCGCCTTCTGGCTTCCTTCACTTTTTTCTAGCTTCAGCTAAAGTCCTACCTTCTACAAAAAGCCTTTCCTGGTTCTCCATAGCCAAAGTCCCTTCCCTCTGAGATTACACTCAATTTATCACATATCATGTTTGGAGGTTTTGTTGCTCATCCATTGTCTCCCTTTTTAGACTGAGTTCCTCAAGATCAAGGACTCATTTTTGTTGTTATTCTCATCCTTGTTTTGTTTTGTTTGTCTTTCTTTGTGTCCCCAGGGCTTAGCACAGTACCTGGTGTATGGTAGGTGCTTAATAAAGGTTAGTTGACCGACTGACCTTGATCATATGACTCCAAATCCACTGTTCTTCCTATTGCATCATGCCGTATCACCATGAGTTTCTCTAAAGATTTCAAAATTCAGTGTCATTTCTAAATGTCTCAATTGCTTGTCCAACTTCTCTTGGAAAACTTTTTTTTTTTTTTTTGCGGGGCAATGGGGTTTAAGTGACTTGCCCAGGGTCACACAGCCAGCAAGTGTTAAGTGTCCGAGGCTGGATTTGAACTCAGGTCCTCCTGAATCCAGGGCCAGCACTTTTAACCACTGCGCCATCTAGCTGACCCCTCTTGGAAAACTTTTATTCCTTTGTTTCTTTACAAGCACAGATTGTAATTTTCTTTGACTTAACAGTCTATCTTTCAGAATTGCTGCAACCAAACAATTCATTACCTTGTGGCCAATTGGATAAGAAGCTCTAGTGGACTTATATCAGACCTCAGATGTCAGGCCCATGCTCACAAAATCCTAGATATAAATTTGAAAGGGAAATTTAGAGGTCATCTACTCTGAGTAATTAATTTTGTAAACAAGAAACTGAGACCAGACAGGGTAAGTGATTTTCCAGGTTCATACAACTAGCGAGTGCCTGGGAAGGGACTTCAGAAATTCCCTCAGTCCAATCTCAACACTATATCCATTCCACCATTCTACCATTATTGGGCTCCATACTTGAATCTCTTTCCAATCTGGCTGAACCTTCCAGAATATGCATTCCCTTGACATAGCCTTCTAGACACTAGAACCATCACCACACTGTCATGAGGTATCTAGGTGGATGTTACTAGAGGTACTTAATAAATGCTTCTTGAATTCTGAGAAACATAAACAATTCAGGTGTGGATAGGCATGGAAAGATGTATAGGGGGGAGTTTTCTGGGGGTTCAAATAACATGGAAACTTTAAGTCTTAGAGTTGGAAGGATTATTAGGATAGACACCATATGAATAAAAAAAAATCCAAAGACACAACTTGGCATCCAATTCTCAAGGTAGTAGAAAGATCACTTATTCAACTAGCATTTATGAAGTACCTATAATACATGAGACACTGTGTTAAGCACTAAAATCAGTTCTGTGGTCAAATGAAAGTCATGTAGCTCAATGATCTTTAAGTTCATCCATGAACCAAAAGAAGTTAACAAAAGCTCTGTACTCTTCTTAGTCCCTCCCTCCCACCCCACCCCTATTTTTTTCAGACAGGGACAGGATGTCGGCCTCAGCTGTCCTGAAATAGAGCACCACCCCTGACACTGTTTATACTTTCCCCTCTGTAATGCATCCAGGCACACTTTACAGGGAAAGCGATAAGGAGAAAGGGAAAAGGAAGTCACACAACACATAAATGCTGGTCCAGTCTGGTGCAGAGAAAGGTCTTCAGCTGCCCCCTCTGAATGGGGAAAGAAAAAAAAAGAGTAAATAGAGTGAATGAAGCCTATTCCACATCTGGGACAGTCTCCCTAGGAAATGGTAACTGTCATAAGTCTTGTCCCATGATCAATCCATCATGCTATGATGAAAGTGAGTTGCAGTCTGCATCTGCTTGTGTTTCACCTCAGTATCAGGCAAGGGAAGGAAGCCTGGGTGACAGGATGCAGGCGAGGGGTTGAAAATAGCTTTGGGGATGTCAAGAAACAATGTCCAACTTCCACTGGAAAACCATATTTCTGCAGAGGGGAAGTAACTCACTCTCTTCTCCAAGGATTCTTTCCCCCAAAGGTAGCCCCAATGAGCTACATGGGATTGGCCTAGAAGGGAACCCTGCTCAAAATGATAGCTGACATTTTAGTAACTTAAAGGTCTGCAAAATTCTCTTCTTCCATCAAGCCTGTGAGGCAGCTATTGCACAGGTTATTATCTCTTTTTTACAGATGAAGAAATTGAAGCTCAGAACGGTAAAGGGACTTGCTTAGTCACATAGCTAATAAGCAAAAAAGCAGAGACTCATTTGGAATTTCACAGAGCATATTGTTTTCCACCTCTCTAAGGTACATATACAATATCTAACAATGTGAATTTTTTTTAAAAATTATATTAACAACAAAAAAAATTTCTCTCCATCAGAAAAAAAAAGACAGAAACAGAAAACATAGTCAAAGAAAACAAATCCTCTCATTGGTCATGCCCCAAAATACATTTCCCATTTTGTACACTGAGTCTCTCATCTCTCTCAGGAAGGGCAGCATATCTGATCATGAATACTCTAGAATTATGGTTAGTGATTGCATTGATTGGAGTTCAACAGATCTTCAGTTATTTCTCTTTACAACATAACAAGCATGTATCTAAAAGTCAAAGCAATCACTGTGTACAAAACTTATGTGTCAATATTTTAATAGTGTGTTTTATGGATATTTGCCTTTTAATCTTATATTCACCCCATCATATTGTAAGTTAGATTGGGTGGGGCTGTGGGTACACAGAAGGGTCAGTGTGGCTTAGTGCACAGAGTACAAGATTTGGAGTCAGGAAGAACTGGGCTATATTCCTATCTTTGATACTTTCTATGTGATTGTGGGCAAGTCACATTTAGCCTCTTTAAGCCTCAGTTTCTTCATCTGTAAAATATGGATTCAAGTGGTAAAAGTTATGTCAGAGGATTGGTGTGAATCTAATGAGATTAATAGAAACTGTTTTTCAAATCTGAGTTATACATATACAAATGTCAGCTTTTCTTATCTAAATTTTGTTTCTTCCCCAGGCTCAAACATGGGGCTTTATGCACAGTACATTAATTTAACTTAACTGAATTAAAACTCAGGACTCCTAATTCAAAACCAGTTCTCTTTCTCTTCAGACTCATTGAGTTCCCCCTGCATCCCCTTCCAACCCAAGGAAACAAAGTAATTCAGTGGAAAGAACACTGGATGTCATCAGATGCTGTTTTTTAGCCTTTTCATACCCATCTAACACTTGATGACACCTCTTGGAGTTTTCTTGGAAGAGATACTGGAGTGGTTGCCATTTCCTTCTTTAGTTCATTTTACATATGAGAAGCTGAGGCAAACATGATTAAGTGACTTGCCCAGTCACATAGCTTGTAAGTCATCAGATACCTTGTGTTCAAATCTTGCCATTGAGGCAAGTTAACTGTGTGATCTTGGCAAATCGCTTCATCTCCCTGGGCCTCCATTTCCTTGTCTATAAACTAAGGGGATTGGACTAGCTGACTTACAAAGTCCTTTCAGCTTCTAGAGCTATGAACTTTTGATTTCATTACCTGCCTTGTTTCATTTTTACCTTTTACCTTTTTACCTTTTAGATCCTAAAGTCCACTAAGTCTCCCAAATCTTTGTTCCAGATACTGTAATGCACCCCCATCTCTTACTCATTATATTTTGGGGGCCTAAGTATGTACACTTTCCCCATTAATGTTAATTTTATTAGGTTTTGCTATTTCATTCCATACTTTGGAGATCTTCTTGAATTCTAACTTTGTCATTTCATCTATTAACTATTCCTTGGTATTTCAGGTTTTCTTTGGGGGGCTTGGGGGGGCTGGATTTGTTTTAATTTTTTTGCCAAATATTTTGCTGAAATCTAAGTAAACCATGCTTACAGAATTCCTTTTATTTTCAAGCTTAATAACTTTGTAAAAAAGAAAATTAACTTTTCTTGAAGAAATAATTCTAGCTCTAGTCATTAGTGCTTCCTTTTCCATACCTTGAGTAACTTATTCTTTTAATAGTGTGTTGAATATTTTGACAGACTAAAGGACAAACACACTGACCTCCTATCATTTGGAACACTTCTCTCCCTCTCCCTCCCTCCCTCCCTCCCTCTCTTCCTCCCTCTCTCTCTTCCCCTCTCTCTCCCCCTCTCTCTCCCCTTTTCCCTAAGCCTTCAACACCCCTTCCAATCTCCATGATTTTAAAAATAATTCTATTGTAGCTCAGTTATCCCCTCAGATCATTATTACTGCAATATCATTGTTGTGGGTTGTCTATGACTAGGCACTATGAACCAGGTGCAGGTAGCTATGCTCTTCCTATCTCTTCATTTATCTTGTTATTATTTCCTCATTAATTATTTTGTGCCATATATTTTGGTCCAAACATCATTGTTCTTGAAAATGCACAGAGAAACAAAACAAATTTTGAATGGTTCTGTCTTCTCTCCATCATCCATTATCATTGACCCATCTGCCTTGATCCATGATTTCCATGACTCATTTTATCCTTCTGACTTTCTCAATCTATTCAAATGAATCTGTGAACTTATATCTATGTTCTCTGCTACAATGCAGAATGTAACAAATGAAGCATATCTTTTATTCATATCTACCCAAAGTTCATCTGAAGAGGCCCAACCAAATGGACTGTGGTCCTTCCACTCATTTTCCTGGCACTGTAAAGAGAGAGGTACCAGTGAAGCACAGGGGACATCCACCAGTTGTCCCTTTCTTTTACTCCATAACTAGTGCTTCTTCATTTTGAAATGTACATTTTCTTAATGGCATCTTTTACTCTGGATCTCTTTTTTTACATTTTATATATATATAATTTGTGGGATAAAACAAGCATTTCCATAACATAGTACAATAAAAAGACTATTGTACATGAAACTGCAAATATATATGCAAAATTTGCTATTCCTCCCAAATATACAATAAAATTCTCATGTAAACTTTTCGATTTTTTTCTCTTCCCCCAACCCCCATCCTAGAGATTGTTTCTGGGTCTCTTAAAGTTCCTTTTTTTTCCACTGCAGTCTGTTTACACCTAACTTTCTTTTGGGATAATATAGCTATAATAAATTTTTAAAGCATCTTTTAGTTGTCCTTAGAGTTCATTATTAACCTAAACTCATCCTGAGTTTTCTCCCTACTAGCATTATTCTCAATGCTTTCTACCATGCTTTTTAATATTCAGCCTCTATTAGCTACTTTTGCTTCTGTCTTCTATATATTTCTTATAAACATCTAAGTTGAGGTGCCGACTGAGTACATATAGAAATGGTTTCTTTTAAACTCCCCCCTTTTCTCTTTCCATGAGAATTATTTCTCTCTCTTTACAATTCTAATTTTAAGAATTTTTCCTAGGTTGGGTTTGTGTGTAGAATTTTACCTCATATAGGCCTAGCTATTCATTCTCTGGATCCTTTTAAAACGGCTCTCCCAAAATATAGAATACATGTCAAACTCTTCCTGACTTTTCTTTCCTTTTGTATCATGAATTCTAAAATGAATAGTCATTTCCTACCCCCTAGGGTTCCCATCATCTCTAGTTTAGCAACCACTTCTTCCTTGTTGGTTTGAATTGGGTCCATAATGGTAGTTTCCCTGGTTGTCTCCTCTACCTTTTGAATGATAGAATTGTTATTGAGAGAAGCTGAAAATGTATTAACTGCACTGCCCTTGGCAGAAAGAGAAAACCAGCAGACAGACAGATAATTGCATTCCCTCTCCCCACCCCATCACTATTCTATGCCAGAATTATGATTTATTCTCCAAACTGCTCATCTATTTCTTCCTTCTGCCCAGGTCATCCCACAACAATATCACTTCTCCTCCTTTCATTGTTTTTTTCACACACTTGTTCTACACTAGCTTTTGAAAAATTTCCTCATGTTAATGTATTTTCTTCATGTCCAGGTTACTCAACCCACTCCACATTTATTTGATTTCTTTTCAATAAGACATTACCTTTCAGAACTATATTTCAGTAATGATCTCTATCCTCTTCCCCCCCCCAAAAAAAACCTCAGTAATACTTATGAGGTCAAAGTTTCTCTTATATTATAATCCCCAGATGTTGTTTATTTGTACATAGATGGGATCCTTTCCATCATCATCATCAAACTAATTATTTTCAATTTGCAGATGAAATCAATGAGCCTCAAAAAGGTTAAGAAACTTATATACCTAGGAAATACTGGAGGTAGGATTATTGACTCCAAACAAAGCTTAAGATTCCCCTTTGTTATGTTACCTCTCATTTAGACCTATTCATTCACAGCATTGGTTGGTGGTGCTTTCTTTGGATTTATTTCATCTGACCTACAGGACTTTTCTACTACTCTTTTTCTTCTTATGTTGTGGTCACCACTTTAGAGGAACCTCATTTAGAAGGTATATGTAGGTCGTATTTCCAACACCTTTTCCTTTCTCATTTACTTATAGAATAAAATGCAATCTCCTTTATTTAGCACAAAGTTCTGCCCAATATGTATCTGAACATTTTTTCTAGAGTCGTGTCACATTACTTATCCTCAACATACCCTTCATTCCAGACAAATTTGTCTACTTCCTACTAACCATAAATGAGATTCTAACTCCCACCTCCATGCCTTTGCACAAGTGATTGGAATGTTTCCCCCCTGACCTCCTCCTCTTGGAATCCCTAGCCCCTTTCAAGGCTCAACTCAACAGCCACATCATACATGAGACCCTTCCTGAGCTCCGCACTAACAAACTTTCTCCACAAGATGAAATTATTTTTTATTATATATATCATATTATGCATGATATATATTGTGTATATATGCATATATACATACATGCACATATATTACACATATGTGCATTTGTGTGTGTAGTAGTGGGTATATATATATTTAATGGCCAGTGCGTATGGCTGGTTCACCTTTGGGTCACTATTTGATAGGATGGGTAAGGACTAGAGATGGTCCCCAGGGCTATGATGGCCATTATTAATCATTGGACTCCCCATTGGTGGGCTAAAGCAATGGAAGAAGAAGTTTTTGGATACCTTCTTGATGGGAATTTTCCTTCATGGTTAAAATAGAAGCCTTTTGAAGACAAGGGCTATTTCATCTTTGTTTCCATATCTCTAGCACCTGAAATAATTTATAGAACATATCAGTCATTAAACAGATTAATGCTCAGATAATTAAAATGAATTTAATTCAAAGTTTTCTTAATTAGATTTTAGTATGTTTATTAAATTGAAATGAATTTAAAGCTTCCTTAAATAGCTTTTTAAGGCTCTAGACAGGTGACACCATGGATAAAGCACCAGCCCTGGATTCAGGAGGACCTGAGTTCAAATCCTGCCTCAGACATTTGACCCTTAACTAGCTGTGTGACCCTGGGCAAGTCATTTAGTCCTCATTGCCCTGGAAAAAAAATATCTTAGACAAATACACATTTTATTAACCCTCATTAGCTATACTCCATTCCTATCAAAGAACATGTTATTCTTAAATTTTTAAGCTGTGGTCCAGAAATTTGTATTCTCAGAAACCAAACTCTTTACTATATGGTTACTTCTTATATTTGTCTTTCTCTTTCAGAATCTCTGCTTTTTACTCATGTAATGATGATAACAACACATGTTCCCCTAAGAGAGGGGTTCTGAACCATTTGTGTGTGTGTGTGTGCTTGCAGGCACTATGTACCCCTTTGGCAATCTGTGAAATTTATGGATTCCTTGTAATAAAGAGGTTTTTAAATGCATGAAATAAAATACATAGGATTACAAATGAAGCTAATGATACTGAAATATAGTTTTAAACACAAGTTAATGACTTGAGGTTGAGAACCCTTCCTCTAAGAGCATAGGATCATAGAGCTGAAAGTGACATCTAAGGTTCTCTAGTATTTTTCAATTTCTTGACCAGAGTTACATAATCTCTAATATATTCTTGTTTCCACCTGGTGCTATGATTTGTGCCCATTGAATCACTAGAAAGGTGGTGGTCATTAGATTTAAACTCAGTGCCTTCCAAGGACCTTTTCCACATAATAAGCCTGTCACTATAGGTCCTCAGCTCATGACACAATGGCCACTTTAGAGATTCTATAAAGTGGATTCTTAGTTATGAATTTAATTATAAGGCTTTAGAGGTATTTCTTCTATATAATAAACATCTAAAATTCTATTGATAATCAGTGCTACATAACTTAACACTTGATGTTTCTTTATTGTATTATGCATTTTAGTTGTGTCTTTCCAAATATACTGTAAGCTCCTGACTGTGACTGGAGTAGTTTGAAAACCAAGTAGTATTGAAAGCCAGTTCTATGAAAAAGATATGGAAAAGGCTACTTTCAACCTGATGATGTACCTCAGGCTCTATGGGTATAAGAGCTGAGTAAGAGCTCTATTCTCCACAGCTCTGAATGGACAACCTACTGTGCCTGAGCTCTACCTCCCTCAGATAGCAGCACCAATTTATTATCATGGAGTATGTAAATTTCTGGAACTTCCTGTTTAGGATTTAGCTCTGGGCTAAACCTGCTGGTCAAATCCAACTCATTTTGAAGCTGCCATGTTTCATTGAGTTCACATCACATAACCCTACGATAATGGAGTTAATTATCCCTAAAAGCAAATGAACATTAGCTGTGTGACCCTGGGCAAGTCACTTAACCTTCATTGCCCTGCCAAAAAAAAAAAAAAGCAAATGAGCAGAATTGAATGCTATCCAGAGGTGTGCTGGAGACAACTCAAAAAGACTGGAGGTGATTGTTAAATTATCAGTGTAAGCATTGACAGCTTGGGAATCATCAAATACTTCAATTCAGGGCTTTTACTCTATTTTTTAAAGTAATGAAATGGTAATAACAGGTTAAATTTAAAAGCATGCCATAAACTGTTAACCCTATTTGCTCTTAGCATGGAATTGAAAGGAAAAGAGATAACACATATTCATTAGAAAGCAATTCATAAAATAAACACAATAAGGTATCTACAAAGGGGCTGTGAGCTTGACCCTCTTCTATACTTCAGTCAAACTACCACCTAGAGATTAAAAAGGCTGCTTTAAGTTAGGAGTTCTAGTAAATGCATTGGTTGAGATTGTTTAGCTCTCTGCTGCTGCCTGCCTTTGCTGAACAGTCAAATTATGCCCAGTGTTCTGATAGCGCAGGTCTTTCTATGCTAAAACAGAAACTCAGGAAAGATCCTAGATATGAGATTCTTCACAAGAATGAACTTGGGATCTCAGCAATCACTGAGAAAAAAATAAAAACTTGAGCAGAAGTTGTGTTTTCAACTCAGATTCTCTTTTCCTTTTTTGTGGGGATTAGGAATGGAAAACAAGGACTGATGATCGCATTTGACCATAGCTAGACTATCACTGAGAAAGGTGAAGGGGTGCAACAGCCAGCTTCAGCAGAATTTCCCCACTGTTTTTGGTTCTTGTACCTCCCTCCATCCATACTCAAGCTCATCACCTTTTCTCTTTTACAACTTAGGACTTCCACTTGCTCCCTTGTTCTACCTAGCCCCCCAAATCTATAAAGGCTTTGGTGGGGATAAAGGGTAATAATGACTTAAACTGCCTTAATACTTCCAACAGCCCCTATTTAGTGGTAGCAAACAGCAGGTGTAAGTAATGCCTATTTACTGTACTCAAAGACATGAATAAGGTGAGTGCACTGAAGCAGAGAAAAATGAGAAAAGGTGATAGTTTCATGATTGTATTTCTATAAACTATAGTGTCCAGAACATACCTGCTTCTTGGCTAAGATAAACTGCCTTGTATTTTATACCACTGAGAAATGGAAGAGGGATTAGATTTAATCTAGAACAACTTCCTCATTGTCTTTTCATGTTAATTGATGCCTTTTCCTTTATCTATGTCAATGTCACTTTCAATTAATTTACCACCACATCAGTGGCCACTCTAATAACATAAGCATAGTCAAGGAAAGCATATCAGCACACCAGCCATGGCCCTGGTTCTTTCAGTCCCAACTAAAATCCCAGGTTTTACAGAAAGCCTTTCTGAACCCCACTTAATGCCAGTTTTCCTTCTGTTAATTATTTCCTGTTTAACACACACACACACACACACACACACACACACACACAGAGTCTGTTTTGTATATATTTGTTTGCACATTGTCTCTCTCATTTGATTGTAAGCTCCTTGAGGGTAGGTACTGTTCTTTTCTTTTTTCACCTTGACACATCATAGGTGCCTAACAAATGCTTATTGAATGATTGATTTAAAATGTATAATTCATTTGTACCTATTTTCCAGCAACCTTTCACCAAGAGGTGGGAGGATTAAAGGAATATTCTTACCTTAGTCTTTTGAAGTTGTGGTAAGTCATTCCACTAAGCAGAATTCCAAAGTTTTTCAAAGTTGTTTTTCTTTACCTTAACTTGTGAATATCATGTAATTTTTTCCCTGGTTTTGTTCATTTCATTCTGCAATAGTTCATGCAAGTCTTTCCAAATTTCTCTGAATTTTATATATATTTTTAATAGCACAATAATAGTTTGTTTCATTCATGTGAATGAATTCCACACTCTATAATCCTGCTAGGCAAGCCTTTTCTCTGTTCCTCCTATATGACATTCTATTGTCCTTCTTCATGTTTTAGCAGTGATCATCTCCCATAGCTGGAACACAATGCCTCTTCACCTCTACATCATAGAGTACCTCTTCTCCTTCCAGATAAAATTCAAGCACCACAATTTATAAGAACTTTGCTGATTCCATCAATGGCTAATGGCTTCATTCCCAAACTAGCTTGTATTTAATTACTTTGTATTTATTTTCTTTATCTTTATTTTATATAGACACATATGTGCTTGCTCATGCCTGTTGCACCCTACCCCAATTCCAATGGAAGCCACTTGTGAGTAATGATTGTTTCATTATTTGTATTTGTATTTGGAACACCTGGAACAATTTCTGGCACATAATTTGTATTTAATAAATACTTGATGGTTGTTAGATACAGCAAAAGTGGCTCAATCATTTCTCACTTGATGGACACCTTCTTTGTTAACCTGTTCTTTTCTACCACAGAAAGTTATTCTAAAATATTTGTGCACATATGTGATACTTCTGTCTTTTACCTCTGTTGAGGTGTATACTTAGTAGTGATATAAACAGGTCAAAGGGTATGCATAATTTAGTCACTTAAAATGCATAGTTTTAAATTGGTTTAAGGGGATGCAGAGCCAAGATGGCAGAGTAGCAAGCAAATTGCGTGAGCTCTCCTTTTCTCTCAAAAAGAACATTAAATCAAGCCTCTGGATGGATTCTGAAACTACAGAGCCTGCAAAGAGATAGAGAGACACAGTCTTCCAACCAGAGATAATTTAGAAGACTTCAGGAAAGGTCAGTCTCACTTGGGCAAAAGGGAGGCTCAGCTCATGGCAGCACATCATGCGGGAGAGGGTAGGGCAAGTCAGCAGGCAGCTGTGGGACACAGCCAAGCAACTGATGCCCTTGGATCCTGGCACAACAAGCTGGTGGCACAGCAGAACAGTGTCAAAACCCACCTGCACCAGTGGAGAGGGCAGGTTACCAGCTGAAGGTATACTCACAGGACAGGCGCCAAAAGGCATACTGATCCCAGCATGCTTTGACAGGAAGTCCAGGGCAGTGAAAAAGCTACAAGCCATAGAGGCCTCAGTGTAGAGAGCCAGTGACACAGCCCCTATATCCCAGAACAAGAAGCTTGAAACAGGGACCCTGGTGCTCCCAGAGGAGACCTCAACTTTAAAAAAAACTAAAAAATAAAATAAGCTGCATTATGAGTAAAAAAAAAAAAGAACTCTCACCATTGAGAGTTTCTGTGTTGACAGGGAACAGGCAAACACAAATTCAGATGAGGACAATACTCCCAAATTGCCTACATGTGAAGCCTCAAGAGGGAAGATGAATTGGTCTCAAGAACAAAAAGCCTTCTGGGAAGAGCTCAAAAAGGATTTTAAAAATCAATTGAGAGAAATGAAAGCAACACAAGAAAATTATGAAAAGAGAATCAGCAGCTTGGAAAAGGAAGCACAAAGATTGACTGAAGAAAACAATTCCTTAAAAAATTCATCAGGCCAAATGGAAAAAAAGGTGCATAGAGAAGCTAGGTGGCGCAGTGGATAGAGCACCGGCCCTGGAGTCAGGAGTACCTGAGTTCAAATTAGGCCTCAGACACATAACACTTACTAGCTATGTGACCCTGGGCAAGTCACTTAACCCTAATTGCCTCACTAAAAAAAAAAAAAAAGGTGCATAATCTCACTGAAGAAAACAATGCCTTAAAACATTCATTTGGCCAAATGGAAAAAAAGCTGCATAATCTCATTGAAGAAAACAATGACTTAAACATTAAAATTGGACAGTTGGAAGATAAGGAATTCATGAGACATCAGGAGTCAGTCAAGCAGAATCAAAAGAATGAAAAAATAGAAGAAAATGTGAAATACCTCATTGGAAAGACAACTGATCTGGAAAACAGATCCAAGAGATACAATTTGAGAATCATTGGGCTACCTGAAAGCCATGATCAGAAAAAGAGTCCAGACACCATATTCCAGGAAATTATTAAGGAGAACTGATGTGATATTATAGAATCATATTATAGAGGATAAAATTGTCATTGAAAGAATCCACTGAACACCTCCTGAAAGAGACCCCAAAAGGAAAACTCCAAGGAATATTGTAGCCAAATTCCAGAATTATCAGGTAAAGGAGAAAATACTCCAAGCAGCCAGAAAGAAGCAATTTAAATATCATGGAGCCATGGTCAGGATTGCTCAGGACCTATCAGCTTCAACATTAAAGGATCGCAAGGCTTGGAATATGATATTCTGGAAGGCAAAGGAGCTTGGACTGCAGCCAAGAATCTCTTACCCAGAAAAACTAATCATTCTCTTTCAGGCGGAAAAGATGGACATTCAATGACCCTGGGGACTTTCAAGGTTTCCTGAAGAAAAGACCAGAACTGAATAGAAAATTTGATCTTAACACATATGACTCAAGAGAAGTTTAAAAAGGTAAACGGGAGGGGGGGTGGAAAGTTACTCAATTAGGTTAAACTGTTTACATCCCTACACGGGAACATAATACTTATAACTCTTGAGATTTGTAAATGTATTTGGGCAGACAGAATGATTATACACAGAGGGTATAAATATAAATTGTCTTTGATGTGAAGAAAAAAAGGAAATTAAAGGGTTAAAAGGGAGCTTACAGGGAGAAGAGGAAAGGGGAGGTGGAATGGGGTGAATTACATCATATGAAGAGGTGAAAAAAAAACCCTATTACAATAGAGGGAAAGAAGGGAAAGGTGAACACTGTTTCAACCCTACTCTCATTAGATTTGATCCAAAGAGGGAATAACATATAAATTCATTTGGATAAAGAAACTTAACTTATTCTTTAGGGAAATAAAAGGGGAAAGGGAAGGGGGGACTGATAGAAGGGAAGGCAAAAGCAAGGGAGTAAAGGGTAAAGAAAAGGGAGGGGTGATAAAAAGTGAGGACAGATTGGGGGAGGCAGGGGTAAGAAACAAAACGTTGGTGAGGAGGAATAGGGTGAAAGAAGGGGGGGGGAAGTACAAAGAGGGTAAATACAATGGAGGGGAAAAGACAGTTAGAAATAATAACTGTGAATGTGAATGGGATGAACTCTGCTATAAAACAGAAGCGAATTGCAGAGTGGATTAAAAGCCAGAATCCTACAATATGCTGTTTACAAGAAACAGATTTGAAGCAGAGAGATACACACAAAGTAAAGGTAAAAGACTGGAGCAGAATATATTATGCTTCAGCTAAAGTAAAAAAAAGGAGGGGTAGCAATCCTTATCTCTGACAAAGCACAGGCAAAACTAGATTTCATTAAAAGAGATAAGGAAAGAAACTACATCTTGCTAAAAGGCACTATAGATAATGAAGCAATATCAATATTAAATACATATGCACCAAGTGGTATAGCATCCAAATTCTTAGAGGAGAAGTTAAATGAGTTACAAGAGGAATTAGACAGTAATACTAAACTAGTGGGGGATCTGAATCTTCCCCTCTCAGAATTAGACAAATCTAGCTGAAAAATAAATAAGAAAGAAGTGAAAGAGGTGAATAGAATATTAGAAAAGTTAGACATTATAGATGTCTGGAGAAAACTGAATGGGGATAGAAAGGAATATACCTTCTCTCAGCAGTACATGGCACATTTTCTTTTTTTTTTTTGTTTTTAGTGAGGCAATTGGGGTTAAGTGACTTGCCCAGGGTCACACAGCTAGTAAGTGTTAAGTATCTGAGGCTGGATTTGAACTCAGGTCCTCCTGACTCCAGGGCCAGTGCTCTATCCACTGCGCCACCTAGCTGCCCCTACATGGCACATTTTCAAAAATTGACCATATATTAGGGCACGAAAACATCATAGTCAAATGTAGAAAGGCAGAAATGGTAAATGCATCCTTCTCAGATCAGGATGTAGTAAAAATTACATGTAAGAAAGAGCCATGGAAAAGTAGACTGAAAATCAATTGGAAACTAAATGATTTCATTCTAAAGAAAGAATGGGTCAAACAACAAATCATAGAAACAATCAATAACTTTATCCAAGAGAATGACAATAATGAGACAATATACCAAAATCTATGGGATGCAGCCAAAGCGGTGCTTAAAGGAAAATTTATAGCTCTAACTGCTTACATGAAAAAAGAGAAAGAGGAGATCAATGAATTGGGCATGCAACTTAAAAACACTAGAGAGTTTAGCAATAGGTGGAGATTTCCTTAAAATAGTAAACAGTATCTACCTAAAACCATCAGCAAACATTATATGTTATGGAGATAAATTAGAGGCCTTCCCAATAAGATCAGGGGTGAAACAGGGATGCCCATTATCACCTCTATTATTCAAAATTGTACTAGAAATGTTAGCATTAGCAATCAGAGAAAAAAAAAAGGAATTAAAGGAATTAGAATAGGCAAGGAGGAAACAAAATTACCACTCTTTGCAGATGATATGAGGCTATACTTAAAGAATTCTAGAGAATCAACTCAAAAATTACTTGAAACAATTAAGAACTTTAGCTAAGTAGCAGGATATAAAATAAATCCACATAAATCATCAGCATTTCTATACATGACCAACAAAGTCCAGCAGCAAGAGATAGAGAGAGAAATTCCATTTAAAGTAACAGTAGATAATATAAAATACTTAGGAGACTACTTGCCAAGACAAATCCAGGAACTCTATGAACACAATTACCAAACACTTTTCACACAAATCAAATCATATCTAAATAATTGGAAAGATATCAATTGCTCATGGATAGGCCGAGCTAATATAGTAAAAATGACAATTCTACCTACATTAATTTACCTATTTAGCACCATACCAATCAGACTACCTAAAAATTATTTTATAGAGCTAGAAAAAATAATAACAATTCATCTAGAAAAACAAAAAGTCAAGAATATTAAGGGAAATGATGAAAAAAAAATGCACAGGAAGGTGGGTTAGCTGTACCAAATCTAGAGCTTTACTATAAAGCAGCAGTCATCAAAGCTATCTGGTACTGGATAAGAAATAGAGTGGAGGATCAGTGGAATAGGCTAGGCACAGGAGACACAGTAGCAAATGACATTAGTAATGTACTGTTTGATAAACCCAAAGACTCCAGCTTCTGGGATAGGAATTCAGTATTTGACAAAAACTGCTGGGAAAACTGGAAGATAGTATGGCAGAAATTAGGCAAAGACCAATATCTGACAACTTATGCTAAAATAAGGTCAAAATGGATACATGAATTAGACATAAGAGGTGATACCATAGGTAAATTAGGAGAGGAAGGAATAATCTACCTTTCAGATCTTTGGAAAGGAGAGCAGTTTATGACCAAACAGGAGATAGAGAATATTATGAAATGCAAAATGGATGATTTTGATTACATTAAATTAAAAAGGTTTTGTACAAACAGAAGCAATGCATCCAAAATTAGAAGGGATACAGAAAGCTGGGAAATAATTTTATGGCCAGTACTTCTGATAAAGGCCTCATTTCTAAAATATATAGGGAACTAAATCAAATTTATATGAATCCTAGTCATTCCCTAATTGAGAAATGGTCAAAGAATATGAACAGGCAGTTTTCTGATGAAGAAATCAAAGCTATCTATTCCCATATGAAAAAATGCTCTAAATCACTATTGATTAGAGAGATGCAAATTAAAACAACTCTAGATACCATCTGACACCTATCAGATTGGCTAATATGACAAAAAAAGGAAAATAATGAATGTTGGAGAAGCTGTGGGAAAATTGGAACACTAATGCATTGTTGGTGGAGCTATGAACTGATTCAGCCATTCTGGACAGCAATCTGGAATTATACCAAAGGGCTATAAAGCTGTGCATACCCTTTGACACAGAAATACCACTTTTGGGTCTTTTCCCCAAAGAGATCATAAAAAAGGGAGAAGGACGCACATGTACAAAAATATTTATAACTGCTCTTTTTGTGGTGGCAAGGAATTGGAAATTGAGGGGTTGCCCATCAATTGGGGAATGGCTGAACAAGTTGTGATATATGAATGTAATGGAATTCTATTGTGCTGTAAGAAACAATGAGCAGGAGTTCAGAGAAACCTGGAAGGACTTGCATGAACTGATGATGAATGAGATGAACAGAACCAGAACAACACTGTATACAGTATCATTAACATTGTGTGTTGATCTACTGTGATGAACTAGATTCTTCTCACCAATGCAATGGTACAAGAAAGTTCGAAAGGACTCATGATCGAAAGGGATCTCCAAATCCAGAAAAAAAAAACAAAAACTGTGGAGTAGAGGTGCTGATTGAACCATACTATTTCTTTCGCTTTTGGTGCTGTTGTTTTTCTATTTTGAGTTTTTTTTTTTCCTCATTGCTCTGATTCTTCTCTTATAACATGATTAATGAAGAAATATGTTTAATGTTATTATGTATATATAACCTATATCGAATTGCTTGCTGCCTAGGGGAGAGCAGAGGTAGGGGAGGGAGAAAAATCTGAAATTGGAAAGCTTGTATAAACAAATGTTGAGAACTATTTTTATATGTAACTGGAAAAAAATAAAATACTTTTATCAGAAAAAAAATTGGTTTAAGGGATGGTTGGGTCAACCACTAATGGTGTCCTTTCACAGCTCCTGAAACATTTGTCAATTTCATCATTTTTCATTTTTGTCAATCTTATTTGTGTGCGGTGAAATCTCAGTGTGGTTTTATTTTAACTATAAGAAGCCTATTATGGCATATGGTGTAAAATGCTGTCTTAAATATGATTTCTGTTCAACAGGTTTCTTATTTTCTAACCATTTTTTTTTCAAGATGATTCTTACCCCAGTAGTTGATGTCCTTGAGTTTATCAAATACTAGTCTCCTCTATTTGATTTCTGCTACATCTTGCTTAATTAGTGTGATTCACTGTTCAATTTTTTTCTATTTCTTAAACAGTGTTGAATAGTTTAAATGGCTTCTGCTTTGTTGTATATCCCTGAAACTGTGGCTTTTGCCTTTTTAAAAAAATCCTTAATACCTAATACAATGCTATTTTTCAGATTTTGTGTCATCAGTAAAAGAATTGAGTACCTAATTTATAGAGCAAAACAAAATTAAAACAAAATTAATTTCGATGGAGGAAAGGTAAAAATCTCAAGGGAAATTATGAACAAAGGAATGAAAGAATCCCAGCATTATCAGTTAATGAACAAGCATTTATTAAGTGCCTACTGTGTTCTAGGCACTGTATCAGGTAAAATGTGATGTCTGGAGAGGAAGTGAGTTGTCCCTCACTGAAGGTCTTTAAGCTAGTATTGGATAACTACTTGCCAAGCACGTTGGAGGCATTCAGAAAGGATTTGAACTAATACCAATGAGGTCCCTCTAACTTTCAATTTCTGTGATACTTTACCAGCTTAATCTTAATATTATTGATGTATTCTAGGTAACAGTTGTTTCTCAAATTCATCCTGCCCTAATTGGCCCCCCCAAATTTTTGAAGACCATGCCACATGCCTGGAAATATTATAGATTTAGTATATTTATAATCCTTTTATATCTCTAGCTATCGAAATCTCTCCTTTCCTTGGAGGTCTAGCTTAGCTTCTCTGATGATGAATAGTCCTTTGCCTGGATTAATAGTCCTTTGCCTGGATGCCTTCTTTGCCCTTGTCCAATTCTGTCTTATTTGTACTTATTTGTGTACCCTATGTATCCTCTCTATCAGTTTCAAACTTTCAAGGTTAAGGACCATGCCATTTTTTTTTGGTGGGGCAATGAGGGTTAAGTGACTTGCCCAGGGTCACACAGCTAGAAAGTGTCAAGTGTATGAAGTCAGATTTGAACTCAGGTCCTTCTGAATCCAGGGCCAGTTTTCTTTCCACTGTGCCACCTAGATGCCCCCAACCATGCCATTTTTATCATTGGATCCCCAGCAGTGAGTAAATATAATATAGTAGAAAGAACACTGCCTAAGGACTCAGTAGATATGGATTCAAATTCTATCCCAGATACTTGTTGCTTGTGTGATCTCGAACAAGTCACTGAAAGCCTCAGTTTCCCCAACCATAAAATAAAGAAGTTGGATTACATTACCTCTGAGGTCCCTCCTAGCTCTAGGTCTATGATCTTATGATCTTTATGCTTTGTAGTTTCTTAATAAATCCTTATTAAATTAAACTGAATCGAAGAGAACAGAACAGAGCAGAACTGAACTGAACTGAACTGAACTGAATTTTGGTCAAGCTTAATGATAAATGCATTTAGGTACCCTTGGTTCCTCTAATAGCCAAAAAAATCCAGATAGTCCAGGAACTACATATCTAATTACCTAAGAAACAGGAGGCAAGATGCCATAGATTATTCCTGAGCCCATGCTATACATTTTAGTACAAATTTAGCCATACAGGCAGCTAGGTGATAGAGTGACTAGGACATTGCTCCTGGAATCAGGATAACCTGAGTTCATATGTGGCACTGAAACACTTACTGGCTGTATGACCTTGGGAAAACCACTTAATCTCTGTGGTTCCACATCTGTAAAATATAATAGCTAACTCCTAGGGTTGTTGTGAGAATAAAATGATGTAATTTTTGTGAAGGGCTTTACAAACCTTAAAAAGGTACAAAAATACTAGCTATTATTATATCATTGCTAGCTATGATCATATAAGAAGGAAAAAGCTGACACAGATACAGTTCTATGATATGCTCTATAAAACATGCAGCAGATGCAAATAAAAAATAATAATTAAACATGTTTTTCCTTCAAGAATCTTATAATAAATAATAGAAATGAAAATGTGATACATACAGGACAGAGATAAACACTATGGATTAAAGATGAGGGAGAAATTACCTGCCATCTATTCCTATTCTTTCCTATATAATTGTTCTTTTTTTTTCCTTCTTGGATTTGTAGAGAATAGGGGTAATAGTGTGAGGAAATTCTAAGCACACTTGCTGAAGGCAGAAGATGTCTTTTTTAACCTCTAGAGACAGAGTTAGGGCTAGAATTCTGAGTAAGTAATTTCTAACCAAAAGTTGTTCTGACCAAGGATATCTCTCCACTACTAGCCTATCCCAGACCAGGTGTCCATTACAATTGTTCCTTTGAGCTAAGGCATTGTTTTTCAAGGAATACCCACTAAAAGAAAAATAGAATGGAATATGACTAGAATAGGTGATATTTCAAGCTATATTAAGCTATTAAAACCCCAATGTGACTTTTTAAAAATCAGATCAAATAGTAAAACCCTGGAGAAATACACCATGGTAATGGTATGTTTTAATTACTTCTTTGCCCTCTCATTCTATCCCCTCTGTCCCCCTCAGTTCTATACCTATTAGTTCTGGCTAGTCGAGGCTAAAGAAGCAATCCACAGTCATGGGTAAGCACAAGTACATTGCTGCTTGCATATATAGTCATTTAATCAGGGTGTATTGAATGAATGAACAAATGAATTGGTGCTACTTTGGGAAGAAGCAACAGATAGTCATTTATTTTATTAGGAAAGGAAATTGACATTCTAATTAGGATAGTTTTTGTTAAGTAGTGCTAAGACTGCTGAGCATGGAGACCTGATGTATGACTCCTGTCTCTCACACCTACTAGTTGTGTGATCTTGGAAAAGAAAATGCCTTAACCTCATTTTCCTCATCTGTAAAATGGGAATAATAACACTAGAATTACCTACCTTACAAGTCCATGGAAAGCAAAATATTTTGTAAACATTAATGAGTTACATACATGAAGGTTCACAGAAACAAAAAAGATTATCATTATTTTTCCAGCAGTAATTTGAACTATTATCATTATTTATTGATATGCATGAGGGGGCAATATCTTCTGACAATTGAGGACAGCGGTATTGCCCTTTTATAAATTTATATGATTTTTTGAAATCTCAAGAGGAGATCATCTCTTATGTTACTTCCTCACAGACCAAGGTGAAAAAAAAAAATGACTGAGTTTGAATTTTATTTCCCTATAGCTTCCTCTATAAGCTACACTCAAAATTTGGGCTCACAGATCAGGTCTCCCAAAATACAAAAAATTACCCCAGATTGAAAGTACCCTGTGGTATATATAGCTCATATTTACCATCATTTTTACCTTGATGACACAATCAGCTCAAAGCAAAGGCATTTAATAAAAATGTCATATCATAAATAGTAGTAAAAAATATTGCTCCCATTAACCTGGGGGCTAAAACTCAGAGCCCCAGCAGGAAGAATGGCCACCTAAACAGGTTACAGTAGTAGAAAAACACACACATAGGTAATATAGGTCATCAATAAAAGTTTTACTTCCAATATTATTGTGCCCTGATGTCTTTTCTTTTCTCATAGATTCCTCATGCTTATCCCCTCTTACACATCATCTTTGTAGGGCTTATTGTTTCACTGGGCTCCATGGGCCTCCTCCCTGCCGTACAATTAGATTCAATTGGACTCTACTCCTGATCTGTCTTAAGAATGGTATTTCCCATTGGATAAATTGTTCCATTTCCAGCCACAATTGCCTAGGTGTAGGGGAGTTAAAGAAAAAGAGATCATTTTACCCCCAAAGGGGTGTAATCTTCTCCTCTGCTACTTTACTTTAGAAGAGTCCCAAGGGTAAAGATGAAAAACAATCTCCTCTCAATAATGGGTTCTTCCTACTTAACTGCCATACATGTTTTCCAGAGATAGCTACCTTACTTCTTTTTTAATATTAACCCTAGAAGCATGGCTAACCTTTTATCCATCCAATGCTTAGCCCCTCTATATACTGTCAGGTTGACCAAGGAACTTCTTCAGAACTCTTAAAGGAGAAAAAAAATACTTAATTTATAGTGAATACTCAGTATTGGAAAAGGTCACATTCTTTATAAGTTGTAAATGGGTCAGATCAAAATCTGGAAGAGATAAACCCTTATACCATGGGATTTCATCAAACAGGTGATGCAGATTCAATTCATTAGGAGTTCCTGGATCAACTCCTCACTCTACAATCCCATATTATTTTTGACAAAGACATCATGTGTATACTGACTATCAGAATAGGAGGCAAAAGAGAAAAGTTATAGATATATGGAAAGTTACAATTGGAAAGGGAATGAAGATAAGAAATAAGCATTTTAAATATCTACCATATACCAAATCCTTTGATAAGTGCTTTATAAGTGTGACAAGACTGGAAGACATTTACTATAACTCTTCTACAACAAGGAAACTAAAAATCTAGAAGTTCAAGTGAGTTGACTAAGGCCACTGTGATGTTTAAAATCTAAATTGTGGCCGCCTTAAATTAGAAGCTTCAGCACCAGTCTTTGGGCATTAAACATTTATTAAAGCATATAGATATTTACAAAGAGTTCAGAAAGTTAAGAAAAAGAAGTTCTACCTAGCCTAGAGTTCCAGTCTGGTTGGGTTCTTCCTGAAGTCCTCCTCCACAAGCCTGCTTTAATCAGGAACACTCTAGCAAGCTGATTGTGGAAGCTTTTTATAGGTCTGGAACAGAGGCGGTCCTTACACGCTGCTTCAAGCTGATTGATTGGCGTCATCCAAATCCATTGGCTTTATCCAAATCCATTGGTTTTGAAGGTGTTTTCAAGTTGAGTTCACAGTCTAGCTTCTGAGAACAATACCTTCTTAAGGGTTAGCCAGGTGTGATTACAATCCAGTTAACTTGAAGTAGGCTTAATCAGCAGTCAATCACTCTCACTTGATTCAATCAGTATAGATTAATCTCCAGGTGGGTCTTTGAGTATCTGCTAAATCCCATTATTTTATCACACCACATTGCTAGTAAATGGTAGATTTGGGGTCTGAACCTTAGCCTTTACAGAAGACTAGTGTTCTCTCTACTGAGCAGTACTCATTGCAACCAATCAATGGCATAATGAGTGAATAAATGAATAAATAGATAAATGAATGAATGAATAAAAATAAGCCAAAGACACAAACATGATAATGGCCAATATAAAAAGAAAAAAATGCAAGTTTAGAATCTGGCTCTGGTTCAATAAATACGCTTTTCATAAGATTCTTCCAAGCCATATTTTTCAGGAAAGATTTAGATAAATAAATATGTCATTTTCTTTTTGTACACAGTAGTTGTGGGATTTGCCTGTCATGGACATACAAGCTTTCACGGTTTGGTTTGTATTTTTCATTCTGTCTAAAGCAAACTATTTCTATTTGGCTGTCAATTCCACTTCTCCTCCCTCTTTACCCCTCCTCACAAAAATAATTCAAGGCTCCACTGGGATTAACATATCCATTTTACTGATCCATCTAAATCTGAAGGTTAAACAACTCTTTGAAAAAGCACTGGGTAATAAAATGGCCCATTGCTATAATATCAGCCTTGTAAGGGTCTATTCCATCCCTATGATTTTTTTGGCCAGTACATCTAGTCAGAAAGGATGGTCCTCTGAATAATTTAGTTATACAAATGTGACTAACATATTACCTGTCTGACTTTAAGCTGGATTTTATCATCTTTAAGATCCTTTCAAGCTCTAAAAATTATATCATCTATTATCAATATGAAATATAAACCACCTTGCCACTTTAAAATTTCCCCTGAAGTTGGTATTCTTTAACCTCTGTTTTTAAAAAAAAAAATCGTCTATAACTGTATTCAATATAACTGGTTTCCTTTGTAGTCCTACATATTTTATTTAATGCATTTAAAAGCATCATTCTGAGAAGGGGCCTGTATCGTCACTAGATTATCAAAAGGTTCAAGGATACACAGACAAGCAAAAAAGGTTAATAACTCCTGCTTGATCCCATTTCCACCCTAAAGAAAATGCTTAAATCATATCCCTTTTTTTCTCAAGTCCCAAAAGGTTTAGAGAACATAAAGTTCAAAAATTGCTTCCAGGAGGCCCTGAAATACTCTAGAGGAGACATTTCTTGGCTTCACAGAGGCAGCTAGTTGTAAGAGTTTCACTTAGGGGAGGAATACAGCCTCCAGGCTGTAGGAAATACCATCCATTTTCTTTTGGGGGCATTTTTAAAGAAGTTGTACCTGATCCATGGGATGTGAACAAAGATGAGAGAGTTTCAACACACACAATATAAAACTAAACAGGCTAGAGATAAAGGGATTTTCTTATGGCCAGATCTAAGCCCCATGACACAATGGGAGCTGCGGGGCTGATCCCACTTAAGAGCTCCCTGCATGGCTCTGGGCGCCAGAGTCTTCTGCTTATAGGCTACTGAGCTATAGGGGCACTGATTATTTAGCAAAACAAAACCTAGGTTTTGGGGCTTTGAGGCCACCAATCAGCTGAGTGCATAACCCATAGGCAAGGGCGGCGCTTAGAGGTTTTTGCTGGTGTCTGGAGGAGCAAAGGGCAGGACTTAGGCTGAGTTATTTTTTTAACTATAAGTAGTCTATACCAGACAAAGACACTAAAGAAGGAGCAAGGAAAACAAGCAGAGAATCTGAATCTTTTCTTGCATTCCAACCTCCTTCTTAACACTTGCTTTTATGGATTATAAGGGAGCCTTCATTTTTCAAATGACCATTTTGGCTAATAGCCCACATTTCTCTTTTCTCTAATTTACAGAGAAGGAAATTAAGGCTGAGGGAGGTTAGGTGACTTGCCCATATTCATACAGCTAATAAGTACTTGGGCTAGGATTTAAATCCAGGTCTTCTCGATGCCACATGTAACATTGCACCAAATTATGCCTTAATCATCCTGCCCCCTAACAAAAATGGCTTAAAGGACAGAGACATATTTCTATAGCAAATTATTAATGGTCTTCTCTTCATCATTCTCTTCCTTTCTCCAATTTATCCTGCACACTCTTCCAGAATAATTTCTTTTAAGGTTCAATGAATTGATGCTACATCACAGCTCCTGACCCTTTTTTTGAGCAGTCACTTTTCACTGAATTATAATAGCTGGTATTTGGTTTTTGTACATTAAGAATTACAGGGAGTACTTTTCCCAGAATTCTGGTATGAATTAAGTAGATAAAATACTATCATTCTCAAAACAGAAATAATAATTAACCTCATTTTCCGGATCAGGAAGCTGAGGACCAAAGAGATTAAGCAGTTTGTCCAAGGTCAGTTAGGACTAGAACACAGATATTCTAGACCAGGTGTTTCTAACCTTGGGTCCATAGGCATATTCCAAAGGGTTCATGAACTTCTTGTTCTTTTTAAATAATTTTATTTAAGTATAATTCATTCCAAATGTAATTCTAGGTACTTTAGTGTGTGCATTTAAAAACATTACTTGGCAAGGGTAATCTTTAGGGGTCACCAAACCACCAAAGGGTTCCATGACACACAAAACAGATTAAGAATCCCTGGTCTGAATTCAAGTTCATTCATATTAGGGATCATAATATTTAAACCTGAAAGGGACCTTTCAGATCATCAACTCCAAGTATCTCACTTGACAAGTAAGGAACAAGGTAAAAATGACTTGTTCAAAATATATAACCTGGGGGCACCTAGATGACTCAGTAGACAAAGCACTGGCCATGGATTCAGGAGGACCTAAGTTCAAATCTGGTCTCAGAAACTTGACACTTACTAGCTGTGTGACTTTGAGCAAGTCACTTAACCCCAATTGCCTCACCAAAATATATAACCTGACCAATATCCTAACAAAGGAGACAATCATGGTATATTGGCAGGATGTCTGGTTTTAGAGTACCAGTCCTAACCTAGCCACATAAATGTTTTTAATCCTGGTTATGCAATTTAATACTTGAGAATCCTTGGGAAAGTCACAACCTCTTGTTCTCATTTTCCTCAAATGTAAAATGGCAATCTAAATGATACAGTGCATAGAGCACTGGACTTGGAGTCAGGAAGACCTATGTTGGAATTTGTTGAAATTTGATAAGATGTTGTCAGAGTAGAAAAAAAAGTTTTCTTGGGTGGAAAGAGAATTCAGGACCCCAAGATAAATAGGCCTAGGGATGAATGGTGACCTCAAACCATCATGCTTTTCTAAAGTCCTGATATCTTCAAAAAACCAAAGTGAAGACAAGGTGACTGTGTTTAGTACATCATAGGGAAGATTCATTCTTTAGATATGACTCCTGAGCTCTTCTCCATCACTTCTATGGTTCTTTGATAAATAAGACAAAGATTTATTATCTAAGTATTCTTGTCACAAGTATTTATTGAAGATGCCATAGTAATGATAGAAAACCTTCAATTCTTTCACATCCTTTGCCAAAAGCAAAAGTGCTTATCAATTCTTGGCCTGCCTTTATTTTAATTAGATTCTTTCAAAGGTGGAAAAAACTAAGATACTAGACATTCTGAATGTTATTGTAACTAAAAAGGAGAAATTAAAATAGAAATGCAAGAAACCCTAAGGGGGATTGATCATTTCATCTTAGAATTTGTAGGTGAAAACTAGGTATAGCCTGATAAACCCAAGGTTTGAGGGGGACAGATTTCAAAGGACTGATTGAAAGAATAAATAGAAACCCATGGCCTAAATGTTCTATGGGAGAAGTGGGTGTACATGATAGGAAAGCTCTGGAGACTGAAATTCAAGATACACAAAGGGAAACACTTCGAATAAAAGAGAAAAATGTTCAAACAGATCAATGTGAAGCCAAAAGGAAATTAATTCACCAACTTAAACTTGTAAAAGACACATATGGAAAATAAAAACAAATCCAGCCTCAGACACTTAACACACTTACTAGCTGTGTGACCCTGGGCAAGTCATTTAACCCCAATTGCCTCACTAAAAAAAAAAAAAGAAAGAAAATAAAAACAAAAAGGGTAATGGAAGATGAATATGAGAGTATGACACAGGCCTATAAGAATAGAGTCAGGAATACTAAAACTAAGAATGAACTGAGGCTTATGATAAATATTAAGAATGACAAAAAAAAGACTCCTTTAACTTTATTGGGTGAAAGGAGGATCAGAGATAGGCCCATTTAGTGGAAATATGATAATAGTGGATGACAAAAAGAAAGTTGTTCAACTCTGTGTTTCTACTGTCTTTTATGAAAGACATGATTGCTCAGTTTGAGAAAGAAAGATAAAAATGGTTGACAAGGAGTTAAAAGACAAGTGAGAAGAGAGGAAGAGAGTACTTTGTTATCATCAATATATTCAAGTCACCTGATTTACCTAAACTATATCTTAAATTACGGAAAGAACTGGTAGGTGCGATTGCTGGGCCCTTGTTAGTATCTTAAAAAGATCATTGAATTAGAAGATGGGCCATAGCACTGAACATATTTCTCAATGTTCAGAAAAAGTAAGGGTATAGAATCTATAAACTATAAACTATGTTGACTTTGATTACTGACAAAAATCTTGAATATGCCATCCAAAAGGATAGTTTTGGGACATTTAGAAAGGGAATTGATGATTTCTAAGAGACATCTTCACTAAGAATAGGCCTTGCCAAACAAATTTCATTTCCCTTTCTTCCTTCCTTCCTTCCTTTCTATCAGTGCCCCAAGCCTGGTGAAGCATCAGATTGCTGTAGATATACAGTAAGTAGACTTAGACAAGGTATTTGACAAATTTCATGCCATCTTGTGAAAAGATAGGAATGTGCACCCTAGGTGTCATTAGAGTTAGAAACATTCAGAATTGACTGACTGGATTTAGAGTCATAATTAATGAATTTACATCAGCTAGGAGGGAGATCTCTAGAGGAATGTCCCAGGTTTCCATTCATGGCCTTTGCTCACTAGCATTTGTTCAGTGACTTAAATGAAGACATAGATGGATCACAGAGTCATGGGATTTAGAGTTGGGGGGGGGGAACCATCAGGATCATGGAAAATAAACTGTAGGTGAGGAAACTAAGGTACAGAGAAGTGAAAGAATCCACCCCAGATTACATAGAAAATGAGCAGCTTTGCTAGGATTCCACCCTGGGTTTTCTGATTCCTCATCCAGGACTCTTTCCCCTCTGCCATGACAGGCTTATCAGATCTTCAGATGACATAAAGCTGGAACAGCTATAGAGCACAATGAATGAAAGGATCAAGATGCAAAAGAACAAATATCTAAGGGCAACTAGGTGGCTCAGTGGATAAAGCACTGGCCCTGGATTCAGGAGGACCTGAGTTTAAATGCAGCCTCAGACACTTGACATTTACTAGCTGTGTGACCCTGGACAAGTCATTTAACCCTCATTGCCCTACAAACAAAAAGAAAGAAAGAAAAAAAATTTAAAAATCTAGAAGACATAAATGTAAAGCATGACATTCACTTGATTCAAAAAAGCAAATTCAAATGTTCAAAAAATAGTAAATGTAATAGCCCCATTTATAGCACTTTAAGCTTTGCACAGTACTTTACAGTTATCTCATTTGATTCTCACAACAACCATAACAGGTAGGTGCTGTTATTATCCCCATTTTAAAGATGAAGAACTTAAGGCAGGTAGTGTTTGCGACCACCCCAGGGTCACAGAGATAGTGTATGAGGCTGATTTTGAACTCAGGTGTTCCTGATTCCAAGGCTAAACAAGATACATTATGAAAGACAGTGGCAGACCTTAGAGGATTTTAATATTAATCTGAATCAGGATATTGACAGTGCAGCCAAAGAAGTTAACATGATATTGTGCAAAATGAAAAGAGGCATAGTCTATATAATGAGGAAGGTAACTATGGTTCCCTTCTTCCATACTCTGTCTTGGTCAAAACACAATTGGAATATTTCATTCAGTTATAGAAACAATAATACTAACTAACAAAATGTTTCATGTTTTATAAAGTGCTTTATGTATGTTATCACATTTGAGTTTCACAACAACCCTTTGAAAATTTGAAACAATTAAAGACAAGAGTAATTACAATTATCCCTTCCACACCACAGGGTTAGGGGTCTGGTGTGTTCCTCCCCACCCTCCCTGAAATCTGGAAAATACACCTAAAATATTTTGACCCTCCTTTTTGGTCCAGAGAATGAATCTTCTTTTTCTTTTATGTAGTGTTTACGGTACCTAAATAGAAAATTTGGATTGCTATTATATAATACTATACATATATTTTATGCATTTTTGAGTTTCTAAACTTTTTCTGTATCATCTTCTGGCCTTTGCACGTCATCTGAGGCTGCCACAAAATTCCACTCAAATTCCCATTTAATTTCTTATGCCGACCCATGCTTTATCAACACCAGAATAGGGGAAGTTGTTGTATGGAAGGTATAACTATTATTATTATTGTTGTTGTTGTTGTTATTGTTGTTGTTGTTGTTGTTATCTCTGTTTTATAAATGAGGAGATTGAAGAACAAGGCTAAGTGACTTTCCCAAGTCATACAGCCATTATCTAAAGTAGGATTCCAACTCAGGTTTTCCTGACTTCAAGTCTAGCCCTCTATCCACTAGGCATTCTAGTTGCCTAGTAACAATTGGAAAATACACTGATAAGCTGTAGTAACAAAGGGGTCACGAAAATGGTCTGAGACCCAAAGAAAATGACATATGATGATCCATTGGACAAAATTCAATTCAACAAACATCTATTGTACATAAGCTACCTCTATCCAAGTTATCTAAAAGGGTATTTTGCCCCAGAGGATAAGCTAACAATTTAGATGTGGTAAGTAGAGCATAGGACTTAGAGTGGGTAAGATTTGACTTTCAAGGCTGCATCAGATACTTCGTAGTTGCTTGACTTTGGACAAGTCACTAAACTCATCCCTGCCTCAATTTCCTCATCTGAAAAATTAAGATAATAATTGTACCTGTCTCCCAGGGCTGTAGTAAGGCTCAAACAAGCTAACATAAAAAAGGCTTTAGGGGCGGCTAGGTGGCGCAGTGGATAAAGCACCAGCCCTGGATTCAGGAGTACCTGAGTTCAAATCCGGCCTCAGACACTTGACACTTACTAGCTGTGTGACCCTGGGCAAGTCACTTAACCCCCATTGCCCCGCAAAAAAAAAAAAAGGCTTTAAATATTTTAAATGAAATATAAATGTGAATTCGTTTTATTTTTATAATTAAAAATGGGTGCAAGTTTCAGAGAGTCAAATTTCATCTGAAGGTAAGGAAAAACTTCCTCACAATTAAGTCTGTCAAAAAGTGGAATGAGCTATCTCAGGAGGTAATGATTTCCATCTCTCTAGAGGCCTTCCCCTAAACATTGACTGTCCATTTGATGGAGAGGTTGTAAAGGGATTTTCTATTCAGGGAAAAAATGCACTGCATGACTTCTGAGATTCTTTCTAGCTTTGGGATTCTGTGATCTCATTCTGTGGGAGGACCTTCACTGCTAAATAACATGCTAAGCTATAAAATGGATATAAAGATGAATTTAGACACAGTACCGGTGCCTACATCATATGGTGCTGGTTCTTTTCAAATATGCTAATCATAGTATCTGTCTTCTTTCAAGTCAGTGATGAAATCATGGAACAAGACAGTACTAAGGACAGAACACTAGAACATGCCATGTGACACTTCCTTACAACTTAATTCAGCCACTAGTCAACAGGTATGGGGCACAGTTGTTCATCCAGATCGCCTAACTATACTATCACCCACCTGGCATTTTTGCCTCTTGTTCCCAAGAGACTTTTGCTGAAATTCAGGTATGCTGAGCCTGCATCATTCCTCTTATCTGCCTATAGAGATTTGGAGTGTGAAAACTGAGCCTGAAATCCTCCTCTCTGATTTTTGCTACCAACGTCACCTGGAGTGAGCCACTTGATTGCTCTAGCTCTCAATCTACTTATTTGTTAAATGAGTGGATTGGGTTAGATGATTTCTAAGATCCCTTTCCATACTAAGTCCTATAACCTAAGGTGGTATTTTGACATGGCTTGTTTTTAGTGAACCCAAAGCATAGGTTATGCCAAATTGTTGTTTGTCCTTCGTTCCTGAAGAGGACTATGATGTCAGGGTGATATCATGACTTTCATTGAACTGGATTTAAGTGAGGGAACACTGTACAAGGTCACCAACCTCACTCTCTCCTGCAAAGCTATCTGGGCCTATTGGAAAAATATATATCAGGATGACTGGAAATTGCCCCCAGATATTTAAGGCAATTGGAGTTAAATGATGACTTTCCCAGGGTCACACCGCTAGTAAGTTTCCGAGGTAAGATTTGAACTCATGTCCTCAAATCATGCCAAATTAACCTCAGCCTAAATTCTTTTTATCTCTCCCTAGAGTGTACCCTGGCTCTATGCACATAGTTCCCATACCCTTGGAATTCCCTCTGCCTATGGAAAAAAACATATCCATCTTCCAAGGCCCAAATCATTCTTTCCTTGAAACTTCTGCCCTCAAAAATTACCTTTTCTTCCTTAGAAATTTTATTTGCAGTTTGACTGTGCAATTATCACATTTTTGGTTTTAAATTCAGTGTATTTGTACGTGTCATGTCTCCTTCTATGCTGTAAGATTGTGAAGTTGAAAAAGACTGTTTCATTTGTCATTTTATATTCTAATTGTGTTTGGAAGTATGGCACAGTAAATAGAGAGTGGATATCAGTCAGGAAGGACTGGGTCCAAGATCCTCCTCTGACAAATACTGATTGAGTGACCCTGGGCAAGTCATAACCTCTCAGTGACCCAGGCAAAATTTAGACTCTGATTTTCAGCAAATGTACAGATCTGCGTATCACTGGGAGGTCCCTCTACAGATGAATTCACTGGTCTAGTCCAAAAAAAGAAAAAAAGAAAAAGAAAATATGTTTGGCCTTGTAGTTGGTTCAGTGGATAGAGCACTGGGCTCAGAGTCAGCAAGGCTCATTTTCTGAATTCAAATCCAGCCTCAGACACTTAGTAGCTGCATGACTCTGGGCAACTCATCTAATCCTGTTGGCCTCAGTTCCCTCATCTGAAAAATAAGCTGGAGAAGGAAATGGCAAACCACTCCAGTATCTCTGCCAGTAAAACCTCAAATTCGGTCAGGAACGGACATGACTAAACTACAAGAGACAATGGTCCTACGATCAAGTGAGTAGTTCTGCAATTTACTCCTTGTATTACCTCAGGTAAGTTGTTCCACATCTCTGGGCCTCAGTTTTCTTATCTGTAAAATGGGAAGGTTAGATTAGATGATCCTTAAAGTTTCTTCCAACTCTAAGTTCTATAAGCATGGTAGGGGTTTAATTAACTGTTGCCAAATTGTCAAATTAGGGATACACTTTGAGGTCCCCAGTTTTTTTTTTAATTTTAAAAAAAGAATCTGTTATTTACAAACTTAGCTAAGGATTTTTTATGTTACATATATTTCAAGAATCCTTAGCTTCCTTCCAAAGACATCTCGAGTTTTATCTTCTAAGAGAAGCCTTAGATCTTAAATTACTTTGAATTTATTTTGCACATACTTGCTATTTGGTATTGGTAGAGTGAGTTCCCTCATTGGAGAGTTCACTGTACTAATGAAATCACAGGTCAAGCCACCATTCCTGCCCCCAGAACCCTTTGCCTTTAACTCATCTGGAGAGAATGTAAGCTCTCTGAGAACTGTTTCACATTTTTTTCCTTTTTATCCCCAGCACCTAACACATTTCCTGGTGATTAATGAATGGTTTTTTTGGTTGATTTATCTCTGTATATAGTGCTAGCCCTCCTCATTAAAAATTATAGTTAACATTTATATCTTACCTGCTATGTGCCACATGCTATGCTAAACACCTTACAAGTATCTCATTTGATCCTCACAACAATCCTTAAACATAGGTACTATTCGTATCCCCATCTTTCCAGAAGAGCAAACAGAAATTGACTGACACCCAAAGTCACACAATTAGTAAATATCTGAGACTGGATTTGAACTCAGGTCTTCCTGACCCCAAAGCAGTAGCAGTATTTGATTTACTGTGTCACCTAGCATTACACTAGAATGTGAACTCCTTGAGGGTAGGGAACATTTAGTTTATTGTCCATCTCCAGCACTTCTCATGGTGCCTCACACATGAGAGTGGCTTGATAACTTTTTGCTGAATTAAATTGAATTTAAGCCTGGACTATTTTTTGAGCTAATGAATTTCCAAAGAATATCTATCTATGGTACTATAAAAAATCCTCTTTTTAGTGCTTACTTCTTTCAACAAGTATTCAAAAGATGCTTCTTAGTTTTAGTATACAAGAATTTTGAGGATAGCTCCAAGGTCTCTCCCCTTGCTTGTTTGCTCAGTTTTACTTCTACCCCTTTCTCTGCTTTCATCTTTCCTAAAGTGAAGAAACCTAATCTTTTAGTCTCTTCTCATACCAGAAGTTCCCCATCCATGGTGGTGCCCCACCATTCACTTAATGCTGATTACATTGGTCTGTCCTGGAATGTCAGTCATAATGAATCCCACTTTAAATGAAAGGAGATGTGTGCTTTCTGAGCTGTCTGAAAGTGGACAAGGTCTCCAAAGGGCATCTCCAAGAAAACAGGAGCTGCCAGGGAGAAGTGGGCCATCCCTGGCCAAACACTTGCCTCTTTTGTCTAAAACAAAGAAAAGGCCATTCAGAAATCTAATTGATTAAAATTGAGGGAAATTGCTGGACCATTGATAATTGCTGTGAAAGGCCAATGGTCCCCCTAACTGATTGTCACTTCAGAGGAAGCTGACCACTAACAACCAATCAAGGGACATTATGGAGAATGGTAACCTTTTAATGACCCCCAATTTCCCTCTCAGGAAATACTTTAGCCTTGCCTTGAAAGCCAGTCCCAAACACTTTCAGGCTCCAGATTTACCTTTAATTCCTGAATCGCTTAAGGACTGAAAACCATTCACACTCCAAATGTCTTTCACATGCTTAAGAGATGGATGGGACTTGATGCTAGCCTGACTAATTCCTTTATTTGTTAGCCTTGGAATATGAAAAATGAGCAGCTCTCTTCCAACCCTGTGCTTCTATAAACCAACCCTCTCATGCCCTGAGAAATACTTTGGAATCATAATAACTCACAGTGATAGAGAGCTCTCCTGTTTACAAAACACTTTACTATGTGTGTTATTATAGCAGACAATGCTTGGAGGGATAAAAAGAACATTGGATTTGGAATGAGGCAGCCTAGGTTCAAATCTCAGCTCTGCTATTTACTGCCTGTGTGATGTTTAGCAATCATTTAATCTCTATGGCCTCAGTTTCCTTACCTGTAAAATGCTCCCCAGCAATTCTAAATTAATGATACCGTTAATTCTTTTATCCTTACAGATACTATGTGAGGCAGGTAGTGAAATTATGATCAACCTCATTCTACTGCTAAGCAAAATTAGTCTTGGAAAAAGTAAATGAAGTTCCCAAGGATACCTAGGTGGTTAGTCACAGAATCTGAAACCCTCATCTTCTGATTTCAAATTCAGGGCTTTAACCCTGATACCACAATTGCCTGATGGACAAAATGGTATGTTTCTTTGAGCCGCTGAACTTGGCATTATGTGCTTTCTTCTTAAAACTTTCCCCAAAGGGAGACATAGATAAATGTATAACTTGAATTAAAGATATTCTTAATTTAAAAATTACTGGATATTTTGGTTTATTATAGTCTTATATATTCTCTTCAGGAGCAGGGGAATAGACTGCTACAAAAATTTTAAGAATGGTTAAGATTCCATGGGTACAGATCCCTTTTAGGGGAGCAGAACAAATTCTCCATCAGGAACACTGCATTGGCTTAAGCTGAGGAACTGTCTAAAGCCCAGCTAGAAGTATGAGTGTCATGCATGGGTGCTTCAAGCATCAAGCCAAAGTAAATGCAACTGTGAGGATCCTCAGTAACCCATTTCCCTCTCAGACAAAAGTGAGACAGACAGACAGAAACAGTGAGAGACATAGACAGAGATTCAGAGAGATATGACGGAGATAAAGAGACCAAGAGAGACAGATTCTGAAAGAGGAGGGAGAGACTGAAACAGAAACAGAGAAAAGGGAAACAGAGAGGGAGAGAGAAAGAGGGAAAGGAAGAGTGAGAGCAAGGGAAGTAGGGAAGGAAGAAAGAGAAGGGGGAGGGGGGAAGTGATAAGGGAGATAGAGGGAAACAGAGACAGAGGAACAGGGAGAGAAAGAGAGAGGTGAGAGAAAGGTCTCTTCTTTAGAAGAAAAGAATCCTTGGTTCTGCCATTAGCTCTCTCACTAATTCAACCTTAGGCAAGTTACTCCTCATCACTTGGGTTCAGCTTCCTGAACTGTAAAATGAAGGGGTTACATTAGATCACTTCTAAGATGCCTTCCAGCTCCAAAATTCTTTGGTTCTCTGTCTTGAACTAGAATCTGAGAGCACACGTTCAAATCTCGAAGTCCAGAAATTAAAAAAAAAAAAAAAAAAGGAAAGGAAAAGATTTGTGTGCTACCTATAGGCAAATCCCAGGCAATTCACAATTATTGCATCCTCATTACCAGGTCTTTATGAAATAATCAGACCTGATATAGAGAGTTGCAACAAAGAACTGGTATGCCATGCACACAACCTGGGCCTAATACATATTTGCTGAATTGAATTAAATTGTGATGAACTTTGTTGAAATGAATGCCCTTGGTTTTGGAGGGAGTTAATTACAAGCTAAGCAGCCAGCTAAAAGTAAGGAAGTTATATTGTTTACTAAATTATCCTCTAACACTTTATTTAATCATAAAGAGTTTTGTATGTTTGGATATTGGGGACAGGATATTCAAAAGAAGAATCATGAAATCACAGCTTCACAAAATTTCCTTTGGATATGGCTGGAGATCATCTATTCTAGCCTGTGTCCAAACAAGACTCTTTCTAATACATGTGCCAAGGGGTCTGTCAATACAAACTCAATATCAGTAGACTAGTATTAGGAAATGTGATGCTCACAACAAAGCACTAAAGCAATCCAGCTTTATTGAGGAAAAATATTCATGAAACAAAGGCGAATCAGCAGGAATGATGGAAAAAGGCCCACTGGACCTTGGGTGGATTTGGGACTCCAGAGGGAATGAGGCACCCTCTCCCAAACAAGTAAGGTCTGATGGATTTTTTTTTTAAGTGAGGCAATTGGGGTTAAGTGACTTGCCCAGGGTCACACAGCTAGTAAGTGTTAAGTGTCTGAGGCTGGATTTGAACTCAGGTACTCCTGAATTCAGGGCCGGTACTTTACCACTGCGCCATCTAGCTGCCCCAGGTCTGATGGATTTTTATAGCTTTCTTATCTGTGTCTAGTAGGGCCAAGCATTGGGAAAGGGAGAGAGGACCCTGGCCCAAGGCTGAAGACTGGTGCTGCTTCATGCTAAATGGGGGAGAGACTACTAGGAAATTGAAGACTAGTTCATATTTACATTTTCACTAGCAACAAAAGGGGCCTTGGGCCAGGACTGCTGCTCTCACTCTAACAGGATGACTCAGCTTCCCTCCCAGGCTGTTTTGTCTTGTTTTTAGCTTCCCTGGGGCTTATTCATTTAATATATTGGGTAGACCACTATGTTCTTTATGTACTCAACCAAATTTTGCTTAAAGAATTCTCATGAAGGAGAGGAGCACTCTGAAGATAGCTCTTCCACTTTTGTGGGAAGCTAATTGTTAGAAAGCTTCTGCCCCCCTTTCTTTCTAAGTTCAATCCTAAATTTCCCACTTTGCAGCTTCTACCCATCACCCTAATTATGCCCCCTTAGGTAAAAAAATATGATTATTCCTTCTTCAGGGCAGCGGAGTGGAGTACTGGATCTGGAGTCAGGAAGACTCATCTTCCTTAGCCTCTCTTAGACACTGGCTGTGGATCCTGGGTGAGTCATTTGCCCCTATTTGCCTCCCTTTTCTCATCTATAAAATGAACTGGAGAAGAACATGGCAATCCATTCCAGTATCTTTGCCAAGAAAACCCCAAATGGGGTCATGAAGAATCTGAAACAACTGAACAACTGAACTACATCATCATCATCATCAACAACAACCAACATTTCTTCTTCTGTGAAATTGTCCTTGAAAATAGTTTTCCTTTCCCTCCAAGTATTCTCTTCTCTAGGCACCTCTAGTTCTTTCAAGTGCATTCTTATAGCGTGATTAATCCTTTACCATCCTGTTTGCCTTCCCCTAGATGGTTTCCTAATTGTCACATACAATACAGAACATAAATGATAGCTTATGTTTTATCTGTAAATAGCTTAGAATCAGACCATTTGTTAGGGATATTGGGCACAAGCTCAGTTTACTTGCAACTTTTCAATATCCCATCTATTGGATAAAGGCACAATGCTCCTACTTTTCCTGAAAACAAGATCTTCTTCAAGTTCATTTACTTTTTCTCTCAAGCTCTTCAAATATCCTGGCTACATTCTCTGAAAGCCAATTAGCCAATCCGAATTATAAGGAGCAGACCAGCTCTAGGAGGGATGAATGTATGTATTTCTGAAAGATGAGAAGAGAATTTATACTTTCAGATATGGAAAAATAATCTTTCCAAAATTATACTTCTAAAAAAATATCCAAAGTTTCTGTTGATTTTTAAATGAAAGAAAATGAGTAGAGCTGTTGATGTGATTTCAAACCAAAGCAGGATAAAATGTCAAAGTAATCTCAATTAATTCTCTAAATGAAATCTGGGTTCAATTAACCAAATGTTTATTTGGTTCAACTCAACAACAACAACTAATATAAGGCAGTGAGTAATAATAGCAAGATCAACATACTTGGATTTCAAATACTATCTCTACTACTTGCTGTGTCTATAACCTTAAAAAAAGTCATCTTGTCTTTTTCAGCTTCAGGTTCCTCATCGATAAAATGATTGGTTAGACTAGGTCATCTCTAACACCCCTTCCGGGTTAAAATTTATGATCTTAGAATCCTACCTGTCTACTCTATGTGAGGCACTGGGTTAGCTGCTATGAAGTCCACAGAAATGATTGAATCCTATTCAACCTTACTAGTTACCACAAACTGCATTATACTAAAGGGAGTACCTCCAAGCCAAAAGTGATTCCTCAACCTTTACAATTCATATATTTCATACTCTGCCATATTAATAAAGGTGCTGTCAATTGTCTGCTAAATCAGCCTAGTAGAAAGCTTGCCAGGGAAGGGCTATGCCAGTCAGCTCTGCCCTCCCTGAGGCCACAGAGCCTCATCTTCAACTCAGTCATTGAATGTTTGTTGTTGTTGTTCAGTCATATCTAATTCTTTGTGACTCCATTTGTTGTTTTCTTGGCAAACATACTGAGATGGTTTACTATTTCCTTCTCCAGCTCATTTTATAGATGAAGGGACTGAGACAAAGAGGGTTAAGAGACTTGCCCAGGGTGTTACAGCTAGTAAATATCTGAGTCCAGATTTCAACTCAGGAAGAGGAGTCTTTCTGACTTTAAGCCCAGCACTATGCCACCTAACTGTCCCATAGCCATTGAAGACCCCTTTCTACCTCTGACTCAGAACTGTGATCAAATCTACATCATCACTACATTTAGTAAATGCTTTTCATTTATCTGTTCTTCTTTGATTCATCATTTTGGTATATAGACTTTAAGGCAGCTAGGAGGCACAGTATTGAGCTTGGGATCCAGAAGACTCATCTTCATGAGTTCAAATCTGGCCTCAAACACTTACTAGCTGGGTGACTCTGGGCAATTGATAATCCTGTTTACTTCAGTTCCTAATCTGTAAAATGAGCTGAAGAAGGAAATAGGAAACCACTGCAATGTCTTTGCCAAGCAAACCACCCCCTCCAAAAGAAACCCTGCCCCCCAAATAAGGTCATAAGAAGTCAGACATGTCTCAACAACAACAATATACACATCTTATTCCCTTTGTTCCTTAAGGACATATCAAAAGACCTGGACTTTAGGACCACTTCCACCATTTATCAGCTGGTGTTCCTTGGGCAAATCAAGTATCTTTTCTGCACTTCCATTTCCTTGTCTGTGAAACAAAGGATGTCTGACTCAAAGGGTTGTTATGAGGCCCAGATGAAATAATGGATGTGGTTTACTTTTACATTGCAAAGGAATGTACTAATGGACAAATGTAAAGTTATATTGTTATGAACAGTAGCATCCTCTGATATGGGGCTAGCCTTAGAGTTAGGAAGGCCTGAGTTCAATCACCAAGTCTAATACATAGTGGCTGTATGACAATCAGTAAATCATTTGTCCTTTCAGTGTTCCTGGCAACCTTTTAAGAATCTAAGTTGTAAGCAAGATGCTAATCTGCATTTCCCACATGGGAAATTATGTATACTGATGAAATCTAAAGGCCAGATGCCCTGCCCCTAATTAAGTATGTCTTTCTGGAATGGCCTAGTATCCTTTAGCTGAATGTTATTTTTTTCTATCCATGAAGTAATTTTTTTTAAGTTATTTCTATTCTTAGCCTATAACACCTTTGTGGATGTGTTCCATAATGGTACTTATCTTTCCTGTGATTTCATATAACCAAGTACCTTGCAATAAAATTTTGAAATAACAACACACAGTTCAAAAGAATACAACACAGGTATTTGTAGAGATGAGAATCAGATCAACTCCAGGAACCAAGCAAACTAATCTTATGTTATACTGACAGAGACAATCTTCTCAGATGCGATGACATGTAAAGTGCTTTGAAAATTTTAAACACTGTTTAAACTCTAGATATTATCATTACTCTTGTTTTTGTTTGTTTTTATTGTAATTGAATTTTTAAAGCCTCTTCTAAAGGTAATGAATAGAAAATATGGGTGAATAGACTAAGCAACTAGCAAAACGATTGTTGGATGAAAAAAACCAAACTATTGTTGGATGGAGTAGTTGAAAAGAATCGGGTTTCTACAGTTACCTACTCAAAGGAGTCTAGATGGCCAGAATACTAAATTACAGTTTGAGTAAAACCTTATGTATTATTTACAAGTACAGTGGGAGCTGTCAGGTCAGTTAAATCAATTATTCACCATTTGTTCAATTTAACTTTGTATAAATCTTCATTTTCTCACTCAGCAAATTCCAAATTTATTGCAAAGCCATATGTACTGTCAGTAATGAGGATAAAGTACCAAGTATAAAGCTGAAGACAGTCTGCTAAATTTATAAGTGATACCCCCTTGACTTACTCCATTCCCCTGGCACTCCCCCACACCCCAACCATCATCTTTCCTTTTGATCTTTGCATGTAAGTCATAAATAGGACCTCTATACATCCATCCTGGGGACAAGAATAACAAGATATCTTTGTTTGAGAGTCTGGAACTGCAGAAGACCCAGAATCTCACATTGAATTTTCTCCCAAAGACACTGTAACTCCAGTCCATTTGAGAGAGGAGATTGTGCTCAGATCTTATCCCTTTTGTGTAAACTGATGAAAATTGTCAAGCCAGCCCAGTTCATTCCTTTGTGACTTTCATGACCAAAGCACAACCTGGGAACTCTGAGTGAGGGGTTTTTACAAAGGCTAAAAGGAAGAATTGCAAACATCCGTGGTTAAAGAGAGCTATGAGGCCATTTAGTTTAACCAGCACCTGACCAAGATTCCTCTTTACAAACTACCTGATAAGAGTTTCTCCAGGCTTTATTCAAAAACCTCCAAATGATGGGGAAACCATTACTTCTCAAGGAAAACTGCTCCATTTTTGGTCGGATCTTATCATCAGGAAGTTTTCCCTTTAACCTCTATTTTCCTTTTTTTTCACCTTCCATCAATTATTATTAGGTCTACCCTCCGAGGCCCTGCTAAGAAACTGCAATCGTTCCTTCACATGACAATCCTTGGAACTCCTTAGGATGGTTGATATGTTTGTTAAGTCTGATGGTTTTCAAGATAAATCTCTCTAAACTGGAGAAATTAGTAAAACTTGGCTTAGGCTTTGATACCACAGGAGTGAAGGATTCAACAAATGTATAAGTGCTGCTGTGTGACCAGCAGGATGAGAAATTTTGAAGGAGATGCAATCAATCAACCAATCAATCCACAAACATTTATTTCACTCTGGAAAGCAATTTGGAATTATGCCACAAATTACTAAACTGTGCATACCCTTTGACTCTTAATACTGCTACTGTGCCTACATGCAAAAGAGATCAAAGCAGGAAAGGACTCACATATACAAAGCATTTATAGACACCCTTTTTGTAACAACAAAGAACTAGAAACTTAAAGGATCCCCATTAATTGAAAAATGACTAAACAAATTTTGGCATATGAATGTAATGGAATGTGATTGTGTTATTATAAATGATGAAAGGAATGGTTTCAAAGAAACCCAGAAAGACTTGTGTGAATTGAGATAGAGTGAAGTAAGCAGAACCAAGAGAATAATTTATTAGATTACAACAACATCACTGTAAAGACAACTTAGAAAGGCTTAATAACTCTGATCAACACAATGACAAACCACAATCCCAGAACACCATTCATGAATTATGCTAAACATAAACTGACAGTGAGATGATGGATTCATGGAGCAGAATGAGACATTTTCAGATGTGGTCACTGTGAGATTTTAAAAAACAAACTTTGATATCTTGACCATGGATATTTGATTTTAAGGGGTTTGTTTTGTTTTATTTTTTTTTCTCCAATAGTGATCAATGGGAAGGAAAGCTTTATTTTTATTTTAAAAAATAATTTAACTTTAAAGGAAGAAAATTTAGTAAGCACCCACTATATGCCAAGGGTTGTATAAATAAATACAACCCTTGACAAAAGTTTGTAGTCCAATAGGAAACATAAAATGCTAAAAATAAATAAATCTAACAAATATTATAAGACAATGGGTACATAGGGAGACCACAAGGTGGTATAAGGACAAATTAGTTTTTTGGGTTTTTTTTACTACCCATCACAGATAACAAGTCCTTTAGAAAAAATGTAAAATTATGGAAAGTTGTTTCCTCCTATAACTCCCAACTCCTTTTCTTTATCCAATAGCTATCCAAAGACCTTCTCCCTTCTCTGTTGATGCTCCAGACTTTGACTATCTTTTCAAGCTCAAAATAATTCTCCTTCTTCCTGATCAAAACTCCCATTTTCTCAGCCTGATGCTATCAAGTAAGTGTAGGATTAATTAAAATCATTCATAATAAAATGAAATTAACATTAACACTTAATCCTCCCAAGGGGTATTTGCATTTTAAAAGAAGACCTTGTAAATTCAACTACATATCTAATTGATGAAAAGTGACTGGGGATTTTTCTTTTCTTTAAGGAGCCAGATAGCAACACCAGGAGAACAATAGTATGTAAAAAATTTAACTTTTACAGTAGGAAGAACTTTGGGATCTGGGATCATTGAAAATGCTGTATAATTTCCCAATTTGCAGAGGGGAGGGGTAAAAAGAAGGTGGAAGAATTAATAGATAACTATATATAATTATATATGTGTATGTATATACATATATGTATATTCACACACATATGAATATACAGATATATTCATACATATAGACATATGTATTGTAGAGTCCTACTGATATGTATATATGTGCATATACATATATATAAATATATATAACATCGCCATATCTATGGACATATAGACATAAATGCATAAATATACACCTTCACAGTGTCCTACTATATTTGTAAGTATATATTATAAATACCTATATATATGTTTGTATTCCATAAATAATAATGGAATAAGTGAAAAAAACACCTGTCCAACTTCATGGTATAAAGTATAAATATAAATAAATATATGTATATATTTTTCTCATCTATTGACTTTTTGGAATAACTATGAATTTCACTGAGAAGACTCTGTATTGTTCTAAAGTTCAATGTGAAGAGTATAATTTTATCCATGAATACAAGCATTTGAAAAATAGAAGAGTAACAATATTGGTATTTGTACCACACTCAGATTTGTAAAGATTCATTCACTCATTCACTCATTTGAAGCTCTCTGCAATTCTATGAAATGCTATGGTAATTATTAAACCTATTTTTATTGGTCCAATTTATTTAATTTTTAATTTATGGATTAAAACAAGCATTTCCATAACAGTATAATAAAAATATGATTGCACATGAAACTGCAAATCCCACCATGAGCAACTTGCTAGTCTTTTTAAATGTGTAATAAAATTGTCATATAAATTTCTTTTTCCCCTCCCCCCTGCCTCACGTTAGAGATGACTTCCATTAGACACAAGTAGGTATATATAAATATGTAAAATTACATATATATATACTTCTATTTATCAGTACTTTGGTTGCAGATAGAATCTTCATATGTCTTTTTAAGCTTGTGTATTTATAATAATGAAAATTACTTAGTTGCTCAAAGTCATCATTGAAAGAATATTGTTGTTACTTTATACAATGTTCTCTTACCATTTTGTGTGTCTTTCTATGTGAGCTCATAATTTCTTATAGCACAGCAGTATTCCATCACAATCATACACTACAACTTGTTTAGCCACTCCCCAAGTGATGGGCATCACCACAATCTTCACTTCCCTGCCACCACAAAGAAAGCCAATAAAAACATCCCATTCACATTCAAAATCATAATAACTATTTATGAATTTCCCTCCATCCTACCTCTTACTCACTATCTTCTCTCTCAGCCCCTTTCCCCACTCTATCCTCTCCCCCCACTCTCTGAGAGAACCAAGGGAACAAGCATTTATTAAGCATCAACCATATGATAGGCACTATAGAAAAGGCTTTTCAAATATTATTTCAATTACTCCTCACAAGAACCCTGGGAGGCAGATGCTATTTTTATCTCCATTTACTGATGAGGAGGAAACTAAAGCAAACAGAAGCTAAGTGACTTGCCTAGAGTTATATAGCTAGTAGATGTTTGAGGGCCAGATTGAAACTCAGATCTTCCTGACTCCAGACCCAACTCTTTATCCAGTGCCTCCAAGAGTCACAAAGTTACTTTCTCAGACTAGAATCAAGATGTTCTTGACTCCAAATTCTAAACTCTATCAATTACACAAAGCTAGGAAGTTCACTGCACTATACAGGAATCAAGCCTGGTCATTTTCTCACTGAACTGAGAAGAATTAGTCACCTACCTCTTTTTGTGAAAAGGTAGACAAATGCAAAGTTCACTGCACCAAGGGACCATGTTATCTCAGCTTAAATGTTGGCTCTTACTAGCTATGGGACCTTGGACAAATCACTTCATTGCTTTCTATTTCCTATATCCAAAATGGGCATAATGACATTGTTGAAGTAGTTGTGAGGGAAATGCTATGAAAACATTAAAGTACTATATAAATGCAAGTTATTACCACTTAGCTGCAGGAATTGTTGATGAAAAAGAATTACATAAGTCTTAAAGCTTACAGAAACATGAAATGATTACTGCCTACCTCATAGGGTTGTTTTTGAGGAAAACAATTATAAACTTCAGTGATATACAAATATGAATTATCATTTCAGAGAATTTGTGGTTTTGGTCACATTTACTCCTCCACCACTTTCCTGGTAACCCTAAAATAAGATTTCACTGAACCATTTCCTGAAATCAATGACTTCTTATACTTCCAGCCTTGCTTCAGAAAAGCTAGGTATGAAAATTAGTTTGCTTGGGGAATCATCTTCACAATTAAAAATGACATCCTTCAAGATGACAGAGTATAAGCAGGAACCCTGCTGAACTCTCCCATTATTCCCCTCCAAACAGCTTTACAAGAATTCTTCAAGTCAAATTTTGGTGTGGCAGAGTCAATAGTAGGTCTCAGTGAGACATTTTTTTTTCCAACCTAAGACAACTCAGGATGTAGGCAAGAGAAGTCTGAGACAGAGTGGGTTCCCTTCTGTAGTACCAGCAGTGGGCACTGGAAGTGGCTATGACAGTAATAGAGGCAACAGCAGCATCTTCAGGAGCACTTAGCCCAGAGATGAAATTCTAGGTCACAGTTACAGGACCAAGAAGGATGCTCAGTCATAAGGGAGCAGGGGCCCTAGTCATAGTTCCAAGGCAGAGAGGAGCACTAGCACTTGTGGTAGCAGGACAACAGGGGCCCTGGTTACAGATTCAAGGCTAAGAAAATCTCTAGGGGGCAGCTAGGTGGCACAGTGGATGAAGCATTGGCCCTGGATTCAGGAGGACCTGAGTTCAAATCCATCCTCAGACACTTTATACTTACTAGCTGTATGACCCTGGGCAGTTCAAAACCATCATTGCCCTAAAAAAAGAAAAAAGAAAAGCTCTAGCTCTTGTGGCTGCAAGGGAACAGGAGTCATTCCCTGGGTATAGACCAGAACAGTAGTTACCACACCTCCACCCTTCCCCTGGATCACACTACCTTGAAAGCCCCCAAAACCTGCAGACCCCCAAAACTAGATCTGAAAACAACAGCACAAAAAGGCCTGAAACTTGGGACACAATCTTTCCACACCCAAGTGAGCAAAGATCAACTTTAACATAAAGTTCAAAATCAAGAAAATGAGAAGAAAAATGAAAATGAGGGGAAAAAATAATTTGATCATAAAAAGCTAAAATGGTGGCAAGGAAGACCAAGACATAAACTCCAAAAAAGGGGAAAATGGGAAAATAACTACAAGAAAACCTCTAAGGAAAATGCTAATTGGACCCAAGGCCAACATGAATTCCTGGAATGGCAAAAGAAAGAGATAATAGTGGTAAAGGAAAAAATTGAGAAAAGAAATGAGAGTGATGCAAGAAAAATATGAAAAGACAATAACTTGGTGAAAAAGGCACAACAAATAATTGAGAAAATAACACCTTAACAGAAAGCTGGCCTGCTTATAAAAGAACCAGAAATATTCACTAAAGAAAAGAACTTTTTAAAAAGCAAAATTGACCAAATGGAAAAAAGAGGCACACTGAAGAAAATAATTCCTGACTACTGATTCCATGAGACAATAAGAAACAGTAAAACAAAGTTAAAAGACTACAAATGCAGAAGAAAATGTGAAATATCCCATTGGGAAAAACAAATGACCTGGAAAATAGACTGAGGAGAGATAATTTAAGAATTATTGTATTACCTGAAAGCCATGTTCAAAAAAGACCCTGGACATCATATTTCAAGAAATTATTAAGGAAAATACTTAGAGAATCCTAGCGAATCAACTCAAAAATTACTTGGAACAATGAACAACTTTAGAAAAGTTGCAGGATATAAAATAAATTCATAAAAATCATTAGCATTTCTATACATGACCAACAAAATCCAGCAGAAAGAGATAGAAAGAGAAATTCCATTTAAAGTAACAGTAGATAATATAAAATACTTAGGTCTACTTGCCAAGACAAACCCAAGAACTCTATGAACACAATTACAAAACATTTTTCACACAAATCAAATCAGATCTAAAAAAAATTGGAAAGATATCAATTGCTCATGGATAGGCCGAGCTAATATAATAAAAATGAAAATTATACCAAAATTAATGTACTTATTCAGTGCCATACCAATCAGACTACCTAAAAATTATTTTATAGAGATGAAAAAAATAATAACAAAATTCATCTGGAAAAACAAAAAGTCAAGAATATCAAGGGAAATAATGAAAAAAAAAATGCAAAGGAAGGTGGGTTAGCTGTACCAAATCTAGAGCTCTACTATAAAGCAGCAGTCATCAAAGCTATCTGGTACTGACTAAGAAATAGAGTGGAGGATCAGTGGAATAGGCTAGGCACAGGAGACACAATAGTAAATGACATTAATAATGTACTGTTTGATAAACCCAAAGACTCCAGCTTCTGGAATAGGAATTCAGTATTTGACAAAAAACTGCTGGGAAAACTGGAAGATAGTATGGCAGAAATTAGGCAAAGACCAATATCTGACAACTTATGCTAAAATAAGGTCAAAATGGATACATGAATTAGACATAAGAGGTGATACCATAGGTAAATTAGGAGAGGAAGGAATAGTCTACCTTTCAGATCTTTGGAAAGGAGAGCAGTTTATGACCAAACAAGAGATAGAGAATATTATGAAATGCAAAATGGATGATTTTGATTACATTAAATTAAAAAGATTTTGTACAAACAGAAGCAATGCATCCAAAATTAGAAGGGATGCAGAAATCTGGGAAACAATTTTTATGGTCAGTACTGCTTATGAAGGCCTCATTTCTAAAATATATAGGGAACTAAATCAAATTTATATGAATCTTAGTCATTCCCTAATTGAGAAATGGTCAAAGGATATGAACAGGCAGTTTTCTCATGAAGAAATCAAAGCTATCTATTCCCATATGAAAAAATGCTCTAAATCACTGTTTATTAGAGAGATTCAAATTAAAATAACTCTGAGGTACCACCTGACACCTATCAGATTGACTAATATGACAAAAAAGGAAAAGAATAAATGTTGGAGAAACTGTGGGAAAATTGGAACACTAATGCATTGTTGGTGGAGCTGTGAACTGATCCAACCATTCTGGAGAGCAATTTGGAATTATACCCAAAGGGCTATAAAGCTGTGCATACCCTTTGACCCAGCAATACCACTTTTGGGTCTTTTCCCCAAAGAGATCGTAAAAAGGGAAAAGGACCCACATGTACAAAAATATTTATAGCTGCTCTTTTTGTGGTGGCAAGGAATTGGAAATTGAAAGTATTTTAAAAAGTATTTTATTATTGTCTCCCTCCCTCCCCTCCCTCCCCCCCGCCCAGACAGCAGGTAACCTGATATAGGTCAAAGAGGAAAAACCTCAAAACAGAAAACCAACAGCACCAAAAACAAAAGAAATTATTGTTATGGAGAAAAATTTGAAATTGGAAATTTTATATAAACAAATGTTGAAAACTATTTACATTTAACTGGAAAATAATAAGCAAAAGAACTAGGATTACAACTAAGAATCACCTACCCAGCAAAACTGAGTATAATCCAATAGGAGAAAAGGATTTTTAATGCATTGGAGGACTTTTAAGCATTCCTGATGAAAAGACCTTAGCTGAATAGAAAATTTGACATTCAAAACAAAACGCAAGAGAAGTATAGAAAGATAAACATGAAAGAGTAATCATGGGACTCATTAAACTGTTTATATACCTATATAAGAATATGATATATGTATCATCCTAAAATTGTATTATTATTAGGTAAATTAGGAGTCTCCATAGAAAGAGGGCATGGATATGAGCCAATTACTTCGCAATGATCTCCAAAAAAAATGAAAGGATGAGACATTAGGAATACACTGAGAAAAGGAGTAAGGGAAAGGTAGAATGAGGATCTTTTTTCTAAAAAAATAGGCTCATAAGGACAAACTTTTTCTACTGGAGGGGGAAATGAGGGAATGGCTAGTAGCAAAATTCTTGAACATTTCTCTCATCAGAATTGGTCCAAAGAGTGAAGAATACGTGTGTGCATGTGTGTGTATATCTATATTTATCTCTCTCTCTCTCTCTCTCTCTCTCTCTCTCTCTCTCTCTCTCTCTCTCTCTCTATATATATATATATATATATATATATATATATATATATATATATATATATATATACACTCAGTCAGATATAGAAATCTATCTTATCCAATAGGGAAATAGAAGGGTAAGGAGATAGGAGAGAAAGTGGGGAGATATAACAAAAGGGAGGGCAGATTAAGGGAGTTAGCAATCAGAAGCAAAACAGACTTTGAGGAGAGAGGATAAAAAGAGAGAGAAGTACAAACAGAAGAAAATGGGATGGAGGGAAATGCAGTTAGTAATCATAACTATGAATGTGAGTAGAATAAGCTCCCCTATAAAATGAAATTGGATAGCAGAAACCAGAATACAACAATATGTTGTTTACAAGTGACACTCTTGAAACAGAAAACAAAGTAACAAAAAGCAGTTAAAATAAAAGGGTGGAGCAGAAACTACTATGCTGCAGCTAAATTTAAAAAAAAAAAAGTCAGGAGCAGTAATCATGATCTCAGACAAAATAAAAGCAAAAATAGTCCTAATTAAAGGAGATAATCAGAGAAACTACATTTTGCAAAAAGGTATAGGCAATGAAGTATTATCAAAAATTTTATAACAATTTTCTTTGACAAAGTCCCAATTTCTCAAATATATAGATAACTTAGTCAAATTTATTTTTAAAAAAATAAGAGCCATTTCCCAATTGATAAGTGGCCAAAGAATATGAAGGAATAGTTTTCAGAAGAATAAATCAAAGCTATCTATAGTCATAATAAAAAAATCTAAATCACTATGGATTAGAAAAATAAATGCAAATTAAAACACTGAGCTACCACTTCACACACATCAGAAATGAACAATTCTCTAGATGAAGAAAAAGAGGCATACTAATAAATTGTTGGTGGAGTTGTAAACTGTTTCAACCATTCTGGAGAACAATTTAAAACTATGCCCAAAGGACTATAAAGCTGTGTATACCCTTTGAACCAGCAACACTATGACTAGGTCTATACTCCAATGGGATCAAAGGAAAAGGAATGGACCAAATTATTTACAGCAGCTCTTTTTGTTGTAGCCAAGAATTGGAAATTAATAGAATGTTCATCTATTGAGGAATGGCTAAACAAGTTGTGGCATATAATTGTGACGGAGTAATTACTACTGTGCTATAAGAAATGATGAAGTGGGTGGTTATAGAAAAATGCATGGCAAGGACTATATGAACTGATACAAAGTGAAGTGAGAAGAACTGGGAGATCCTTATGATAGTAACATCAATGTTGTAAGGATGATCAACTATGAAAGACTTTACTATTTTGATCAATAAAATTATTTAAGACAGTTCCAAAGAACTCATGATGAAAAATGCTCTCCACCTCCAGAGAAACAACTGATGAACTCTGAGAGCAAACTGAAATATAATTTTCCCATTTTATTTGATTTTTTGTGTTATCATTAATATGGAAATATGTTTTGCATAATTTCACATGTATGATTGATATCATCTTGCTTGCCTTCTCAGTGACTGGGAAAGAGATGATGGAAGGGAGAGAATTTGCAACTCAAAATTTTAAAAGAATGTTTAAAATACATTAAAAATTTTATAAAAACATCCTTATTTTTTCTTTTCTTTTTTTTGAGGGGGAGGGGGTGGCAATGGGGGTTAAGTGACTTGCCCAGGGTCACACAGCTAGTGTCAAGAGTCTGAGGTCAGATTTGAACTCAGGTCCTCATGAATCCTGGTCTGGTGCTTTATCCACTGTGCCACCTAGCTGCCCCCTAAAAACATCTTTATTGAAGTTGACAAGATAAAGAAGTGAGAAAGGCATGAAAATCTATGATCGGTTCAATCCTAGGACATGTTATTAAACTCAGTTAATTGTACCATGTTCCTGAAATTTCAACTGAGAGATTTTGAGTGTTATGACTACCGAAAAAATTTGGCCAATTCACAAATGGCATACTAGACTGACAAGTTGACAGAACCTTTCAAGTCCTACTGCCTCTTCTTATATAATATTGAACAAGGGTTTCAAGCTTTCGCCTTTGTCAAGAATTTAGAATACATAATCTCTAACTGTTCTTATAACTCTAAAATTCAGTTGGAAAATTCATTCCAATTCCTCAAAAGAATAGAGTTTCTTGAGGGCAGCTAGGTAGCACAGTGGATTGAGCACCGGCCCTGGATTCAGGAAGACTTGAGTTCAAATCTGACCTCAGGCACTTGACACTTACTAGCTGTGTGACCCTGGGCAAGTCACTTAACTCTCATTGCCCCACAAAAGAGAAAAAAATGAGTTTCTTGAGTACAGGGATTATTATTGTCTCTGCACAACCATTATTTATCACAGTATCTGGCACATAGGATGTCTTCAGTATATATTAGTTGATTGATGATCAAATGCGCCCAAAGTCATAGCATTCTCATCCTGGTATCTGAGATTTAGGTCCAAATGCTTCAAAATAATTATTTCAGATTCCCTGAAACCAAAAATGGTCTGAGTAAAATTATTTTACAGGAATATCATAGGTTCATTTGACCACGCAGAGCACTGACTGCCTGGAAATGATCACCAGGAAATTAATGGGACTGCAGCTGTGTCAGGACTTAATGGTCTATATGGGACTGCTTACCTGGGGCCTTTGACATTGGGATTAGAAGCACAGGAAAGAAAGGGAGCCAGGAGGCTTCTAGCCATAACTAGATCAGCTTCCTTTGTTTCTTGAGTTTGACTCACTTTGGAGGAAAAAGTAATTGCAGGGCCAGAAAATCTAGGGACTTATCCCAGGTCAAGAGTCATGAGGTCAGCCTAGGAAGTTAGTGACCTAGCTCTCATAGATGTGGTCCCAGTCAAAGGCCTTAGGTTTTAGTTACTCTATGCCTTCTCCTAGAAATTTTCTTACTTTCCTCATTTAAAAAACAACTACATTATTGGTGGGGGTATGAAAGATTTATGTCAGAGAAGGTTTTGAAGTTCATACAGGATTTAGCAGGAAGTGAAACATACAGGGTGAGTTACTCTGTTTGGGGCTTGGTCCCTGAGCTTTGTTCTTACCTTTCCCATTATAGCTACATAATTTAGAGAATAGTAAACAGGATACCTATTGTGGCTGGAGCTGACTTTCTGGGGAAGGAACCCTGACTTAATCTCTTTAGGAAAATTGCATAGTTCTGATTTATTATTAGCTTCATCATGATGTTAACCATTTAAAAGCAAAGGGCACTTGGTGAAGATGCCCTCTGGAGTGAGTTCAATCAGATTTTAATAACCGTTCATTGGCCAGTGGGCTACAGATGGAAACTCTTATAGACAGGACAGTTTTAGAGCTACATGGGGCCTTAGAGATTTTCTCATGCAATGTTTCCCAACTGCCAGTCGGCAGCAAATTTTTACCAAGCCACAAAACTGAGTAATTATTGTTATGGACAATAAAAATGATTAGCAATTAGCTAATTATTATTAGACTGGGTCCTTAATTATTAAAATCCACAAGCTTAGAGATAACTACCCTTCTTTGCTCCACCTACCTGAAAAATATTTGTATCTAGAGTAAGTATTGGCCTTACCAAGAGAGTGAAGCAAGTAGATTCTGGAAGGAGAAATAGATCTTGACATTTGTATGCCATTGAAAGAAGAGGACTAGGAGGAGAGGAAGCACATCCCAGATTGAACCTTCATTATGGGAGACAGGTCTTTGTAGGGGAGAAGCTTGAGGTGGGATAGGAGGGGGCAGGGGCAGGGATGGGATAGCAAACCCTGAACTGTGGTATCAGGACTCTCTAAATTTCCTGCCCTAGGACAAAGCTCTAGTGGCCTTGTCCTAGTTTTTAATTATACTTCCCACTTTCCCCTACTTCCAGTTTCAATTGGCTTCAGATATTTACTAGCTGGGTGATGCTGGGCAAGTTACTTAAATGTCTGTTTTCCTCAATTGCTTCAACTGTAAAATGGGGATAATAGCATTTACCCCCAGGGTTCTTATGAGGATTGTAACGATTGGAATGACGCCAGCTGCGGGAGACTTACTGCAGGATGCTCTGCCCTGAGGAGAAGGCGTCTGAGGGCGAGACATGCAGCTCTTTGGTGTCAGGAAGAGATGTTTGCTTGTGGGAGGAAGAGGGGGCGAGGCTGGTGCTCTTGCTTTTTCATCAGGACTCTAGTTGAGAGTGGAGCGAGAAATGCGCTCTCCCTTTAATAGTTAGATGAATCTAGGCCTTTCTCTCTCTCTTTACCAAATTCTTATTCTCTTTAATAAATGCTTAAAAGTCTAACTCTTGCTAAAGCTTATAATTTATTGGCAACCACTCATTAGATATTTTTTTTTGGTGGGGCAATGGGGGTTAAGTGACTTGCCCAAGGCCACACAGCTAGTAAGTGTCAAGCATCTGAGGCCGGATTTGAACTCAGGTACTCCTGAATCCAGGGCCGGTGCTTTATCCACTGCGCCACCTAGCCGCCCCCTCATTAGATATTTTAGACAGTATAGCTAGAATTTTAGCCCCTTACAGGATCAAATAATACAATATTTGTAAACTTGCTTAGCAGATAGTAGGTACTATGTAAATGCTTATTCCCCTGCATTTGATCATTTGATGTTCACAATAACCCTGGAAATTTGGTGCTATTCTTATCCCCATTTTTTTTTCCGGGCAATGAGGGTTAAGTGACTTGCCCAGGGTCACACAGCTAGTAAGTGTTAAGTGTCTGAGGCCAGATTTGAACTCAGGTCCTCCTGAATCCAGGGCCTGTGCTTTATCCACTGAACCATCTAGATGCCCTCTATCCCCATTTTTCAGGTGAGAAAACTGAGGCAGAAAATGATTAAGTGTCTTACTCATAGTCACAAAACCATTAAGTATATGAGGCAGGATATGAACTCAATTCTTCTCAATTTCAGACCCAACACTTTATCTACTACTACACTCGGCTGCTAAATTCCTCATTTTAATCATTTACCTAAGGTCCCAGAACTATGTTCTTTCCACTACACCAAACTGCCTCTTTAACTCAGCTTTACTTATTTATTTGATATTTACTTATTTACCTATTTATTTATTTTTATTCATCCAATTGTTTATGCATTCATTCATTCATTCAATTGTTTATCCATTCATTCATTCATTTATTTGTTTTTTTGCTGATTGGGTCCAGGCATTTGATTTTGCCAGTGTGTGGAATACATAGTGTGGGAAATCTTTGTACCAAAACAAATCATCAATTTGTTTGCAATTTTTATTCTTTGAGAATTCCTTGGGCACACTGATAGCTTAAATGACTTACCCATAGCCATTTAGCTAGTTGGAAAGACAGGCATCTTGGACCCAGTTCTTCCTGATTGCAATCTGGCAATGATACCACATTGTTCATCACACTGCTCATCAGGGATAAAGTCAAGGATAGCAGCTAGTTCTTCCATGTCCTATTCCAATGGTGCTGAAATTATCCAAATGGGCCAATAAAAAAGTAGTGACAATTATGAAATGAACATGTTTGAAAGATTCCTAAAGAGTATAAAATGAGTCAACCGTATAGAAGTCCTCAACTACCAGTAAGCATATTCTCTTTCATATCATTTACTTGTGGGGAATATTTTCTGAGTGTTGAGCATTGATCCTGGATACCAGACTTTCATTTTGATAGGATTGGTGGCACAGTGAATAGATCTCCAGGCCTGAAGTCAGGAAGACTTGAGTTCAAATCTGACCTCAGACACTTACTAGTTGTATTACATTGGGCAAGTCACTTTAGCCCTGTTTGCCTCAGTTTCCTCATCTGTAAAATGAGCTGGAGAAGGAAATGGAAAGCTATTCCCAAAAGAAACCCCAGAGGGGGTCACAGTCAGGCATGGCTAAAATGACTGAACATCAAACAAAAGGATCATAGATTTAGAGCTCATAGGGATTTGAAGGTCAGTCAGTCCAGTTCTCTTATTTTACAAATAAGAAAATTCAGGTTGTTTGCCTAAGGTAGTATAGTAAGTGACAAAGGTAATGTTTGAACCCAGGACCTCTGACTCCAGAGTCAATGCTCTTTCCATTGTAAAGTGCGGCCTACTCATATCTGAGTTTGCTGTCAAATGCCTCATTCTTGATAGGATCCTGGTTACACTACCTACTTTTGGAGATAATAATACCTAACATTTATATAGCATTTATTGTGTGTCAGACACTACGCTGAGTGCTTTACAAAGATGATCTCATTTGATCCTCACAACAATCCTGCAGGGTAGATGCTATTATTATCCCCATTTTACAGTTAACGAAACTGAGGCAGACAAAGGTTAAGTGACACCCACACAGGTGATGAGTATCTGAGGTCATATTTGAACTTAGGTTTTCCTGACTCCAGACATAACACTCTATCCACTGCACCACTCAGCTCCCTAAATGAGATGAACCAAATAGTTGTCCTCATCTACCTTCCAAGAATGAGAGCTTCACCCAGAAGTCTTCATTAAATTCCAGGAATGCCACATTGTAATCTCAAACTGGCTAGAAGCTGATAGCAAAGATGGGGTCTAAAGACAATCTGGGTTGATGACCTCTATCTCAAAGAAGCAAAAAGGAATAGGCTATTCCAGATTCAAGTCAGAAGTCAGAAGGAAGAATGTGTTATTGCTTTTCTAACTATGCTATTTCATTGAATGCCTTTGCTTTTAATTACCCTCTCACATGTTGCCCTATTATCTCTGTTTTAAAGATGAGGACTTTCCCATGATCATATAGCTAGTAACTATCTGAGGCAGTTTGAACTCAAGTTTTCTTTTTTCCGTGTTTGACTGTTTATCCACTAGGCTCCCTTGTTGTATCACATCTTATGACTAACTAGCAAAAGAAAATACATCAACAGGGGCACATAAGCTCTAGTTTTGAGTGAATTGTGACTCTAAGAGCAACTTGCCTTTGAGTTGGCTGTCTTGGGGCTGTCTCAAATGCTATATCAGTTTTTGTTACCACCAGTTTAGTAGAAAGCATGGATCCTTGAATACTGCAGAGATAGGAAGAGGATACACCAATCTTCTTGAACTGTATTTGGAAGATGACCTTGAAATACTCCTGCCTGTCACTGAGGCTTTCATGAGCAGGAGCTGATCACACCATCCATTTAATATTAGACTCCTGCACCTGAGATCACACTGGCAGTGGGAGCAGAGTTTGCGGTGGAAGGAAATAAATGAAGGAAAGAGACTGACTAAATGAATGAAAGAAAGAAACTAACTAAGGCAGGGAATGGAGAAGTATGACCTGGGTGTTAGAGGTAAATCTTTTCTTTGTGCTGTCATGGTGGTGAATGAGGATGTTTACGGATATTTCTGATACTTTGGAATCATGGCTCATCATGAGCCTACATAAGGATTGGAAGAATGAATGATGATGAAGACTATGGTCGGATCCAGCCTAGAGTTGGCTGCCTGATTTATACCAATTGAGCTTATTCCAATTCCAGTCCCTAGAGAAAAAGTACTTGATGGTAAATATTATACATATGTGGCAATCACTAACTGATTACATGACTTCGGGCTAGCCTTTCTTTTCTATAACTACTTCCCCTTCTTCAAAACCTGACCCTACCTACCTCACAGGATTTGTATGTGGAATGAAATGAGGCATCAAATGAAAGTAAGGATACACTGCTGAGACCACTGAATTTGCAATCAGAAAATCTGGGCTTAAACTCTGGTTATGCTACCTGAGTGATGTTAGATGGGTCACTTCTTCTCTCTGGGTGTCACTTTATTGTGAAATGAAGAAGTTGGACCAGAAAACTTCCAGGATATTTTCTAACTCTAAAATCCTTTGATCCATCTATATCTAGATTTGCAATTGAGCAATTCTTATCTCTGACTCTTTTACTCTCAACCTCCTTTCAAGGTTCAGGTTAGGTATCACCTGTTATAAGAAGCCTTCCCTGATTCTCCCCGATGTTAGCACTTTTTTCCTCTTGATATTTTTGTAGTACCTTTTATCTACTTTTTCATTTATTTCTCTGTCTCCACATTGCCTTTCTTCAATAAACATGTAAGTTTCTTGAGGGTAGGTAGCCTTTTGGTTTTCTTTCTATCCCCATCCCCTACCCCAGTGTCTTGTATATAACAGAGCTTTAATTCATTTTGATTTTTATATTGTAAACATTTTGGAAAATTAGAAGCATTTTAGAAATACTAGGTGGCATTTATTAATTCCTCCAAAGACATACTAGTATAGCATTCAGTCCACTGAAGAAAGCATAACAGAGTTTTCCTTCAAATCTTACAATCCCATTGGCTCCTTGCACTCAACTGGGAAATAATCATGTTGACACTAGTATTTTTGATGGATTAAAATGAAAGAAATGCAACACACTCATGCTTCCAACAAGTTTCCATGGAAACTCCACTGACTCTTGGAAGGGATCCAAGTCACAAGAGTCATACTTCAGCTTGGAGGGAGATGATCAAAGGGCTTTTCTTTTTGGTTGAATTCTCCTTATGGCTCCCCAAATTTTGAATGAAAATTCTAATTGGGGGCAACACCACTCCTACATCCCTACAAAGAAGACCATGCTTTCTCCCTATTCCAAATAATAACAAAGATCTATTCAGGAACACTGGGTCCCAGAAGCCGGTGTCATTCCTAGTTGGCCACTCCTCCCTCCCAGTTTCATCCTAAAAGGGCTGTGTCCTTTGGGCTGGGAATAGAAGTGTTATGTATACCTGGGGCTTTGATGTCTATGTAATTTAGCAATCTATCATGAAAAGGACCAAAGAGACTTTCCTGCAATCCTAAAGGATATTATTATTGCTCTAGGGCATCATAACAACAAAAACAAAAATAAATGGCTCACATTTATATAGTACTTTACAATTCAAGAAGTATTTTACATACATTATCTCATTTGATCCTCACCATGACCCAGTGAGATCACGGTATTTATTATCCTCATCCTACAGATGAAGAAACTGATACAGAGAGGTTGTAACTTGCTTCTTCCTCTGATAATGATCCTTACATAGAAACATAGAATTTCAGTTAGAAAGAATTTTCAAAGCTGTCTAGTTAAATGTAACCTGGACAAGAATCCCTTATACAAAAAAAAAAACTAACAAGTGATGATGACTTTTCAAGTGAGGTGGAAGCCACTCTGTGATGGTAGGCAAGCCATTTAACCTCTGTTTCTCTCACTTTCCTCAAAAATACAATGCAGGTGAAAATAAATCCTGTTCTACTTTCCATGGTTGTTGTGAAGATCAAATGAAATAATATGTATAAAGTGCTTAGTATATAGGCCCTCATAAATGATTGTTGTGTTGAGGGTTTTTGGTTGTTTATTTTATTTTGTTTTTGTCCTTCTTTTTGAAGCAAGTCATTCTACTTGTCTTTCATTCTATTTAAAAACAGGAAGATGGAGGCTGTATTGCTAGCACTATGAAATGGTACATGGGTCAACTATTTACAAACTTCTACCCACCATTTTCACAGATTCTTTTTCTCTCTCTCCTTCTTATTCTTCCCTTTCTCTCTTCCTTCTGTTTTCTTTTCTTCCTCTCCATTTTTCCTTCCCTTTCTGTGATTCTCTGTCTGTCCTCCCATATTTACCTGAAAAGCTATGTACTATTACTATAATGAAAGAAGTACAAAAGTCAACTGCACTATACTAGAAAGAATATCAAATTTGGAATTTGAAGACCTGTCCTACTACTATCTACCAGTGTGATCTTGAGTAAGTCAACATAATGTTCTCTGTTTGTAATATTTCATCTTCCATGCCTGCTTAGCTCCATGCGCTGATCTGGCAAATTAATGTGTTTGGATTTTATACCAATGACTATTTTGTTGCACTTAAGTGAAAGAGATGAGAAACAAACAGACATTCAACAGCCAGCCTTTGTCAGGCTGTCTCCATATTTGCTCTTTGTACAGTCATCACTTAATATCTGTGGGTTTCACATTCATCATATTGGTTACTCCCAGGTTGGACATTGATAATTAAATAGAAACTTTTGGAGATCTGCAACGTACTATGGAAATTGCAGGTAAGGAAAATTTAAAAATAATAAGTCATAAATGCATGAATGTTGTACATTATTAATCTATTTTTATCATTCAATACCATTATTATACATAAATAAATTTATAATAAATGGGTAAATTGTGATGAAAGCTTCAATGAACTAAAGAACTATGGGTTATACACTCTCTTTAGGCATGCATCTTTTTTGTGCCTCTACCATGTAGACTCAGTCATGTAACTTTCTCCTATAGTATCCATTTTTATCTTGTGCTTTTCATACAAGAAGATCCAAGAAGCTGGTGCTGCAGCAACATGGATGTCTAAAAATACTCTACATAGTGTGTTAGATCCTAATGTCCCTTGTATAGAAACTATTTAAAAGTGGGTGTGGTGTGTTGTTTTACTTGCTTTCTGTATTAAATAAATATAATCAGAATTATTAAAAATAAAAGTTTGGGGTGGATCCTAGAGATATTTGAAGTTTTTCACTTTCATGGGAGCCCTGTGTTCCTATTCCCAGAGAATGTTGAGGAATGTCTCTACTTCTAAAAATATTGAGTTCTTTTTAAGGCTCACTTCAAGTGCCACCTCCTACAAGAGGCCTTTTCTGACTCCCTCAGTTGACTGTGTTCAACCACCAGCACCCTCCAATCCTGCCAAAATTACTTCATCTGTTGTATATATTTTAATTCATTTTTTAAAACTTTTAACTGCACATTCTTTCCTTTGTTCCTCCCTCCCCAATTAAGAAAGGAAGAGAAGCATAATCTGCTACAAACATGTACAGGCAAGCAAAACAAATGCTCAAATTGGTCATGTCCAAAAAACAAAAAACAAATATGACCTTCAATGTTTATTCTGAGATCACCTATCTGGAGATGAATGGCATGTTTCATCAAGATTCCTTTATAATTGTGGTTGTTGATTCTGTTGATCAGAGGTCCTAAGTCTTAAAAAGTTGGGGTTTTTTTACAAAGTTGTTGGTATTTTATTTTTTCTTTGTTCTTTTTACATTTCACTTTGTATCAGTTCATACAAATCTTCCCAGGTTTCTCTATAATGATCTCCTTAGTCATTTCTGATAGCACAATGGGATTCGATTAAAACTTCTATATATTTTGCATTTACTTAAACATGCTGTTTCCCTTAAAAAATGTAAGCTCATTAATGACATAGATTGTCTAATTTTTGTCCTTCTAACCTTAAGTCAATACAATCCCAGGTTCAAAATAGATGCTTAGTAAATGGTTGGTGTTAATTGAATTAAAATCACATCAACTCTCTGATGTTTGTTTCCTACTCTGTAAAATCATGAAGTTAGAATAGTTAACTTTTTTTTAAATGCCTTAAAATGCTGCAAACTATCTCTACATGTAACCGGAAAATAATAAAATACTTTTATGGAGAAAAAAAAAAGAAATAAAAAAATCAAGAGCTAAAAAAAACCCTTAAAAAGTTTCTTTAAAAAAAAAACACCCTGGTTCTAACAATTTATTGAATGCCTACTGTAAGGTGCATGATTCTAGGCACTATGGGAATTGCAAACTGTCATTTCATCTGTGATTTAACTGGGTATCTTGGAACTTTCGAATCCACTTGTTTGAGGACCCTCAGCTTGCCAAAGGTTATAAAAGGTGATGGGAGGTGGAATGTTAATCTGGACAATCTTGATCAAATTATTTCTGCCACCCAAGTAGATGAAATCACACAAGGGTCAAATAATCAAGATAACTCAGTCAATGAAATGCTTAATATGTGCCAGACACTATGCTGTCAGGATACAGATAGAGGAAATCCCTAACTTTGAAGAGCTAATAATTGAATAAGGAAGAAAATAAGCAAACAAGTTGTATAAGTGATAAAATAGGAAGTAATAAGGGAAAGAAGGAACTAGACTTAAGAAGGGTTGAGAAAAACATCCTATAAAAGATGGAATTTTAGCTGGGATTTAAAGAAAATCAGGAAAGCCATGAGTCTGAGACAGGAGAAAGAACATTCCAGGCAAGTGACATAGCTAGAGAAAATTCCCTGAGCCAAGAGATGAAGTGTCTTATCCTTGGAATAGCAAGGAAGCCAGTATCACTGGATCAAAGAGCACATGGTAGGGAAAGGTGAAAGAAGACTGAAAAGGTAAGGAAAGGGGAGGTTATGAAGGATTTTGAAGAACAAATAGAAGATTTCGTATTTTATCCTGGAGCTCAGGAGCCGCTGGAGTTTATTGAGTGGAGGTGTGTGTGTGTGTGTGTGTGTGTGTGTGTGTGTGTGTGATGATCAACCTGTACTTTAAGAGAATCACTTTAACACAGCAAAGTGCCTAAAATAATGTAGGCACTAAATACATGCCTATCTCCCTTCCCTTTTTTCCCCTAGTAAAATGCTTAGTACAATGCCTAGTACATAGTAGGTACTTGATAAATCTTTTCTTCCTTCCTTTTTTTTCTTTCTTCCTTTGAGCTGTTTAGAAAAAATGTTTAGAAAAAATGAAGGTATTTAACAATATTCCTGGACCCCCAATGTTAAAAATATGGGAGGGCACTGACAAAGAGCACACAGGGAGGGCACCCATAGATTAGTTGCAGTCTCTATCAGTCTTTCCACTATGCTACCACCATCCACATCGATGAGCCCATAGATCCATGTCAATATTTCAGCATACACAAGCACTGTTCTGGGTGTCAGGAATAAAAACACCAAAACAAAATCAGAAACAGTTCTTGTTCCTAAACAGGTTGTTGGTGTTGTTTGTACTTCATTTTTTTTGGTGAGGCAATGGAGGTTAAGTGACTTGCCCAGGGTCACACAGCTAGTAGGCGTCAAGTGTCTGAGGCCGGATTTGAACGTAGGTCCTTCTGAATCCAGGGCCAGTGCTAACCAGCTGTCTCCTGTACTTCATTTTTGAAGAGGACCAAAAACATCACAGTCAAGGTAAAAGTCAAGAGTGGTGATGGCTTGGGATACAATGGATAACCTTGGCATCTAAGATGCCTGACCAAGCTCTAAGCACTTCATAGCACCTCCTTCAACTGCCTTCGTGGCTGTTGAAGCAAATGATTCTTATTTGCCCATTCCAACAGGGGAAGTCTTCATATGCTTAGGGTAGACATCCCCCTAACTTACCAATGGATTTAAGGCTTGTTGGTTATCCTCAACCTGATTTAGCCAGTCTGCTGAGACAGTTTTACTGGAATATGACTGTCCTGCGTCCTTTAGCTTCTTGGATTGAGTGGTGAGAGTTGGGTGAAGGTGGACACCAAAGGTTGATGAGCAGCCCAAAAAAGGGCCTAACAAACCCTCATAGGAGAGGCCCTAGTCCTCCTGGAGCACCCCATGTATCGCGTTTGACTAGAATATAGAATATATGAAGGGAATGAATGAAAGCACATCTTATGTCAAGTATTATAAATTCTTAAGCACATCTTATCATGTCAAGTATTATTCCAAATTCTGGATACATTAAAAAAAGTGGAGATATTACCTGACCTCAAGTAGCTTACATTCTAGTGATGGATAGAGAAAATTTTTGGAAAATTATAGAGATGATGAGAGAATGACACACCTTTCCAGGTGCAATGACAATATCAATTTTATTGTGGCTCCAGAATTGGAAAGGAGAGGAGCTGGCAGGTAATTGTTCACTGAGAAAAGGCAGCAAGATGGCTAAAAAGATGGCAAAGGTTGAGAGAGGTTGGAGTTTGAGCCTAGATATAATGTATAACTAGAGGCATTCTCCCATGCTTAGACTTGGTGTTCTGAAAGCAAAAGGGTTAATTATTCCATGCCATGTTTTTGAGGGGGGTTTGTTTGTTTGTTTTTGTAAAATAAGACGAGAAAAGTTAGTTATAGCAAAGGTTGAAGTGGGGCTAGGTGCTTAAAAAGCCAAACCAAAGAGAATTTTATCCCTAAAGTAATGGAATCCTCAAAGCTGTTCAGTGACATGGTCAGAATTGTGCCATAGGAGAATTATTTTGGTTGAGAGTAGAGGATGGGTTGGAAGCGAAAAACACATCCAACACCACAAGACATTGTCAGGTCACCCAAGATGAAATGAATTTTCAGGAATATTTCCATGAACCAGTTGAACCAAGATCATTTCAGTCTCTATTAAGTAGACACTGTTTGCAAAGCATTTGCATAAAGCCTGAAATATAGAGCTAAAAGTAAAAGGTATCATTATGCTTTGATAATTATAATTAAAGAGACAGTGGGGAATCCCACTATTTCACTTTCTTATGCTTTTATCCAAACTCCAACATTGAGCAAGCCATCTACCTACTCTGGGCCAAAATGTCCTATCAGTATCTTGTGGGTGGCTTCTCCCTGAAGCCAAAGACCTGGAACAATTGCTTCTAGCAATCACCCTGGTAGTTCTCCCCATTACCACCTGGGGAGTAGTAAACTAGCTGAGGTTGACACCCACACTTAAGGACAACATTAATGGAATATACCTTTAAATTTTTTGGAAACTAACTTCAGGGGCAGCTAGGTGGCACAGTGGATAAAACACTGGCCCTGGATTCAGGAGGACCTGAGTTCAAATCTGGCCTCAGACACTTGACACTAGCTGTATGACCCTGGACAAGTCACTTAACCCCAATTACCCCACCAAAAAAAAAAAAAGACTCACAAAGTCTCTTAATTTCTTTGGGGTCAACTAAGTGGCATAGTGGTTAAAGCTTTGGTCCTGGATTCAGGAGGACCTGAGCTCAAATCCGGTCTCAGACACTTAACACTTACTAGCTGTGTGACCCTAGGCAAGTCACTTAACCCTCATTGCCCCCCCCCACAAAAAAACTAACTAACTTCATTTGATCCATTCTGACAGATTACTCTGAACACAACAACCCTGATGTTTCCAAGTATCTAATGGCCTTCCTTTAACTTCATCAGGGCTTAGTTCTAGAAGTTTTCTCTCAGCACCAGATTAAATTAATAAGAAAAGAGAATTGTTTTCTTGAGGAGGATAAAGAAATGTGGAAGTCCTAATTCAGTAAATGTTACTATATGATTAATAATTGTTTTTGATGATATGACATAGGTGGGGAAAAAGGCAGCAGAGGGGAGGTATGTTCTATATTTGTGACATCTTTGGAGTATAAAACTCCATTGAGGCAATGGAATTTTCTCCACTGAGACAGACTGGCAATGCACCTATAATTTATAGATATAGAAATTATAAATTGGATCAGCCATTGAAAGGTAAAATTTCTGAGTTCAAATCAGGCCCTTGGGGAGGAACACACATGTAACCAAGGCTCAAAGCCCATTTACATAAAACTCTTTTCATTGGCAGACATATAAAGCCAACATATAAAGAAACTGACACCTTGATTATCTATCCTTAGCATGTTAGGTTAGAAACTTTGGAGAAATTTTTTTCCCAAAGTCTCTCTCCCTTCAGGAAGAGGTTCCTGGGCCTAGAGTCAGGGAGACTTGTCTTTTTGAGTTCAGATCTCACCTCAGACACATACTAGCTGTGTGACCTTGGGGAAATCATTTAACTCTATTTGCTTCTGTTCCTCATCTGTAAAATGAGCAGAGAAAGAAATGGCAAACCATTCCAGTATCTTTGCCAAGAAAACCCCAAGTGGGCAGTTGGAGATGACTGAAAATGACTGAACAACAACAAATATCTCTTCCAGCTCCAGACCTATGATTCTATTACAAAGTAATTTCTAGGTGGTGGCAATAACAACTGGGGTCTGGAAGGTATGAGCATAGGCTTTCTATAGAGGGTTGTTTTTGAACTGAGCTTTTCAAAAAAGTGATTCCAGGATTCCATAGGACAGGGCTATACACGTGATTACACGGGTGATAATAAAAGTCAGCATTTCTATAGCGCTTTAAGGTTTGTAAAGTGTGTTCCTACTAACAATCCTGTGAGGGAAATACTTCTGTGTTTGTTATTATCATCTTCCTTTCAGAAATGAGAAAACTCAAGTTTGTAAAGGACTTATGCAGAGTAATTGCCTATAAGTATAAAAGTTGGAGTTTAAATGTAGGTCTTTTCTGACTCCAGATCCAATATTCTTTGGAACACACTTCCTGACAGTAAGATGAAAGATAATGTACTGGAACATCTTGCCTTTAATTTAATACTATGCAAGAACTGGAAACAAAGAAGATGACTGCTGATTGGGGAATGGCTGAACAAATTGTGGCATATAAATATAATGGAATACTACTGTGCTTTAAGAAATGATGTGTGTGATGAGTACAGAGAAACTTAGAAATATCTATATGAACTGATGCAGAGTGAAGTAAACAGAGCCAAGAAAATAATCTACACAGTGACTACAGCAATGGCAACAGAAGGAAGAATGAAGTAAAAAGTCAAAAGTAAATGTAACAAAATTCTCAATATCAAGTGAGACTAAAATGAAGAGAAATGAGAAAGCACCCCCTTCCAACCTTCATAGAAATGGGAGATCCAGAGTTTTTACATACTGTCCATGTTTTTGGATTTTTTTCAATGTATCATTCAGTTTTGCTGACTTTTTCTTCTTTAATACTGTCACATGAGATAGCTTTCAGGGAGGGGAAGAGGGAAGGATACATGGGATACTGTGCTGGTATTAAAAACAGAAAATATTGTACTCCCCAGTACTTGCATCCCAAGTTGACTACACTGTCTATATCCTTTGATCCAACAATACAACTACTAGGTTTATGCCCCAAAGAAAGAGGATAAGGACTTATATGCATATAAAGTCATAAAGCAGCTCTTTTTCTGTTGGCAAAAAGAACTGGAAACCAAAGAAGCTTCCATCATTTGGGGAATGGCTAAACTAAGTATGGTATATGGATGTAATTGAATATTATTGTGCTAACATAGTTTCAAAAAAACTTGGGAAAACTTTTATGAAATGATGCAGATTGAAGAGAGAAGAACCAAGAGAGTAATTAATGGAATAACAACATTGAAAACACTAACAATTTTGAGACTTAAAAACTCTAATGAGTTTTGACAATGACCGATCATGATTCTAATCCTAACCAAGAGGTGATAGATTCAGGGTACAGAATGAAATATAATTATTTTTTTAATATGGACAATGTAAGAATTTTTGTTTTCTTGACTATGAATATTTTTGTGAGGATTTTCTTTGATTGTGGCAAGGAAGTGAGAATGAGACAGTGTATTTTTGTTCATTGAAAATAATAAAATTAAATTTGAAAAAAACCAAAATGGTTTTGTGGAGGTGTTTAGCTAGTATGTATTAACAATGTTACTGGGGGAAAATGTTGACCAATGTTAGATGGGATATAACACCATTCTGTCTTGTCTTCACAAACCATGAAAATGCCCCAACATAATAAATTAAACATAAATTTATTTAAAAAAACAACAAAAAGAAAATGTGCCAGAAATTCCAATATCTTGAGAACATTCACTACTGAAGGTACTAAACAGTATAGTAGAAAGAATGCTGAATCTAGAATTAGGAAACCAAAGGTTCAAACCTTGTCTTCAACATTTGTCAGAAGTGGATAACTCACTCACAACCACTATGAATTATACTTTCCTAACCTATGAAATGAAAGCCAGTGCATCTCACATTGCTTTATAAAGCTGGAAAAACACCATCAAAATATGAACTATTATAATTAAGTCAATAAAGCATTGAAATAAATATGCATATGTCACAAAAGAATGAGTACCACACCGGATGATGAATCACAAGCTAACGAAACATTCAAATAAACACATATTATTTACGTGGATGCCTGTGGTGCTAGTATGCTAGCCTGTGGCAGTGCCAGTGTTTGAAAAAAAAACTAAGAATAAACCATTATGAAGTAGACTGAGTACTTCAAACAAGGTCTTTTTTTTTTTTTTTTTAGTGAGGCAATTGGGGTTAAGTGACTTGCCCAGAGTCACACAGCTAGTGTTAAGTGTCTGAGGTCACATTTGAACTCAGGTCCTCCTGACTCCAGGGCTGGTGCTCTATCCACTGCGCCACCTAGCTGCCTCGAGAAGTCTAACAACATAGTATTGATGTTAAGTGATTTTTAAAATGGCAAAGCAAATATATATTAGCATATATTTCATATTTCTTTATAGGCAATTTTACTTCTGCTAAATATATCACAGAATGCCAGAATTGAAAGAAACCTCCTAAATGATGTAGTTCAGCCTGTACCAAAACATAAATTCTCTTTACATCATGCTCTGTGAGTGGTTGCCTAGACTCTGCTTCAATTCCTCTATTGTGAAGGACTCAACCACCTTTTTTTTTTTTTTTGCAGGGCAATGGGGTTAAGTGACTTGCCTCTCAACCACCTTTTAAAGCATCCCATTCTAGATTTGAAGAGCTCTATTTGTGAAGTTCTTCCTCACATCAGACCTGCACTTTTCTCTTTTCAGTGTGTTTTTACTCTCAGAAGCCACATAGAACAAAACAAATCTCTCTTCTATGAAACAGCCTCACCAGTACTTAAAGCAGTTATCATACCTTCCTCATTGTTAAAGGTAATTTAACTGTTATATTTAATAATGTAACTGTAACTAAATGTGATTTAACTGATACTTTTAAAGAATTTTCATATAAATAAATTCACAAATCAGAAGAAAAAAACTTTTTTACAGACCACAGGCCTTGACTTTTGACTCAGAACCTGTGGACACTGAAAGTCCCTACCAATCTGTATGATTGGAAGCAAGACACAACTTCTTTGAATCTTAGTTGTCTCATTTATAAAATGGGGTTTCTTTCAAAGAAGGGTCCCATGCCCTTCCTTGCAATAAACCCATGTAGTTCTAAAATTAAAGTTTCTACTTGAAAAAATATATAGTTAAAGTTTATTGTGGGCTTATTATGATATTCTAACCAATTTATGAGTTTAACACAGTACAATAGTATCATTTAGATACTTGCTGCAATATTTACTACCACTTGACAAAGGGAAGAAATTGTACAGTACATCCTCTGTTGGTTAATTCCTTCTAGGTAAAATGCTTTCAATTCAGGTCACTGCCACCAAGTGTTGTCACCGTATGGGGTGTCAGCAAAATGTTTTTCTCCCATACACAGTCAGTTTACTCTCAAAGCATATTGCACACATGTATACATCAGAATATTTATTAATGTTGACTAAAAACTAATGCCTATGTTTCCATGTTAACAAAGAAAGAAAACCATCATAAGCAAGATTTTAAAAAAATATACATATAAGGAATCTTATGACTTCATCAAATTGGAAAAGATCTGTGAATTAACTGATGAGGATAATTCTTCCAATGATGCAATTCACCATGACTCTGTGTCCTAGTCAACAGTTTTGTTATTTGTTGTACCCCAACCCCAAAATATCAGCCAGTGGCTTAGTGATTCATTTCAATTCAAACCAATGCTACAAACATTTTAAGTACTTACTATGTGCAAGGTGCTCTGCTGGGTGCTGGAAATACCAAGAGAAAAAGAAAATGGTTCCTGCCTTCAAAGAGTTTATAGTATACTAGAACAAGATGTTTCACACTTAGCTGATCTAATTTTTTGACAGTAGTCATATAAATCATCACCAGGTCTATATGTGAAGTCTTTATAAACTGTGAAAATTCTCAAGAAGCTTGGTTTCCATAAGTTTACCCAAGGACACTGTAAAGAATTAATTGTTATTTGAGGTTTTTATGCCTCAGCGCACACTGGCCTGGGGCTCCACAAACCTCAGTGCTCCACCCACTGGTTGTAGCCATTGGGAGGGCTCTGGCACCTCACGTCATCACCACTCACCGACGCCTACGTGAGCCTGGCAAAATTATAATGATTGGAAGCCTAGTGAGGGCAGTCATGTGACTGTCAGAGAGGCCATCCCATTGGCTGGGGCTGTGTGGGGAGTTTCTAGGTTTGGGGAGGAGAATTGGGCATTCTAGGTGGAAGCTGGAAAGCGACAGGTGTTCTGCTGAGTATTTTCAGCTGATTCCTGGGTGGTGGTATTTTTCAGGTATTATAATTTCCCTTTCCCCATTTTATTTCCTTTCCCTTAATCCTACTGATCCTATTTGTGTTTTGTTTTTAAGTTCGTTCTTGTTAAAATAAATCTTGTTCTATTTTGAGGGAGGCTGCCGGTCTCCTTCCTTGCCCCAATATTGTGGCAAGCCGCTTAGCTAGCACTCCCCAATTAAAAAATTGATCCCCACAACACTGTGCTATCACAATGCTCGGATAAAATATAGGAATAGAACCCAGTAAAATATGGTGGTAGCAAAAGCACTGTTCTTACATTCAAAAGACCTAGGTTTGAGCCCTGACTTTAACACCTATTAACTGTATGACCACTGGCACTATATTTTACCTCCCAAAGCCTCAGTTTCCATATCTGCAAAATGAGCATCATGATACTTTCATTGCCTACGTCACAGTGTTGTTGTGAGTAAAGTACTATATTTAGTAAATTATAGTAATTAACTTAATAAAAGCCTCCTTTTGTTTTGGTAGACAGCCAATCCAGGTAAAAGACTCAGAAAAATTAAAGGACCCTGATAATTCTGGCTTAAGGATTTTGCATAAAAGTTATTTCCTATCTGTTATACTAGACTTCACATTGTAGAGATTCAGGGCCATAGCGTCGTTTGATATTGTACAGTCACATCCAACTCTTTGTGCCTCCATTTGGGATTTTCTTGGCAAAAATATCAGAATGGTTTGTCATTCCCTTCTCCTGCTCCTTTTCCAGATGAGGAAACGAAGGCAAACAGGGTTAAGTGACTTACCTACATTCACACAGCTAGTGAGTGTTTGAGGTTAGATTTGAACTCAGGAAGGGGCATCTCCCTGACTCCAGACTTAGAGCTCTATCTACTGTACCACCTACAGCCTCTCCATAGCATCAGAGCTTCAAGCAAAGACAAAGGGGATCAAATGAGTTACATGTTCAAGTAAGAGGAACAGAGGAGAAGAGGCATCTGATCCTTTGACAGATCTTGCCTTATATATTACTTGTTAAGAGGCATTACATGGGGCAGCTAACTGGCGCAGTGGATAGAGCACTGGCCCTGGATTCAGGAGGACCTGAGTTCAAATCTGGTCTCAGACACTTTACAAACTTACTAGCTGTGTGACCCTGGGCAAGTCACTTAACCCCAATTGCCTTACAAAAAAAGAAAAAAGAGGCATTACACAATATTATCAAGAGAGTTAGACTGAAATCCAGTAGAGCCAGAAGAGACCTAGGTTGAAATCCTGAATCTTTCACTCTCTAGTTATATGGCTATAGGCAACTCACTCTTTGAACCTCTGTAATCATGTACCTCTTTTAAGGTTTTGATTAAACAAGCTACTATACTACTATAGGTGAACTAGTTTGCAAATCTTCTATATATATAAAATAGTTTATGTCTAATATATATACACATATTATTATGCAGATTTTATATCACATATATATAGATATTTATGCAAATCTACACATACATCTATTTATACACATATAAATATATGTATATTTCTATCTCTATCTCTATACATATATACTAGACCTATGTATATAGACCTGTCATTATATATATATATATATATATATATATATATATATATATATATGATGACAGACAGTTAGGTGGTACAATTTGGATAGAGTACTGGGGCTGGAGTCAGAAAGACTTATTTTCCTAAGTACAAATCTGATCTCAAACACTTACCAGCTGTGCGAATCTAGGCAAGTCACTTAACCCTGTTTGCCTCAGTTTCTTCATCTGGAAAATGAGCCGGAGAAGGAAATGGCAAACCACTCCAGTATCTTTGCCAAGAAAACACCAAATTGGGTCATGAAGAGTAGAACATGACTGAAAATATATTATTATGGGGGCAGCTAGGTGGCACAGTGGATGAACTCAGGAGGACCTGAGTTCAAATCCAGCCTCAGACACTTGAAACTTACTAGCTGTGTGACCCTGGGCAAGTCACTTAACCCTCATTGCCCTGAAAAAACAAAAATCAAACAAAAACAAAAATGAAAATGAAAATATATTATTATGCAGCTAATAAAAAAGATACATGTGAATGTGTATATATATATATTTATTGTTATTTGTGTAATAAAAAAGAAAATGATATTTGGGTGGATAAATGACTGAAGTGAAAAGGATCTAAAGGTCATGTAATTCAACCACCTCACTTTATAAGGAATAATCAGAGACCCAGAGGGGAAGTTGTCCAAAAGTACCAAGCTATTAAGGGTCAAAAAAAGGACTGCAACCTATGATTCCAGACAGTAAGTTCAGTCCATTTTTCACTATACTGAATCACTGTCGGGTATTTTGTCAAATATTTGATTGTTTTTAAATTCAATCAAGTAGAATGTAATCTCCTTGAGGGCAAGGCTTTTTTGTTTACTTTTCTATTTTCCATGTGTGAATTCTGAGGAAGCTTATTCTCTTGAGTTTTTCAGACTACTAATTTATCTTTTATATGAACAATTTTTACCTAATATAAAGAAAGGCATTTAATTTTAGATATGGAGAGGGGGTGACATGAGTGGGAAGAGAGAACTAGAGGGGAAAAAGGAAAAAGAAGAAAGGGTACTTTGGAATTAATGTCAGAAAAGAACACAACTAAATATTCAAAAATTAGGATAAATCTTTATGGAAAGTAGAGGCTTTGGATGAGATAGTTTTGAAACCATGACAGGAGGAAGAAGGAATTCAGTAATCACGTAATATACAGTCCGCAGGGTTGACTCACAGGTTATGCTTAGG